>NW_026961492.1:323333-646666 GCF_963924245.1 Chroicocephalus ridibundus | reverse complement strand
GGGCTGCAGGCTTTCCTGATGCCTTCAGCCTCAAAACCACCCTTTCCCACATGGCGCCACGCCAGGCACAAAAATGGCCATATATCTGGAGATTGGTCCCACGCCCAAAGAGCCAGCAGGGAAAACGATGCCTTGTTCTAAAGCTCTTTGGGAACCGCTTGCGTAGCCCCACACACCTGGGGGCTGCAGGCTTTCCTGCAGCCTTCAGCCTCAAAACCACCCTTTCCCACTTGGCGCCGCGCCAGGCCCAAAAATGGCCATATGTCTGGAGGTTGGTCCCACGCCCAAAGAGCCAGCAGGGAAAACTATGCCTTGTTCTAAAGCTCTTTGGGAACCGCTTGCGTAGCCCCACACACCTGGGGGCTGCAGGCTTTCCCGCTGCCTTCAGCCTCAAAACCACCCTTTCCCTCATGGCGTCACGCCAGGCACAAAAATGGCCATATGGCTGGAGGTTGGTCCCACGCCCAAAGAGCCAGCAGGGAAAACTATGCCTTGTTCTAAAGCTCTTTGGGAACGGCTTGCGTAGCCCCACAGACCTGGGGGCTGCAGGCTTTCCTGCTCTCTTCAGCCTCAAAAGCACGCTTTCCCACTTGGCCCCGTGCCAGGCAGAAAAATGGCCATATGTCTGGAGATTGGTCCCACGCCCAAAGAGCCAGCAGGGAAAACTATGCCTTGTTCTAAAGCTCTTTGGGAACCGCTTGCGTAGCCCCACACACCTGGGGGCTGCAGGCTTTCCTGCTGCCTTCAGCCTCAAAACCACCCTTTCTCACTTGGCGTCGCTCCAGGCACAAAAATGGCCATATGTCTGGAGACTGGTCCCTTTCCCAAAGAGCCAGCAGGGAAAACTATGCCTTGTTCTAAAGCTCTTTGGGAACCGCTTGCGTAGCCCCACACTCCTGCGGGCTACAGGCTTTCCTGCTGCCTTCAGCCTCAAAACCACCCTTTCCCACATGGCGCCACGCCAGGCACAAAAATGGCCATATGGCTGGAGGTTGGTCCCACGCCCAAAGAGCCAGCAGGGAAAACTATGCCTTGTTCTAAAGCTCTTTGGGAACCGCTTGCGTAGCCCCACACACCTGGGGGCTGCAGGCTTTCCTGCTGCCTTCAGCCTCAAAACAACCCTTTCTCACTTGGCGTCGCTCCAGGCACAAAAATGGCCATATGGCTGGAGGTTGGTCCCACGCCCAAAGAGCCAGCAGGGAAAACTATGCCTTGTTCTAAAGCTCTTTGGGAACGGCTTGCGTAGCCCCACAGACCTGGGGGCTGCAGGCTTTCCTGCTCTCTTCAGCCTCAAAAGCACGCTTTCCCACTTGGCCCCGTGCGAGGCAGAAAAATGGCCATATGTCTGGAGACTGGGCCCTTTCCCAAAGAGCCAGCAGGGAAAACTATGCCTTGTTCTAAAGCTCTTTGGGAACCGCTTGCGTAGCCCCACACACCTGGGGGCTGCAGGCTTTCCTGCTGCCTTCAGCCTCAAAACCACCCTTTCCCACTTGGTGCCGCTCCAGGCCCAAAAATGGCCATATGTCTGGAGACTGGTCCCACGCCCAAAGAGCCAGCAGGGAAAACTATGCCTTGTTCTAAAGCTCTTTGGGAACCGCTTGCGTAGCCCCACACACCTGGGGGCTGCAGGCTTTCCTGCTGCCTTCAGCCTCAAAACCACCCTTTCCCACTTGGCGCCGCGCCAGGCCCAAAAATGGCCATATGTCTGGAGACTGGTCCCTTTCCCAAAAAGCCAGCAGGGAAAACTATGCCTTGTTCTAAAGCTCTTTGGGAACCGCTTGCGTAGCCCCACACACGTGGGGGCTGCAGGCTTTCCTGCTGCCTTCAGCCTCAAAACTACCCTTTCCCACATGGCGCCGCGCCAAGCCCAAAAATGGCCATATAGCTGGAGGTTGGTCCCACGCCCAAAGAGCCAGCAGGGAAAACTATGCCTTGTTCTAAAGCTCTTTGGGAACCGCTTGCGTAGCCCCACAGACCTGGGGGCTGCAGGCTTTCCTGCTCTCTTCAGCCTCAAAAGCACGCTTTCCCACTCGGCCCCGTGCCAGGCAGAAAAATGGCCATATGTCTGGAGACTGGTCCCTTTCCCAAAGAGCCAGCAGGGAAAACTATGCCTTGTTCTAAAGCTCTTTGGGAACCGCTTGCGTAGCCCCACACACCTGGGGGCTGCAGGCTTTCCTGCTGCCTTCAGCCTCAAAACCACCCTTTCCCACATGGCGTCACGCCAGGCACAAAAATGGCCATATGTCTGGAGACTGGTCCCACGCCCAAAGAGCCAGCAGGGAAAACTATGCCTTGTTCTAAAGCTCTTTGGGAACCGCTTGCGTAGCCCCACACACCTGGGGGATGCAGGCTTTCCTGCTGCCTTCAGCCTCAAAAAAACCCTTTCTCACTTGGCGTCGCTCCAGGCACAAATATGGCCATATTTCTGGAGACTGGTCCCACGCCCAAAGAGCCAGCAGGGAAAACTATGCCTTGTTCTAAAGCTCTTTGGGAACTGCTTGCGTAGCCCCACACACCTGGGGGCTGCAGGCTTTCCTGCTGCCTTCAGCCTCAAAAACACCCTTTCCCACTTGGCGCCGCGCCAAGCACAAAAATGGCCATATGTCTGGAGACTGGTCCCTTTCCCAAAGAGCCAGCAGGGAAAACTATGCCTTGTTCTAAAGCTCTTTGGGAACCGCTTGCGTAGCCCCACACAACTGGGGGCTGCAGGCTTTCCTGCTGCCTTCAGCCTCAAAACCACCCTTTCCCTCATGGCGTCACGCCAGGCACAAAAATGGCCATATGGCTGGAGGTTGGTCCCACGCCCAAAGAGCCATCAGGGAAAACTATGCCTTGTTCTAAAGCTCTTTGGGAACGGCTTGCGTAGCCCCACAGACCTGGGGGCTGCAGGCTTTCCTGCTCTCTTCAGCCTCAAAAGCACGCTTTCCCACTCGGCCCCGTGCCAGGCAGAAAAATGGCCATATGTCTGGAGACTGGTCCCTTTCCCAAAGAGCCAGCAGGGAAAACTATGCCTTGTTCTAAAGCTCTTTGGGAACCGCTTGCGTAGCCCCACACACCTGGGGGCTGCAGGCTTTCCTGCTGCCTTCAGCCTCAAAACCACCCTTTCCCACATGGCGTCACGCCAGGCCCAAAAATGGCCATATGTCTGGAGACTGGTCCCACGCCCAAAGAGCCAGCAGGGAAAACTATGCCTTGTTCTAAAGCTCTTTGGGAACCGCTTGCGTAGCCCCACACACCTGGGGGCTGCAGGCTTTCCTGCTGCCTTCAGCCTCAAAACCACCCTTTCCCACTTGGCGTCACGCAAGGCCCAAAAATGGCCATATGTCTGGAGACTGGTCCCACGCCCAAAGAGCCAGCAGGGAAAACTATGCCTTGTTCTAAAGCTCTTTGGGAACCGCTTGCGTAGCCCCAAACTCCTGGGGGCTGCAGGCTTTCCTGCTGCCTTCAGCCTCAAAACCACCCTTTCCCACATGGCGCCGCGCCAAGCCCAAAAATGGCCATATATCTGGAGATTGGTCCCACGCCCAAAGAGCCAGCAGGGAAAACGATGCCTTGTTCTAAAGCTCTTTGGGAACCGCTTGCGTAGCCCCACACACCTGGGGGCTGCAGGCTTTCCTGCTGCCTTCAGCCTCAAAACCACCCTTTCCCACTTGGCGCCGCGCCAGGCCCAAAAATGGCCATATGTCTGGAGATTGGTCCCACGCCCAAAGAGCCAGCAGGGAAAACTATGCCTTGTTCTAAAGCTCTTTGGGAACCGCTTGCGTAGCCCCACACACCTGGGGGCTGCAGGCTTTCCTGCTGCCTTCAGCCTCAAAACCACCCTTTCCCTCATGGCGTCACGCCAGGCACAAAAATGGCCATATGGCTGGAGGTTGGTCCCACGCCCAAAGAGCCAGCAGGGAAAACTATGCCTTGTTCTAAAGCTCTTTGGGAACAGCTTGCGTAGCCCCACAGACCTGGGGGCTGCAGGCTTTCCTGCTCTCTTCAGCCTCAAAAGCACGCTTTCCCACTCGGCCCCATGCCAGGCAGAAAAATGGCCATATGTCTGGAGACTGGTCCCACGCCCAAAGAGCCAGCAGGGAAAACGATGCCTTGTTCTAAAGCTCTTTGGGAACCGCTTGCGTGGCCCCACACACCTGGGGGCTGCAGGCTTTCCTGCTGCCTTCAGCCTCAAAACCACCCTTTCCCACTTGGTGCCGCTCCAGGCCCAAAAATGGCCATATGTCTGGAGACTGGTCCCACGCCCAAAGAGCCAGCAGGGAAAAATATGCCTTGTTCTAAAGCTCTTTGGGAACCACTTGCGTAGCCCCAAACTCCTGGGGGCTGCAGGCTTTCCTGCTGCCTTCAGCCTCAAAACCACCCTTTCCCACATGGCGCCGCGCCAAGCCCAAAAATGGCCATATATCTGGGGATTGGTCCCACGCCCAAAGAGCCAGCAGGGAAAACGATGCCTTGTTCTAAAGCTCTTTGGGAACCGCTTGCGTAGCCCCACACACCTGGGGGCTGCAGGCTTTCCTGCAGCCTTCAGCCTCAAAACCACCCTTTCCCACTTGGCGCCGCGCCAGGCCCAAAAATGGCCATATGTCTGGAGATTGGTCCCACGCCCAAAGAGCCAGCAGGGAAAACTATGCCTTGTTCTAAAGCTCTTTGGGAACTGCTTGCGTAGCCCCACACACCTGGGGGCTGCAGGCTTTCCCGCTGCCTTCAGCCTCAAAACCACCCTTTCCCTCATGGCGTCACGCCAGGCACAAAAATGGCCATATGGCTGGAGGTTGGTCCCACGCCCAAAGAGCCAGCAGGGAAAACTATGCCTTGTTCTAAAGCTCTTTGGGAACTGCTTGCGTAGCCCCACACACCTGGGGGCTGCAGGCTTTCCTGCTGCCTTCAGCCTCAAAACAACCCTTTCTCACTTGGCGTCGCTCCAGGCACAAAAATGGCCATCTGTCTGGAGATTGGTCCCTTTCTCAAAGAGCCAGCAGGGAAAACTATGCCTTGTTCTAAAGCTCTTTGGGAACCGCTTGCGTAGCCCCACACTCCTGCGGGCTGCAGGCTTTCCTGATGCCTTCAGCCTCAAAACCACCCTTTCCCACATGGCGCCACGCCAGGCACAAAAATGGCCATATATCTGGAGATTGGTCCCACGCCCAAAGAGCCAGCAGGGAAAACGATGCCTTGTTCTAAAGCTCTTTGGGAACCGCTTGCGTAGCCCCACACACCTGGGGGCTGCAGGCTTTCCTGCTGCCTTCAGCCTCAAAACCACCCTTTCCCACTTGGCGCCGCGCCAGGCCCAAAAATGGCCATATGTCTGGAGATTGGTCCCACGCCCAAAGAGCCAGCAGGGAAAACTATGCCTTGTTCTAAAGCTCTTTGGGAACCGCTTGCGTAGCCCCACACACCTGGGGGCTGCAGGCTTTCCCGCTGCCTTCAGCCTCAAAACCACCCTTTCCCTCATGGCGTCACGCCAGGCACAAAAATGGCCATATGGCTGGAGGTTGGTCCCACGCCCAAAGAGCCAGCAGGGAAAACTATGCCTTGTTCTAAAGCTCTTTGGGAACCGCTTGCGTAGCCCCACAGACCTGGGGGCTGCAGGCTTTCCTGCTCTCTTCAGCCTCAAAAGCACGCTTTCCCACTTGGCCCCGTGCCAGGCAGAAAAATGGCCATATGTCTGGAGACTGGGCCCTTTCCCAAAGAGCCAGCAGGGAAAACTATGCCTTGTTCTAAAGCTCTTTGGGAACCGCTTGCGTAGCCCCACACACCTGGGGGCTGCAGGCTTTCCTGCTGCCTTCAGCCTCAAAACCACCCTTTCCCACATGGCGTCACGCCAGGCACAAAAATGGCCATATGTCTGGAGACTGGTCCCACGCCCAAAGAGCCAGCAGGGAAAAATATGCCTTGTTCTAAAGCTCTTTGGGAACCGCTTGCGTAGCCCCACACACCTGGGGGCTGCAGGCTTTCCTGCTGCCTTCAGCCTCAAAACAACCCTTTCTCACTTGGCGTCGCTCCAGGCACAAAAATGGCCATATGTCTGGAGATTGGTCCCTTTCCCAAAGAGCCAGCAGGGAAAACTATGCCTTGTTCTAAAGCTCTTTGGGAACCGCTTGCGTAGCCCCACACTCCTGCGGGCTACAGGCTTTCCTGCTGCCTTCAGCCTCAAAACCACCGTTTCCCACATGGCGCCACGCCAGGCACAAAAATGGCCATATGGCTGGAGGTTGGTCCCACGCCCAAAGAGCCAGCAGGGAAAACTATGCCTTGTTCTAAAGCTCTTTGGGAACCGCTTGCGTAGCCCCACACACCTGGGGGCTGCAGGCTTTCCTGCTGCCTTCAGCCTCAAAACAACCCTTTCTCACTTGGCGTCGCTCCAGGCACAAAAATGGCCATATGTCTGGAGATTGGTCCCTTTCCCAAAGAGCCAGCAGGGAAAACTATGCCTTGTTCTAAAGCTCTTTGGGAACCGCTTACGTAGCCCCACACTCCTGCGGGCTGCAGGCTTTCCTGCTGCCTTCAGCCTCAAAACCACCCTTTCCCACATGGCGCCACGCCAGGCACAAAAATGGCCATATATCTGGAGATTGGTCCCACGCCCAAAGAGCCAGCAGGGAAAACGATGCCTTGTTCTAAAGCTCTTTGGGAACCGCTTGCGTAGCCCCACACACCTGGGGGCTGCAGGCTTTCCTGCTGCCTTCAGCCTCAAAACCACCCTTTCCCACTTGGCGCCGCGCCAGGCCCAAAAATGGCCATATGTCTGGAGATTGGTCCCACGCCCAAAGAGCCAGCAGGGAAAACTATGCCTTGTTCTAAAGCTCTTTGGGAACCGCTTGCGTAGCCCCACACACCTGGGGGCTGCAGGCTTTCCCGCTGCCTTCAGCCTCAAAACCACCCTTTCCCTCATGGCGTCACGCCAGGCACAAAAATGGCCATATGGCTGGAGGTTGGTCCCACGCCCAAAGAGCCAGCAGGGAAAACTATGCCTTGTTCTAAAGCTCTTTGGGAACGGCTTGCGTAGCCCCACAGACCTGGGGGCTGCAGGCTTTCCTGCTCTCTTCAGCCTCAAAAGCACGCTTTCCCACTTGGCCCCGTGCGAGGCAGAAAAATGGCCATATGTCTGGAGACTGGTCCCTTTCCCAAAGAGCCAGCAGGGAAAACTATGCCTTGTTCTAAAGCTCTTTGGGAACCGCTTGCGTAGCCCCACACACCTGGGGGCTGCAGGTTTCCTGCTGCCTTCAGCCTCAAAACCACCCTTTCCCACATGGCGTCACGCCAGGCACAAAAATGGCCATATGTCTGGAGACTGGTCCCACGCCCAAAGAGCCAGCAGGGAAAACTATGCCTTGTTCTAAAGCTCTTTGGGAACCGCTTGCGTAGCCCCACACACCTGGGGGCTGCAGGCTTTCCTGCTGCCTTCAGCCTCAAAACAACCCTTTCTCACTTGGCGTCGCTCCAGGCACAAAAATGGCCATATGTCTGGAGACTGGTCCCACGCCCAAAGAGCCAGCAGGGAAAACTATGCCTTGTTCTAAAGCTCTTTGGGAACCGCTTGCGTAGCCCCACACTCCTGCGGGCTGCAGGCTTTCCTGCTGCCTTCAGCCTCAAAACCACCCTTTCCCACATGGCGCCACGCCAGGCACAAAAATGGCCATATATCTGGAGATTGGTCCCACGCCCAAAGAGCCAGCAGGGAAAACGATGCCTTGTTCTAAAGCTCTTTGGGAACCGCTTGCGTGGCCCCACACACCTGGGGGCTGCAGGCTTTCCTGCTGCCTTCAGCCTCAAAACCACCCTTTCCCACTTGGTGCCGCTCCAGGCCCAAAAATGGCCATATGTCTGGAGACTGGTCCCACGCCCAAAGAGCCAGCAGGGAAAACTATGCCTTGTTCTAAAGCTCTTTGGGAACCGCTTGCGTAGCCCCACACACCTGGGGGCTGCAGGCTTTCCTGCTGCCTTCAGCCTCAAAACCACCCTTTCCCACTTGGCGCCGCGCCAGGCCCAAAAATGGCCATATGTCTGGAGACTGGTCCCTTTCCCAAAAAGCCAGCAGGGAAAACTATGCCTTGTTCTAAAGCTCTTTGGGAACCGCTTGCGTAGCCCCACACACCTGGGGGCTGCAGGCTTTCCTGCTGCCTTCAGCCTCAAAACTACCCTTTCCCACATGGCGCCGCGCCAAGCCCAAAAATGGCCATATAGCTGGAGGTTGGTCCCACACCCAAAGAGCCATCAGGGAAAACTATGCCTTGTTCTAAAGCTCTTTGGGAACGGCTTGCGTAGCCCCACAGACCTGGGGGCTGCAGGCTTTCCTGCTCTCTTCAGCCTCAAAAGCACGCTTTCCCACTCGGCCCCGTGCCAGGCAGAAAAATGGCCATATGTCTGGAGACTGGTCCCTTTCCCAAAGAGCCAGCAGGGAAAACTATGCCTTGTTCTAAAGCTCTTTGGGAACCGCTTGCGTAGCCCCACACACCTGGGGGCTGCAGGCTTTCCTGCTGCCTTCAGCCTCAAAACCACCCTTTCCCACATGGCGTCACGCCAGGCACAAAAATGGCCATATGTCTGGAGACTGGTCCCACGCCCAAAGAGCCAGCAGGGAAAACTATGCCTTGTTCTAAAGCTCTTTGGGAACCGCTTGCGTAGCCTCACACACCTGGGGGATGCAGGCTTTCCTGCTGCCTTCAGCCTCAAAAAAACCCTTTCTCACTTGGCGTCGCTCCAGGCACAAATATGGCCATATTTCTGGAGACTGGTCCCACGCCCAAAGAGCCAGCAGGGAAAACTATGCCTTGTTCTAAAGCTCTTTGGGAACTGCTTGCGTAGCCCCACACACCTGGGGGCTGCAGGCTTTCCTGCTGCCTTCAGCCTCAAAAACACCCTTTCCCACTTGGCGCCGCGCCAAGCACAAAAATGGCCATATGTCTGGAGACTGGTCCCTTTCCCAAAGAGCCAGCAGGGAAAACTATGCCTTGTTCTAAAGCTCTTTGGGAACCGCTTGCGTAGCCCCACACAACTGGGGGCTGCAGGCTTTCCTGCTGCCTTCAGCCTCAAAACCACCCTTTCCCTCATGGCGTCACGCCAGGCACAAAAATGGCCATATGGCTGGAGGTTGGTCCCACGCCCAAAGAGCCATCAGGGAAAACTATGCCTTGTTCTAAAGCTCTTTGGGAACGGCTTGCGTAGCCCCACAGACCTGGGGGCTGCAGGCTTTCCTGCTCTCTTCAGCCTCAAAAGCACGCTTTCCCACTCGGCCCCGTGCCAGGCAGAAAAATGGCCATATGTCTGGAGACTGGTCCCTTTCCCAAAGAGCCAGCAGGGAAAACTATGCCTTGTTCTAAAGCTCTTTGGGAACCGCTTGCGTAGCCCCAAACTCCTGGGGGCTGCAGGCTTTCCTGCTGCCTTCAGCCTCAAAACCACCCTTTCCCACATGGCGCCGCGCCAAGCCCAAAAATGGCCATATATCTGGAGATTGGTCCCACGCCCAAAGAGCCAGCAGGGAAAACGATGCCTTGTTCTAAAGCTCTTTGGGAACCGCTTGCGTAGCCCCACACACCTGGGGGCTGCAGGCTTTCCTGCAGCCTTCAGCCTCAAAACCACCCTTTCCCACTTGGCGCCGCGCCAGGCCCAAAAATGGCCATATGTCTGGAGATTGGTCCCACGCCCAAAGAGCCAGCAGGGAAAACTATGCCTTGTTCTAAAGCTCTTTGGGAACCGCTTGCGTAGCCCCACACACCTGGGGGCTGCAGGCTTTCCTGCTGCCTTCAGCCTCAAAACCACCCTTTCCCTCATGGCGTCACGCCAGGCACAAAAATGGCCATATGGCTGGAGGTTGGTCCCACGCCCAAAGAGCCAGCAGGGAAAACTATGCCTTGTTCTAAAGCTCTTTGGGAACGGCTTGCGTAGCCCCACAGACCTGGGGGCTGCAGGCTTTCCTGCTCTCTTCAGCCTCAAAAGCACGCTTTCCCACTCGGCCCCGTGCCAGGCAGAAAAATGGCCATATGTCTGGAGACTGGTCCCACGCCCAAAGAGCCAGCAGGGAAAACGATGCCTTGTTCTAAAGCTCTTTGGGAACCGCTTGCGTGGCCCCACACACCTGGGGGCTGCAGGCTTTCCTGCTGCCTTCAGCCTCAAAACCACCCTTTCCCACTTGGTGCCGCTCCAGGCCCAAAAATGGCCATATGTCTGGAGACTGGTCCCACGCCCAAAGAGCCAGCAGGGAAAACTATGCCTTGTTCTAAAGCTCTTTGGGAACTGCTTGCGTAGCCCCACACACCTGGGGGCTGCAGGCTTTCCTGCTGCCTTCAGCCTCAAAACAACCCTTTCTCACTTGGCGTCGCTCCAGGCACAAAAATGGCCATATGTCTGGAGATTGGTCCCTTTCCCAAAGAGCCAGCAGGGAAAACTATGCCTTGTTCTAAAGCTCATTGGGAACCGCTTGCGTGGCCCCACAGACCTGGGGGCTGCAGGCTTTCCTGCTGCCTTCAGCCTCAAAACCACCCTTTCCCACATGGCGTCACGCCAGGCACAAAAATGACCATATGTCTGGAGATTGGTCCCACGCCCAAAGAGCCAGCAGGGAAAACTATGCCTTGTTCTAAAGCTCTTTGGGAACCGCTTGCGTAGCCCCACACACCTGGGGGCTGCAGGCTTTCCTGCTGCCTTCAGCCTCAAAACCACCCTTTCCCTCATGGCGTCACGCCAGGCCCAAAAATGGCCATATGTCTGGAGACTGGTCCCACGCCCAAAGAGCCAGCAGGGAAAACTATGCCTTGTTCTAAAGCTCTTTGGGAACCACTTGCGTAGCACCAAACTCCTGGGGGCTGCAGGCTTACCTGCTGCCTTCAGCCTCAAAACCACCCTTTCCCACATGGCGCCGCGCCAAGCCCAAAAATGGCCATATATCTGGGGATTGGTCCCACGCCCAAAGAGCCAGCAGGGAAAACGATGCCTTGTTCTAAAGCTCTTTGGGAACCGCTTGCGTAGCCCCACACACCTGGGGGCTGCAGGCTTTCCTGCTGCCTTCAGCCTCAAAACCACCCTTTCCCACTTGGCGCCGCGCCAGGCCCAAAAATGGCCATATGTCTGGAGATTGGTCCCACGCCCAAAGAGCCAGCAGGGAAAACTATGCCTTGTTCTAAAGCTCTTTGGGAACCGCTTGCGTAGCCCCACACACCTGGGGGCTGCAGGCTTTCCTGCTGCCTTCAGCCTCAAAACCACCCTTTCCCACATGGCGCCGCGCCAGGCACAAAAATGGCCATATGTCTGGAGACTGGTCCCACGCCCAAAGAGCCAGCAGGGAAAACTATGCCTTGTTCTAAAGCTCTTTGGGAACGGCTTGCGTAGCCCCACAGACCTGGGGGCTGCAGGCTTTCCTGCTCTCTTCAGCCTCAAAAGCACGCTTTCCCACTCGGCCCCGTGCCAGGCAGAAAAATGGCCATATGTCTGGAGACTGGTCCCTTTCCCAAAGAGCCAGCAGGGAAAACTATGCCTTGTTCTAAAGCTCTTTGGGAACCGCTTGCGTAGCCCCAAACTCCTGGGGGCTGCAGGCTTTCCTGCTGCCTTCAGCCTCAAAACCACCCTTTCCCACATGGCGCCGCGCCAAGCCCAAAAATGGCCATATATCTGGAGATTGGTCCCACGCCCAAAGAGCCAGCAGGGAAAACGATGCCTTGTTCTAAAGCTCTTTGGGAACCGCTTGCGTAGCCCCACACACCTGGGGGCTGCAGGCTTTCCTGCAGCCTTCAGCCTCAAAACCACCCTTTCCCACTTGGCGCCGCGCCAGGCCCAAAAATGGCCATATGTCTGGAGATTGGTCCCACGCCCAAAGAGCCAGCAGGGAAAACTATGCCTTGTTCTAAAGCTCTTTGGGAACCGCTTGCGTAGCCCCACACACCTGGGGGCTGCAGGCTTTCCTGCTGCCTTCAGCCTCAAAACCACCCTTTCCCTCATGGCGTCACGCCAGGCACAAAAATGGCCATATGGCTGGAGGTTGGTCCCACGCCCAAAGAGCCAGCAGGGAAAACTATGCCTTGTTCTAAAGCTCTTTGGGAACGGCTTGCGTAGCCCCACAGACCTGGGGGCTGCAGGCTTTCCTGCTCTCTTCAGCCTCAAAAGCACGCTTTCCCACTCGGCCCCGTGCCAGGCAGAAAAATGGCCATATGTCTGGAGACTGGTCCCACGCCCAAAGAGCCAGCAGGGAAAACGATGCCTTGTTCTAAAGCTCTTTGGGAACCGCTTGCGTGGCCCCACACACCTGGGGGCTGCAGGCTTTCCTGCTGCCTTCAGCCTCAAAACCACCCTTTCCCACTTGGTGCCGCTCCAGGCCCAAAAATGGCCATATGTCTGGAGACTGGTCCCACGCCCAAAGAGCCAGCAGGGAAAACTATGCCTTGTTCTAAAGCTCTTTGGGAACTGCTTGCGTAGCCCCACACACCTGGGGGCTGCAGGCTTTCCTGCTGCCTTCAGCCTCAAAACAACCCTTTCTCACTTGGCGTCGCTCCAGGCACAAAAATGGCCATATGTCTGGAGATTGGTCCCTTTCCCAAAGAGCCAGCAGGGAAAACTATGCCTTGTTCTAAAGCTCATTGGGAACCGCTTGCGTGGCCCCACAGACCTGGGGGCTGCAGGCTTTCCTGCTGCCTTCAGCCTCAAAACCACCCTTTCCCACATGGCGTCACGCCAGGCACAAAAATGACCATATGTCTGGAGATTGGTCCCACGCCCAAAGAGCCAGCAGGGAAAACTATGCCTTGTTCTAAAGCTCTTTGGGAACCGCTTGCGTAGCCCCACACACCTGGGGGCTGCAGGCTTTCCTGCTGCCTTCAGCCTCAAAACCACCCTTTCCCTCATGGCGTCACGCCAGGCCCAAAAATGGCCATATGTCTGGAGACTGGTCCCACGCCCAAAGAGCCAGCAGGGAAAACTATGCCTTGTTCTAAAGCTCTTTGGGAACCACTTGCGTAGCACCAAACTCCTGGGGGCTGCAGGCTTACCTGCTGCCTTCAGCCTCAAAACCACCCTTTCCCACATGGCGCCGCGCCAAGCCCAAAAATGGCCATATATCTGGGGATTGGTCCCACGCCCAAAGAGCCAGCAGGGAAAACGATGCCTTGTTCTAAAGCTCTTTGGGAACCGCTTGCGTAGCCCCACACACCTGGGGGCTGCAGGCTTTCCTGCTGCCTTCAGCCTCAAAACCACCCTTTCCCACTTGGCGCCGCGCCAGGCCCAAAAATGGCCATATGTCTGGAGATTGGTCCCACGCCCAAAGAGCCAGCAGGGAAAACTATGCCTTGTTCTAAAGCTCTTTGGGAACCGCTTGCGTAGCCCCACACACCTGGGGGCTGCAGGCTTTCCTGCTGCCTTCAGCCTCAAAACCACCCTTTCCCACATGGCGCCGCGCCAGGCACAAAAATGGCCATATGTCTGGAGACTGGTCCCACGCCCAAAGAGCCAGCAGGGAAAACTATGCCTTGTTCTAAAGCTCTTTGGGAACCGCTTGCGTAGCCCCACACACCTGGGGGCTGCAGGCTTTCCTGCTGCCTTCAGCCTCAAAACCACCCTTTCCCACATGGCGTCACGCCAGGCACAAAAATGGCCATATGTCTGGAGATTGGTCCCACGCCCAAAGAGCCAGCAGGGAAAACTATGCCTTGTTCTAAAGCTCTTTGGGAACCGCTTGCGTAGCCCCACACACCTGGGGGCTGCAGGCTTTCCTGCTGCCTTCAGCCTCAAAACCACCCTTTCCCTCATGGCGTCACGCCAGGCACAAAAATGGCCATATGGCTGGAGGTTGGTCCCACGCCCAAAGAGCCAGCAGGGAAAACTATGCCTTGTTCTAAAGCTCTTTGGGAACGGCTTGCGTAGCCCCACAGACCTGGGGGCTGCAGGCTTTCCTGCTCTCTTCAGCCTCAAAAGCACGCTTTCCCGCTCGGCCCCGTGCCAGGCAGAAAAATGGCCATATGTCTGGAGACTGGTCCCACGCCCAAAGAGCCAGCAGGGAAAACGATGCCTTGTTCTAAAGCTCTTTGGGAACCGCTTGCGTGGCCCCACACACCTGGGGGCTGCAGGCTTTCCTGCTGCCTTCAGCCTCAAAACCACCCTTTCCCACTTGGCGCCGCGCCAGGCCCAAAAATGGCCATATGTCTGGAGACTGGTCCCACGCCCAAAGAGCCAGCAGGGAAAACTATGCCTTGTTCTAAAGCTCTTTGGGAACTGCTTGCGTAGCCCCACACACCTGGGGGCTGCAGGCTTTCCTGCTGCCTTCAGCCTCAAAACCACCCTTTCCCACATGGCGCCGCGCCAAGCCCAAAAATGGCCATATATCTGGGGATTGGTCCCACGCCCAAAGAGCCAGCAGGGAAAACGATGCCTTGTTCTAAAGCTCTTTGGGAACCGCTTGCGTAGCCCCACACACCTGGGGGCTGCAGGCTTTCCTGCTGCCTTCAGCCTCAAAACCACCCTTTCCCACTTGGCGCCGCGCCAGGCCCAAAAATGGCCATATGTCTGGAGATTGGTCCCACACCCAAAGAGCCAGCAGGGAAAACTATGCCTTGTTCTAAAGCTCTTTGGGAACCGCTTGCGTAGCCCCACACACCTGGGGGCTGCAGGCTTTCCTGCTGCCTTCAGCCTCAAAACCACCCTTTCCCACTTGCTGCCGCTCCAGGCCCAAAAATGGCCATATGTCTGGAGACTGGTCCCACGCCCAAAGAGCCAGCAGGGAAAACTATGCCTTGTTCTAAATCTCTTTGGGAACCGCTTGCGTAGCCCCACACACCTGGGGGCTGCAGGCTTTCCTGCTGCCTTCAGCCTCAAAACCACCCTTTCCCACTTGGCGCCGCGCCAGGCCCAAAAATGGCCATATGTCTGGAGACTGGTCCCACGCCCAAAGAGCCAGCAGGGAAAACTATGCCTTGTTCTAAAGCTCTTTGGGAACCGCTTGCGTAGCCCCACACACCTGGGGGCTGCAGGCTTTCCTGCTGCCTTCAGCCTCAAAACCACCCTTTCCCACATGGCGTCACGCCAGGCACAAAAATGGCCATATGTCTGGAGACTGGTCCCTTTACCAAAGAGCCAGCAGGGAAAACTATGCCTTGTTCTAAAGCTCTTTGGGAACCGCTTGCGTAGCCCCACACACCTGGGGGCTGCAGGCTTTCCTGCTGCCTTCAGCCTCAAAACCACCCTTTCCCTCATGGCGTCACGCCAGGCACAAAAATGGCCATATGTCTGGAGATTGGTCCCACGCCCAAAGAGCCAGCAGGGAAAACTATGCCTTGTTCTAAAGCTCTTTGGGAACGGCTTGCGTAGCCCCACAGACCTGGGGGCTGCAGGCTTTCCTGCTCTCTTCAGCCTCAAAAGCACGCTTTCCCACTCGGCCCCGTGCCAGGCAGAAAAATGGCCATATGTCTGGAGACTGGTCCCTTTCCCAAAGAGCCAGCAGGGAAAACTATGCCTTGTTCTAAAGCTCTTTGGGAACCGCTTGGGTAGCCCCAAACTCCTGGGGGCTGCAGGCTTTCCTGCTGCCTTCAGCCTCAAAACCACCCTTTCCCACATGGCGCCGCGCCAAGCCCAAAAATGGCCATATATCTGGAGATTGGTCCCACGCCCAAAGAGCCAGCAAGGAAAACGATGCCTTGTTCTAAAGCTCTTTGGGAACCTCTTGCGTAGCCCCACACACCTGGGGGCTGCAGGCTTTCCTGCAGCCTTCAGCCTCAAAACCACCCTTTCCCACTTGGCGCCGCGCCAGGCCCAAAAATGGCCATATGTCTGGAGATTGGTCCCACGCCCAAAGAGCCAGCAGGGAAAACTATGCCTTGTTCTAAAGCTCTTTGGGAACCGCTTGCGTAGCCCCACACACCTGGGGGCTGCAGGCTTTCCTGCTGCCTTCAGCCTCAAAACCACCCTTTCCCTCATGGCGTCACGCCAGGCACAAAAATGGCCATATGGCTGGAGGTTGGTCCCACGCCCAAAGAGCCAGCAGGGAAAACTATGCCTTGTTCTAAAGCTCTTTGGGAACGGCTTGCGTAGCCCGACAGACCTGGGGGCTGCAGGCTTTCCTGCTCTCTTCAGCCTCAAAAGCACGCTTTCCCACTCGGCCCCGTGCCAGGCAGAAAAATGGCCATATGTCTGGAGACTGGTCCCACGCCCAAAGAGCCAGCAGGGAAAACGATGCCTTGTTCTAAAGCTCTTTGGGAACCGCTTGCGTGGCCCCACACACCTGGGGGCTGCAGGCTTTCCTGCTGCCTTCAGCCTCAAAACCACCCTTTCCCACTTGGTGCCGCTCCAGGCCCAAAAATGGCCATATGTCTGGAGACTGGTCCCACGCCCAAAGAGCCAGCAGGGAAAACTATGCCTTGTTCTAAAGCTCTTTGGGAACTGCTTGCGTAGCCCCACACACCTGGGGGCTGCAGGCTTTCCTGCTGCCTTCAGCCTCAAAACAACCCTTTCTCACTTGGCGTCGCTCCAGGCACAAAAATGGCCATATGTCTGGAGATTGGTCCCTTTCCCAAAGAGCCAGCAGGGAAAACTATGCCTTGTTCTAAAGCTCTTTGGGAACCGCTTGCGTGGCCCCACAGACCTGGGGGCTGCAGGCTTTCCTGCTGCCTTCAGCCTCAAAACCACCCTTTCCCACATGGCGTCACGCCAGGCACAAAAATGGCCATATGTCTGGAGACTGGTCCCACGCCCAAAGAGCCAGCAGGGAAAAATATGCCTTGTTCTAAAGCTCTTTGGGAACCACTTGCGTAGCCCCAAACTCCTGGGGGCTGCAGGCTTTCCTGCTGCCTTCAGCCTCAAAATCACCCTTTCCCACATGGCGCCGCGCCAAGCCCAAAAATGGCCATATATCTGGGGATTGGTCCCTTTCCCAAAGAGCCAGCAGGGAAAACTATGCCTTGTTCTAAAGCTCTTTGGGAACCGCTTGCGTAGCCCCACACACCTGGGGGCTGCAGGCTTTCCTGCTGCCTTCAGCCTCAAAACCACCCTTTCCCACTTGGCGTCACGCCAGGCACAAAAATGGCCATATGTCTGGAGGTTGGTCCCACGCCCAAAGAGCCAGCAGGGAAAACTATGCCTTGTTCTAAAGCTCTTTGGAAACCGCTTGCGTAGCCCCACACACCTGGGGGCTGCAGGCTTTCCTGCAGCCTTCAGCCTCAAAACCACCCTTTCCCTCATGGCGTCGCGCCACGCCCAAAAATGGCCATATGTCTGGAGACTGGTCCCACGCCCAAAGAGCCAGCAGGGAAAACTATGCCTTGTTCTAAAGCTCTTTGGGAACGGCTTGCGTGGCCCCACAGACCTGGGGGCTGCAGGCTTTCCTGCTGCCTTCAGCCTCAAAACCACCCTTTCCCACATGGCGTCACGCCAGGCACAAAAATGGCCATATGTCTGGAGATTGGTCCCACGCCCAAAGAGCCAGCAGGGAAAACTATGCCTTGTTCTAAAGCTCTTTGGGAACCGCTTGCGTAGCCCCACACACCTGCGGGCTGCAGGCTTTCCTGCTGCCTTCAGCCTCAAAACCACCCTTTCCCTCATGGCGTCACGCCAGGCCCAAAAATGGCCATATGTCTGGAGACTGGTCCCACGCCCAAAGAGCCAGCAGGGAAAAATATGCCTTGTTCTAAAGCTCTTTGGGAACTGCTTGCGTAGCCCCACACACCTGGGGGCTGCAGGCTTTCCTGCTGCCTTCAGCCTCAAAACCACCCTTTCCCACTTGGCGCCGCGCCAGGCCCAAAAATGGCCATATGTCTGGAGACTGGTCCCTTTCCCAAAAAGCCAGCAGGGAAAACTATGCCTTGTTCTAAAGCTCTTTGGGAACCGCTTGCGTAGCCCCACACACCTGGGGGCTGCAGGCTTTCCTGCTGCCTTCAGCCTCAAAACTACCCTTTCCCACATGGCGCCGCGCCAAGCCCAAAAATGGCCATATAGCTGGAGGTTGGTCCCACGCCCAAAGAGCCATCAGGGAAAACTATGCCTTGTTCTAAAGCTCTTTGGGAACAGCTTGCGTAGCCCCACAGACCTGGGGGCTGCAGGCTTTCCTGCTCTCTTCAGCCTCAAAAGCACGCTTTCCCACTCGGCCCCGTGCCAGGCAGAAAAATGGCCATATGTCTGGAGACTGGTCCCTTTCCCAAAGAGCCAGCAGGGAAAACTATGCCTTGTTCTAAAGCTCTTTGGGAACCGCTTGCGTAGCCCCACACACCTGGGGGCTGCAGGCTTTCCTGCTGCCTTGAGCCTCAAAACCACCCTTTCCCACATGGCGTCACGCCAGGCACAAAAATGGCCATATGTCTGGAGACTGGTCCCACGCCCAAAGAGCCAGCAGGGAAAACTATGCCTTGTTCTAAAGATCTTTGGGAACGGCTTGCGTAGCCCCACACACCTGGGGGATGCAGGCTTTCCTGCTGCCTTCAGCCTCAAAACAACCCTTTCTCACTTGGCGTCGCTCCAGGCACAAATATGGCCATATTTCTGGAGACTGGTCCCACGCCCAAAGAGCCAGCAGGGAAAACTATGCCTTGTTCTAAAGCTCTTTGGGAACTGCTTGCGTAGCCCCACACACCTGGGGGCTGCAGGCTTTCCTGCTGCCTTCAGCCTCAAAACCACCCTTTCCCACTTGGCGACGCGCCAGGCACAAAAATGGCCATATGTCTGGAGACTGGTCCCTTTCCCAAAGAGCCAGCAGGGAAAACTATGCCTTGTTCTAAAGCTCTTTGGGAACCGCTTGCGTAGCCCCACACACCTGGGGGCTGCAGGCTTTCCTGCTGCCTTCAGCCTCAAAACCACCCTTTCCCTCATGGCGTCACGCCAGGCACAAAAATGGCCATATGGCTGGAGGTTGGTCCCACGCCCAAAGAGCCAGCAGGGAAAACTATGCCTTGTTCTAAAGCTCTTTGGGAACCGCTTGCGTAGCCCCACAGACCTGGGGGCTGCAGGCTTTCCTGCTCTCTTCAGCCTCAAAAGCACGCTTTCCCACTCGGCCCCGTGCCAGGCAGAAAAATGGCCATATGTCTGGAGACTGGTCCCTTTCCCAAAGAGCCAGCAGGGAAAACTATGCCTTGTTCTAAAGCTCTTTGGGAACCGCTTGCGTAGCCCCACACACCTGGGGGCTGCAGGCTTTCCTGCTGCCTTCAGCCTCAAAACCACCCTTTCCCACATGGCGTCACGCAAGGCACAAAAATGACCATATGGCTGGAGGTTGGTCCCACGCCCAAAGAGCCAGCAGGGAAAACTATGCCTTGTTCTAAAGCTCTTTGGGAACCACTTGCGTAGCCCCACACACCTGGGGGATGCAGGCTTTCCTGCTGCCTTCAGCCTCAAAACAACCCTTTCTCACTTGGCGTCGCTCCAGGCACAAATATGGCCATATTTCTGGAGACTGGTCCCACGCCCAAAGAGCCAGCAGGGAAAACTATGCCTTGTTCTAAAGCTCTTTGGGAACCGCTTGCGTAGCCCCACACACCTGGGGGCTGCAGGCTTTCCTGCTGCCTTCAGCCTCAAAACCACCCTTTCCCTCATGGCGTCACGCCAGGCACAAAAATGGCCATATGGCTGGAGGTTGGTCCCACGCCCAAAGAGCCAGCAGGGAAAACTATGCCTTGTTCTAAAGCTCTTTGGGAACGGCTTGCGTAGCCCCACAGACCTGGGGGCTGCAGGCTTTCCTGCTCTCTTCAGCCTCAAAAGCACGCTTTCCCACTCGGCCCCGTGCCAGGCAGAAAAATGGCCATATGTCTGGAGACTGGTCCCTTTCCCAAAGAGCCAGCAGGGAAAAATATGCCTTGTTCTAAAGCTCTTTGGGAACCGCTTGCGTAGCCCCACACACCTGGGGGCTGCAGGCTTTCCTGCTGCCTTCAGCCTCAAAACAACCCTTTCTCACTTGGCGTCGCTCCAGGCACAAAAATGGCCATATGTCTGGAGATTGGTCCCTTTCCCAAAGAGCCAGCAGGGAAAACTATGCCTTGTTCTAAAGCTCTTTGGGAACCGCTTGGGTAGCCCCAAACTCCTGGGGGCTGCAGGCTTTCCTGCTGCCTTCAGCCTCAAAACCACCCTTTCCCACATGGCGCCGCGCCAAGCCCAAAAATGGCCATATATCTGGAGATTGGTCCCACGCCCAAAGAGCCAGCAGGGAAAACGATGCCTTGTTCTAAAGCTCTTTGGGAACCTCTTGCGTAGCCCCACACACCTGGGGGCTGCAGGCTTTCCTGCAGCCTTCAGCCTCAAAACCACCCTTTCCCACTTGGCGCCGCGCCAGGCCCAAAAATGGCCATATGTCTGGAGATTGGTCCCACGCCCAAAGAGCCAGCAGGGAAAACTATGCCTTGTTCTAAAGCTCTTTGGGAACCGCTTGCGTAGCCCCACACACCTGGGGGCTGCAGGCTTTCCTGCTGCCTTCAGCCTCAAAACCACCCTTTCCCTCATGGCGTCACGCCAGGCACAAAAATGGCCATATGGCTGGAGGTTGGTCCCACGCCCAAAGAGCCAGCAGGGAAAACTATGCCTTGTTCTAAAGCTCTTTGGGAACCGCTTGCGTAGACCCACACACCTGGGGGCTGCAGGCTTTCCTGCTCTCTTCAGCCTCAAAAGCACGCTTTCCCACTCGGCCCCGTGCCAGGCAGAAAAATGGCCATATGTCTGGAGACTGGTCCCACGCCCAAAGAGCCAGCAGGGAAAACTATGCCTTGTTCTAAAGCTCTTTGGGAACTGCTTGCGTAGCCCCACACACCTGGGGGCTGCAGGCTTTCCTGCTGCCTTCAGCCTCAAAACCACCCTTTCCCACTTGGTGCCGCTCCAGGCCCAAAAATGGCCATATGTCTGGAGGTTGGTCCCACGCCCAAAGAGCCAGCAGGGAAAACTATGCCTTGTTCTAAAGCTCTTTGGGAACTGCTTGCGTAGCCCCAAACTCCTGGGGGCTGCAGGCTTTCCTGCTGCCTTCAGCCTCAAAACCACCCTTTCCCACTTGGCGTCGCTCCAGGCACAAAAATGGCCATATGTCTGGAGATTGGTCCCTTTCCCAAAGAGCCAGCAGGGAAAACTATGCCTTGTTCTAAAGCTCTTTGGGAACGGCTTGCGTGGCCCCACACACCTGGGGGCTGCAGGCTTTCCTGCTGCCTTCAGCCTCAAAACCACCCTTTCCCACATGGCGTCACGCCAGGCACAAAAATGACCATATGTCTGGAGATTGGTCCCACGCCCAAAGAGCCAGCAGGGAAAACTATGCCTTGTTCTAAAGCTCTTTGGGAACCGCTTGCGTAGCCCCACACACCTGGGGGCTGCAGGCTTTCCTGCTGCCTTCAGCCTCAAAACCACCCTTTCCCACATGGCGTCACGCAAGGCACAAAAATGACCATATGGCTGGAGGTTGGTCCCACGCCCAAAGAGCCAGCAGGGAAAACTATGCCTTGTTCTAAAGCTCTTTGGGAACCACTTGCGTAGCCCCACACACCTGGGGGATGCAGGCTTTCCTGCTGCCTTCAGCCTCAAAACAACCCTTTCTCACTTGGCGTCGCTCCAGGCACAAATATGGCCATATTTCTGGAGACTGGTCCCACGCCCAAAGAGCCAGCAGGGAAAACTATGCCTTGTTCTAAAGCTCTTTGGGAACTGCTTGCGTAGCCCCACACACCTGGGGGCTGCAGGCTTTCCTGCTCTCTTCAGCCTCAAAAGCACGCTTTCCCACTCGGCCCCGTGCCAGGCAGAAAAATGGCCATATGTCTGGAGACTGGTCCCTTTCCCAAAGAGCCAGCAGGGAAAACTATGCCTTGTTCTAAAGCTCTTTGGGAACCGCTTGCGTAGCCCCACACACCTGGGGGCTTCAGGCTTTCCTGCTGCCTTCAGCCTCAAAACAACCCTTTCTCACTTGGCGTCGCTCCAGGCACAAAAATGGCCATATGTCTGGAGATTGGTCCCTTTCCCAAAGAGCCAGCAGGGAAAACTATGCCTTGTTCTAAAGCTCTTTGGGAACCGCTTGGGTAGCCCCAAACTCCTGGGGGCTGCAGGCTTTCCTGCTGCCTTCAGCCTCAAAACAACCCTTTCCCACATGGCGCCGCGCCAAGCCCAAAAATGGCCATATATCTGGAGATTGGTCCCACGCCCAAAGAGCCAGCAGGGAAAACGATGCCTTGTTCTAAAGCTCTTTGGGAACCTCTTGCGTAGCCCCACACACCTGGGGGCTGCAGGCTTTCCTGCAGCCTTCAGCCTCAAAACCACCCTTTCCCACTTGGCGCCGCGCCAGGCCCAAAAATGGCCATATGTCTGGAGATTGGTCCCACGCCCAAAGAGCCAGCAGGGAAAACTATGCCTTGTTCTAAAGCTCTTTGGGAACCGCTTGCGTAGCCCCACACACCTGGGGGCTGCAGGCTTTCCTGCTGCCTTCAGCCTCAAAACCACCCTTTCCCTCATGGCGTCACGCCAGGCACAAAAATGGTCATATGGCTGGAGGTTGGTCCCACGCCCAAAGAGCCAGCAGGGAAAACTATGCCTTGTTCTAAAGCTCTTTGGGAACGGCTTGCGTAGCCCCACAGACCTGGGGGCTGCAGGCTTTCCTGCTCTCTTCAGCCTCAAAAGCACGCTTTCCCACTCGGCCCCGTGCCAGGCAGAAAAATGGCCATATGTCTGGAGACTGGTCCCACGCCCAAAGAGCCAGCAGGGAAAACTATGCCTTGTTCTAAAGCTCTTTGGGAACTGCTTGCGTAGCCCCACACACCTGGGGGCTGCAGGCTTTCCTGCTGCCTTCAGCCTCAAAACCACCCTTTCCCACTTGGTGCCGCTCCAGGCCCAAAAATGGCCATATGTCTGGAGGTTGGTCCCACGCCCAAAGAGCCAGCAGGGAAAACTATGCCTTGTTCTAAAGCTCTTTGGGAACTGCTTGCGTAGCCCCACACACCTGGGGGCTGCAGGCTTTCCTGCTGCCTTCAGCCTCAAAACCACCCTTTCCCACTTGGCGTCGCTCCAGGCACAAAAATGGCCATATGTCTGGAGATTGGTCCCTTTCCCAAAGAGCCAGCAGGGAAAACTATGCCTTGTTCTAAAGCTCTTTGGGAACGGCTTGCGTGGCCCCACACACCTGGGGGCTGCAGGCTTTCCTGCTGCCTTCAGCCTCAAAACCACCCTTTCCCACATGGCGTCACGCCAGGCACAAAAATGACCATATGTCTGGAGATTGGTCCCACGCCCAAAGAGCCAGCAGGGAAAACTATGCCTTGTTCTAAAGCTCTTTGGGAACCGCTTGCGTAGCCCCACACACCTGGGGGCTGCAGGCTTTCCTGCTGCCTTCAGCCTCAAAACCACCCTTTCCCTCATGGCGTCACGCCAGGCCCAAAAATGGCCATATGTCTGGAGACTGGTCCCACGCCCAAAGAGCCAGCAGGGAAAAATATGCCTTGTTCTAAAGCTCTTTGGGAACCACTTGCGTAGCCCCAAACTCCTGGGGGCTGCAGGCTTTCCTGCTGCCTTCAGCCTCAAAACCACCCTTTCCCACATGGCGCCGCGCCAAGCCCAAAAATGGCCATATATCTGGGGATTGGTCCCACGCCCAAAGAGCCAGCAGGGAAAACGATGCCTTGTTCTAAAGCTCTTTGGGAACCGCTTGCGTAGCCCCACACACCTGGGGGCTGCAGGCTTTCCTGCTGCCTTCAGCCTCAAAACCACCCTTTCCCACTTGGCGCCGCGCCAGGCCCAAAAATGGCCATATGTCTGGAGATTGGTCCCACGCCCAAAGAGCCAGCAGGGAAAACTATGCCTTGTTCTAAAGCTCTTTGGGAACCGCTTGCGTAGCCCCACACACCTGGGGGCTGCAGGCTTTCCTGCTGCCTTCAGCCTCAAAACCACCCTTTCCCACATGGCGTCACGCCAGGCCCAAAAATGGCCATATGTCTGGAGACTGGTCCCACGCCCAAAGAGCCAGCAGGGAAAACTATGCCTTGTTCTAAATCTCTTTGGGAACCGCTTGCGTAGCCCCACACACCTGGGGGCTGCAGGCTTTCCTGCTCTCTTCAGCCTCAAAAGCACGCTTTCCCACTCGGCCCCGTGCCAGGCAGAAAAATGGCCATATGTCTGGAGACTGGTCCCACGCCCAAAGAGCCAGCAGGGAAAACTATGCCTTGTTCTAAAGCTCTTTGGGAACCGCTTGCGTAGCCCCACACACCTGGGGACTGCAGGCTTTCCTGCTGCCTTCAGCCTCAAAACCACCCTTTCCCACATGGCGTCACGCCAGGCACAAAAATGGCCATATGTCTGGAGACTGGTCCCACGCCCAAAGAGCCAGCAGGGAAAACTATGCCTTGTTCTAAAGCTCTTTGGGAACCGCTTGCGTAGCCCCACACACCTGGGGGCTGCAGGCTTTCCTGCTGCCTTCAGCCTCAAAACCACCCTTTCCCACATGGCGTCACGCCAGGCACAAAAATGGCCATATGTCTGGAGACTGGTCCCACGCCCAAAGAGCCAGCAGGGAAAACTATGCCTTGTTCTAAAGCTCTTTGGGAACTGCTTGCGTAGCCCCACACACCTGGGGGCTGCAGGCTTTCCTGCTGCCTTCAGCCTCAAAACCACCCTTTCCCACTTGGCGCCGCGCCAGGCACAAAAATGGCCATATGTCTGGAGACTGGTCCCTTTCCCAAAGAGCCAGCAGGGAAAACTATGCCTTGTTCTAAAGCTCTTTGGGAACCGCTTGCGTAGCCCCACACACCTGGGGGCTGCAGGCTTTCCTGCTGCCTTCAGCCTCAAAACCACCCTTTCCCTCATGGCGTCACGCCAGGCACAAAAATGGCCATATGTCTGGAGATTGGTCCCACGCCCAAAGAGCCAGCAGGGAAAACTATGCCTTGTTCTAAAGCTCTTTGGGAACGGCTTGCGTAGCCCCACACACCTGGGGGCTGCAGGCTTTCCTGCTCTCTTCAGCCTCAAAAGCACGCTTTCCCACTCGGCCCCGTGCCAGGCAGAAAAATGGCCATATGTCTGGAGACTGGTCCCTTTCCCAAAGAGCCAGCAGGGAAAACTATGCCTTGTTCTAAAGCTCTTTGGGAACCGCTTGCGTAGCCCCACACACCTGGGGGCTGCAGGCTTTCCTGCTGCCTTCAGCCTCAAAACCACCCTTTCCCACTTGGCGCCGCGCCAGGCACAAAAATGGCCATATGTCTGGAGACTGGTCCCACGCCCAAAGAGCCAGCAGGGAAAACTATGCCTTGTTCTAAAGCTCTTTGGGAACCGCTTGCGTAGCCCCACACACCTGGGGGCTGCAGGCTTTCCTGCTGCCTTCAGCCTCAAAACAACCCTTTCTCACTTGGCGTCGCTCCAGGCACAAAAATGGCCATATGTCTGGAGATTGGTCCCTTTCCCAAAGAGCCAGCAGGGAAAACTATGCCTTGTTCTAAAGCTCTTTGGGAACCGCTTGCGTAGCCCCAAACTCCTGGGGGCTGCAGGCTTTCCTGCTGCCTTCAGCCTCAAAACCATCCTTTCCCACATGGCGCCGCGCCAAGCCCAAAAATGGCCATATATCTGGAGATTGGTCCCACGCCCAAAGAGCCAGCAGGGAAAACGATGCCTTGTTCTAAAGCTCTTTGGGAACCTCTTGCGTAGCCCCACACACCTGGGGGCTGCAGGCTTTCCTGCAGCCTTCAGCCTCAAAACCACCCTTTCCCTCATGGCGTCACGCCAGGCACAAAAATGGCCATATGGCTGGAGGTTGGTCCCACGCCCAAAGAGCCAGCAGGGAAAACTATGCCTTGTTCTAAAGCTCTTTGGGAACGGCTTGCGTAGCCCCACAGACCTGGGGGCTGCAGGCTTTCCTGCTCTCTTCAGCCTCAAAAGCACGCTTTCCCACTCGGCCCCGTGCCAGGCAGAAAAATGGCCATATGTTGGAGACTGGTCCCACGCCCAAAGAGCCAGCAGGGAAAACGATGCCTTGTTCTAAAGCTCTTTGGGAACCGCTTGCGTGGCCCCACACACCTGGGGGCTGCAGGCTTTCCTGCTGCCTTCAGCCTCAAAACCACCCTTTCCCACTTGGTGCCGCTCCAGGCCCAAAAATGGGCATATGTCTGGAGACTGGTCCCACGCCCAAAGAGCCAGCAGGAAAAACTATGCCTTGTTCTAAAGCTCTTTGGGAACTGCTTGCGTAGCCCCACACACCTGGGGGCTGCAGGCTTTCCTGCTGCCTTCAGCCTCAAAACAACCCTTTCTCACTTGGCGTCGCTCCAGGCACAAAAATGGCCATATGTCTGGAGATTGGTCCCACGCCCAAAGAGCCAGCAGGGAAAAATATGCCTTGTTCTAAAGCTCTTTGGGAACCACTTGCGTAGCCCCAAACTCCTGGGGGCTGCAGGCTTTCCTGCTGCCTTCAGCCTCAAAACCACCCTTTCCCACATGGCGCCGCGCCAAGCCCAAAAATGGCCATATATCTGGGGATTGGTCCCACGCCCAAAGAGCCAGCAGGGAAAACATTGCCTTGTTCTAAAGCTCTTTGGGAACCGCTTGCGTAGCCCCACACACCTGGGGGCTGCAGGCTTTCCTGCTGCCTTCAGCCTCAAAACCACCCTTTCCCACTTGGCGCCGCGCCAGGCCCAAAAATGGCCATATGTCTGGAGATTGGTCCCACGCCCAAAGAGCCAGCAGGGAAAACTATGCCTTGTTCTAAAGCTCTTTGGGAACCGCTTGCGTAGCCCCACACACCTGGGGGCTGCAGGCTTTCCTGCTGCCTTCAGCCTCAAAACCACCCTTTCCCTCATGGCGTCACGCCAGGCACAAAAATGGCCATATGGCTGGAGGTTGGTCCCACGCCCAAAGAGCCAGCAGGGAAAACTATGCCTTGTTCTAAAGCTCTTTGGGAACGGCTTGCGTAGCCCCACAGACCTGGGGGCTGCAGGCTTTCCTGCTCTCTTCAGCCTCAAAAGCACGCTTTCCCACTTGGCCCCGTGCCAGGCAGAAAAATGGCCATATGTCTGGAGACTGGACCCTTTCCCAAAGAGCCAGCAGGGAAAACTATGCCTTGTTCTAAAGCTCTTTGGGAACCGCTTGCGTAGCCCCACACACCTGGGGGCTGCAGGCTTTCCTGCTGCCTTCAGCCTCAAAACCACCCTTTCCCACATGGCGTCACGCCAGGCACAAAAATGGCCATATGTCTGGAGACTGGTCCCACGCCAAAAGAGCCAGCAGGGAAAACTATGCCTTGTTCTAAAGCTCTTTGGGAACCGCTTGCGTAGCCCCACACACCTGGGGGCTGCAGGCTTTCCTGCTGCCTTCAGCCTCAAAACAACCCTTTCTCACTTGGCGTCGCTCCAGGCACAAAAATGGCCATATGTCTGGAGATTGGTCCCTTTCCCAAAGAGCCAGCAGGGAAAACTATGCCTTGTTCTAAAGCTCTTTGGGAACCGCTTGCGTAGCCCCACACTCCTGGGGGCTGCAGGCTTTCCTGCTGCCTTCAGCCTCAAAACAACCCTTTCTCACTTGGCGTCGCTCCAGGCACAAAAATGGCCATATGTCTGGAGATTGGTCCCACGCCCAAAGAGCCAGCAGGGAAAAATATGCCTTGTTCTAAAGCTCTTTGGGAACCACTTGCGTAGCCCCAAACTCCTGGGGGCTGCAGGCTTTCCTGCTGCCTTCAGCCTCAAAACCACCCTTTCCCACATGGCGCCGCGCCAAGCCCAAAAATGGCCATATATCTGGGGATTGGTCCCACGCCCAAAGAGCCAGCAGGGAAAACATTGCCTTGTTCTAAAGCTCTTTGGGAACCGCTTGCGTAGCCCCACACACCTGGGGGCTGCAGGCTTTCCTGCTGCCTTCAGCCTCAAAACCACCCTTTCCCACTTGGCGCCGCGCCAGGCCCAAAAATGGCCATATGTCTGGAGATTGGTCCCACGCCCAAAGAGCCAGCAGGGAAAACTATGCCTTGTTCTAAAGCTCTTTGGGAACCGCTTGCGTAGCCCCACACACCTGGGGGCTGCAGGCTTTCCTGCTGCCTTCAGCCTCAAAACCACCCTTTCCCTCATGGCGTCACGCCAGGCACAAAAATGGCCATATGGCTGGAGGTTGGTCCCACGCCCAAAGAGCCAGCAGGGAAAACTATGCCTTGTTCTAAAGCTCTTTGGGAACGGCTTGCGTAGCCCCACAGACCTGGGGGCTGCAGGCTTTCCTGCTCTCTTCAGCCTCAAAAGCACGCTTTCCCACTTGGCCCCGTGCCAGGCAGAAAAATGGCCATATGTCTGGAGACTGGACCCTTTCCCAAAGAGCCAGCAGGGAAAACTATGCCTTGTTCTAAAGCTCTTTGGGAACCGCTTGCGTAGCCCCACACACCTGGGGGCTGCAGGCTTTCCTGCTGCCTTCAGCCTCAAAACCACCCTTTCCCACATGGCGTCACGCCAGGCACAAAAATGGCCATATGTCTGGAGACTGGTCCCACGCCAAAAGAGCCAGCAGGGAAAACTATGCCTTGTTCTAAAGCTCTTTGGGAACCGCTTGCGTAGCCCCACACACCTGGGGGCTGCAGGCTTTCCTGCTGCCTTCAGCCTCAAAACAACCCTTTCTCACTTGGCGTCGCTCCAGGCACAAAAATGGCCATATGTCTGGAGATTGGTCCCTTTCCCAAAGAGCCAGCAGGGAAAACTATGCCTTGTTCTAAAGCTCTTTGGGAACCGCTTGCGTAGCCCCACACTCCTGGGGGCTGCAGGCTTTCCTGCTGCCTTCAGCCTCAAAACCACCCTTTCCCACATGGCGCCACGCCAGGCACAAAAATGGCCATATATCTGGAGATTGGTCCCACGCCCAAAGAGCCAGCAGGGAAAACGATGCCTTGTTCTAAAGCTCTTTGGGAACCGCTTGCGTGGCCCCACAGACCTGGGGGCTGCAGGCTTTCCTGCTGCCTTCAGCCTCAAAACCACCCTTTCCCACTTGGTGCCGCTCCAGGCCCAAAAATGGCCATATGTCTGGAGACTGGTCCCACGCCCAAAGAGCCAGCAGGGAAAACTATGCCTTGTTCTAACGCTCTTTGGGAACTGCTTGCGTAGCCCCACACACCTGGGGGCTGCAGGCTTTCCTGCTGCCTTCAGCCTCAAAACCACCCTTTCCCACTTGGCGCCGCGACAGGCCCAAAAATGGCCATATGTCTGGAGACTGGTCCCTTTACCAAAGAGCCAGCAGGGAAAACTATGCCTTGTTCTAAAGCTCTTTGGGAACCGCTTGCGTAGCCCCACACACCTGGGGGCTGCAGGCTTTCCTGCTGCCTTCAGCCTCAAAACCACCCTTTCCCTCATGGCGTCACGCCAGGCACAAAAATGGCCATATAGCTGGAGGTTGGTCCCACGCCCAAAGAGCCATCAGGGAAAACTATGCCTTGTTCTAAAGCTCTTTGGGAACGGCTTGCGTAGCCCCACAGACCTGGGGGCTGCAGGCTTTCCTGCTCTCTTCAGCCTCAAAAGCACGCTTTCCCACTCGGCCCCGTGCCAGGCAGAAAAATGGCCATATGTCTGGAGACTGGTCCCTTTCCCAAAGAGCCAGCAGGGAAAACTATGCCTTGTTCTAAAGCTCTTTGGGAACCGCTTGCGTAGCCCCACACACCTGGGGGCTGCAGGCTTTCCTGCTGCCTTCAGCCTCAAAACCACCCTTTCCCACATGGCGTCACGCCAGGCCCAAAAATGGCCATATGTCTGGAGACTGGTCCCACGCCCAAAGAGCCAGCAGGGAAAACTATGCCTTGTTCTAAAGCTCTTTGGGAACCGCTTGCGTAGCCCCACACACCTGGGGGCTGCAGGCTTTCCTGCTGCCTTCAGCCTCAAAACAACCCTTTCTCACTTGGCGTCGCTACAGGCACAAAAATGGCCATATGTCTGGAGATTGGTCCCTTTCCCAAAGAGCCAGCAGGGAAAACTATGCCTTGTTCTAAAGCTCTTTGGGAACCGCTTGCGTAGCCCCAAACTCCTGGGGGCTGCAGGCTTTCCTGCTTCCTTCAGCCTCAAAACCACCCTTTCCCACATGGCGCCGCGCCAAGACAAAAAATGGCCATATATATGGAGATTGGTCCCCCGCCCAAAGAGCCAGCAGGGAAAACGATGCCTTGTTCTAAAGCTCTTTGGGAACCTCTTGCGTAGCCCCACACACCTGGGGGCTGCAGGCTTTCCTGCTCTCTTCAGCCTCAAAAGCACGCTTTCCCACTCGGCCCCGTGCCAGGCAGAAAAATGGCCATATGTCTGGAGACTGGTCCCACGCCCAAAGAGCCAGCAGGGAAAACGATGCCTTGTTCTAAAGCTCTTTGGGAACCGCTTGCGTGGCCCCACAGACCTGGGGGCTGCAGGCTTTCCTGCTGCCTTCAGCCTCAAAACCACCCTTTCCCACTTGGTGCCGCTCCAGGCCGAAAAATGGCCATATGTCTGGAGACTGGTCCCACGCCCAAAGAGCCAGCAGGGAAAACTATGCCTTGTTCTAAAGCTCTTTGGGAACTGCTTGCGTAGCCCCACACACCTGGGGGCTGCAGGCTTTCCTGCTGCCTTCAGCCTCAAAACAACCCTTTCTCACTTGGCGTCGCTCCAGGCACAAAAGTGGCCATATGTCTGGAGATTGGTCCCTTTCCCAAAGAGCCAGCAGGGAAAACTATGCCTTGTTCTAAAGCTCTTTGGGAACTGCTTGCGTGGCCCCACAGACCTGGGGGCTGCAGGCTTTCCTGCTGCCTTCAGCCTCAAAACCACCCTTTCCCACATGGCGTCACGCCAGGCACAAAAATGGCCATATGGCTGGAGGTTGGTCCCACGCCCAAAGAGCCAGCAGGGAAAACTATGCCTTGTAATAAAGCTCTTTGGGAACCGCTTGCGTAGCCCCACACACCTGGGGGCTGCAAGCTTTCCTGCTGCCTTCAGCCTCAAAACCACCCTTTCCCTCATGGCGTCACGCCAGGCCCAAAAATGGCCATATGTCTGGAGACTGGTCCCACGCCCAAAGAGCCAGCAGGGAAAAATATGCCTTGTTCTAAAGCTCTTTGGGAACCACTTGCGTAGCCCCACACACCTGGGGGCTGCAGGCTTTCCTGCTGCCTTCAGCCTCAAAACCACCCTTTCCCACATGGCGCCGCGCCAAGCCCAAAAATGGCCATATATCTGGGGATTGGTCCCTTTCCCAAAGAGCCAGCAGGGAAAACTATGCCTTGTTCTAAAGCTCTTTGGGAACCGCTTGCGTAGCCCCACACACCTGGGGGCTGCAGGCTTTCCTGCTGCCTTCAGCCTCAAAACCACCCTTTCCCACTTGGCGTCACGCCAGGCACAAAAATGGCCATATGTCTGGAGGTTGGTCCCACGCCCAAAGAGCCAGCAGGGAAAACTATGCCTTGTTCTAAAGCTCTTTGGAAACCGCTTGCGTAGCCCCACAGACCTGGGGGCTGCAGGCTTTCCTGCTCTCTTCAGCCTCAGAAGAACCCTTTCGCACTTGGCGCCGCGCCAGGCCCAAAAATGGCCATATGTCTGGAGATTGGTCCCTTTCCCAAAGAGCCAGCAGGGAAAACTATGCCTTGTTCTAAAGCTCTTTGGGAACCGCTTGCGTAGCCCCACACAAACTGGGGGCTGCAGGCTTTCCTGCTGCCTTCAGCCTCAAAAGCACCCTTTCCCACTTGGCCCCGTGCCAGGCACAAAAATGGCCATATGTCTGGAGACTGGTCCCTTTCCCAAAGAGCCAGCAGGGAAAACTATGCCTTGTTCTAAAGCTCTTTGGGAACCGCTTGCGTAGCCCCACACACCTGCGGGCTGCAGACTTTCCTTCTGCCTTCAGCCTCAAAACCACCCTTTCCCACTTGGCGCCGTGCCAGGCCCAAAAATCGCCATATGTCTGGAGACTGATCCCACGCCCAAAGAGCCAGCAGGGAAAACTATGCCTTGTTCTAAAGCTCTTTGGGAACCGCTTGCGTAGCCCCACACACCTGGGGGCTGCAGGCTTTCCTGATGCCTTCAGCCTCAAAACCACCCTTTCCCACTTGGTGCCGCGCCAGGCCCAAAAATGGCCATATGTCTGGAGACTGGTCCCACGCCCAAAGACCCAGCAGGGAAAACTATGCCTTGTTCTAAAGCTCTTTGGGAACCGCTTGCGTGGCCCCACAGACCTGGGGGCTGCAGGCTTTCCTGCTGCCTTCAGCCTCAAAACCACCCTTTCCCACATGGCGTCACGCCAGGCACAAAAATGGCCATATGTCTGGAGATTGGTCCCACGCCCAAAGAGCCAGCAGGGAAAACTATGCCTTGTTCTAAAGCTCTTTGGGAACCGCTTGCGTAGACCCACACACCTGGGGGCTGCAGGCTTTCCTGCTGCCTTCAGCCTCAAAACCACCCTTTCCCTCATGGCGTCACGCCAGGCCCAAAAATGGCCATATGTCTGGAGACTGGTCCCACGCCCAAAGAGCCAGCAGGGAAAAATATGCCTTGTTCTAAAGCTCTTTGGGAACCACTTGCGTAGCCCCAAACTCCTGGGGGCTGCAGGCTTTCCTGCTGCCTTCAGCCTCAAAACCACCCTTTCTCACATGGCGCCGCGCCAAGCCCAAAAATGGCCATATATCTGGGGATTGGTCCCTTTCCCAAAGAGCCAGCAGGGAAAACTATGCCTTGTTCTAAAGCTCTTTGGGAACCGCTTGCGTAGCCCCACACACCTGGGGGCTGCAGGCTTTCCTGCTGCCTTCAGCCTCAAAACCACTCTTTCCCACTTGGCGTCACGCCAGGCACAAAAATGGCCATATGTCTGGAGGTTGGTCCCACGCCCAAAGAGCCAGCAGGGAAAACTATGCCTTGTTCTAAAGCTCTTTGGAAACCGCTTGCGTAGCCCCACAGACCTGGGGGCTGCAGGCTTTCCTGCTCTCTTCAGCCTCAGAAGAACCCTTTCGCACTTGGCGCCGCGCCAGGCCCAAAAATGGCCATATGTCTGGAGATTGGTCCCACGCCCAAAGAGCCAGCAGGGAAAACTATGCCTTGTTCTAAAGCTCTTTGGGAACCGCTTGCGTAGCCCCACACACCTGGGGGCTGCAGGCTTTCCTGCTGCCTTCAGCCTCAAAAGCACCCTTTCCCACTTGGCCCCGTGCCAGGCACAAAAATGGCCATATGTCTGGAGACTGGTCCCTTTCCCAAAGAGCCAGCAGGGAAAACTATGCCTTGTTCTAAAGCTCTTTGGGAACCGCTTGCGTAGCCCCACACACCTGGGGGCTGCAGACTTTCCTTCTGCCTTCAGCCTCAAAACCACCCTTTCCCACTTGGCGCCGCGCCAGGCCCAAAAATCGCCATATGTCTGGAGACTGATCCCACGCCCAAAGAGCCAGCAGGGAAAACTATGCCTTGTTCTAAAGCTCTTTGGGAACCTCTTGCGTAGCCCCACACACCTGGGGGCTGCAGGCTTTCCTGATGCCTTCAGCCTGAAAACCACCCTTTCCCACTTGGTGCCGCGCCAGGCCCAAAAATGGCCATATGTCTGGAGACTGGTCCCACGCCCAAAGAGCCAGCAGGGAAAACTATGCCTTGTTCTAAAGCTCTTTGGGAACTGCTTGCGTAGCCCCACACACCTGGGGGCTGCAGGCTTTCCTGCTGCCTTCAGCCTCAAAACCACCCTTTCCCTCATGGCGTCGCGCCAGGCCCAAAAATGGCCATATGTCTGGAGACTGGTCCCACGCCCAAAGAGCCAGCAGGGAAAACTATGCCTTGTTCTAAAGCTCTTTGGGAACTGCTTGCGTAGCCCCACACACCTGGGGGCTGCAGGCTTTCCTGCTGCCTTCAGCCTCAAAACCACCCTTTCCCTCATGGCGTCACGCCAGGCCCAAAAATGGCCATATGTCTGGAGACTGGTCCCTTTCCCAAAGAGCCAGCAGGGAAAACTATGCCTTGTTCTAAAGCTCTTTGGGAACCGCTTGCGTGGCCCCACAGACCTGGGGGCTGCAGGCTTTCCTGCTGCCTTCAGCCTTAAAAACACCCTTTCCCACATGGCGTCACGCCAGGCACAAAAATGGCCATATGTCTGGAGATTGGTCCCACGCCCAAAGAGCCAGCAGGGAAAACTATGCCTTGTTCTAAAGCTCTTTGGGAACCGCTTGCGTAGCCCCACACACCTGGGGGCTGCAGGCTTTCCTGCTGCCTTCAGCCTCAAAACCACCCTTTCCCACATGGCGTCACGCCAGGCCCAAAAATGGCCATATGTCTGGAGACTGGTCCCACGCCCAAAGAGCCAGCAGGGAAAAATATGCCTTGTTCTAAAGCTCTTTGGGAACTGCTTGCGTAGCCCCACACACCTGGGGGCTGCAGGCTTTCCTGCTGCCTTCAGCCTCAAAACCACCCTTTCCCACTTGGCGCCGCGCCAGGCCCAAAAATGGCCATATGTCTGGAGACTGGTCCCACGCCCAAAGAGCCAGCAGGGAAAACTATGCCTTGTTCTAAAGCTCTTTGGGAACCGCTTGCGTAGCCCCACACACCTGGGGGCTGCAGGCTTTCCTGCTGCCTTCAGCCTCAAAACTACCCTTTCCCACATGGCGCCGCGCCAAGCCCAAAAATGGCCATATAGCTGGAGGTTGGTCCGACGCCCAAAGAGCCATCAGGGAAAACTATGCCTTGTTCTAAAGCTCTTTGGGAACGGCTTGCGTAGCCCCACAGACCTGGGGGCTGCAGGCTTTCCTGCTCTCTTCAGCCTCAAAAGCACGCTTTCCCACTCGGCCCCGTGCCAGGCAGAAAAATGGCCATATGTCTGGAGACTGGTCCCTTTCCCAAAGAGCCAGCAGGGAAAACTATGCCTTGTTCTAAAGCTCTTTGGGAACCGCTTGCGTAGCCCCACACACCTGGGGGCTGCAGGCTTTCCTGCTGCCTTCAGCCTCAAAACCACCCTTTCCCACATGGCGTCACGCCAGGCACAAAAATGGCCATATGTCTGGAGACTGGTCCCACGCCCAAAGAGCCAGCAGGGAAAACTATGCCTTGTTCTAAAGCTCTTTGGGAACCGCTTGCGTAGCCCCACACACCTGGGGGATGCAGGCTTTCCTGCTGCCTTCAGCCTCAAAACAACCCTTTCTCACTTGGCGTCGCTCCAGGCACAAATATGGCCATATTTCTGGAGACTGGTCCCACGCCCAAAGAGCCAGCAGGGAAAACTATGCCTTGTTCTAAAGCTCTTTGGGAACTGCTTGTGTAGCCCCACACACCTGGGGGCTGCAGGCTTTCCTGCTGCCTTCAGCCTCAAAACCACCCTTTCCCACTTGGCGCCGCGCCAGGCACAAAAATGGCCATATGTCTGGAGACTGGTCCCTTTCCCAAAGAGCCAGCAGGGAAAACTATGCCTTGTTCTAAAGCTCTTTGGGAACCGCTTGCGTAGCCCCACACACCTGGGGGCTGCAGACTTTCCTTCTGCCTTCAGCCTCAAAACCACCCTTTCCCACTTGGCGCCGCGCCAGGCCCAAAAATCGCCATATGTCTGGAGACTGATCCCTTTCCCAAAGAGCCAGCAGGGAAAACTATGCCTTGTTCTAAAGCTCTTTGGGAACCGCTTGCGTAGCCCCACACACCTGGGGGCTGCAGGCTTTCCTGATGCCTTCAGCCTGAAAACCACCCTTTCCCACTTGGTGCCGCGCCAGGCCCAAAAATGGCCATATGTCTGGAGACTGGTCCCACGCCCAAAGAGCCAGCAGGGAAAACTATGCCTTGTTCTAAAGCTCTTTGGGAACTGCTTGCGTAGCCCCACACACCTGGGGGCTGCAGGCTTTCCTGCTGCCTTCAGCCTCAAAACCACCCTTTCCCTCATGGCGTCGCGCCAGGCCCAAAAATGGCCATATGTCTGGAGACTGGTCCCACGCCCAAAGAGCCAGCAGGGAAAACTATGCCTTGTTCTAAAGCTCTTTGGGAACTGCTTGCGTAGCCCCACACACCTGGGGGCTGCAGGCTTTCCTGCTGCCTTCAGCCTCAAAACCACCCTTTCCCTCATGGCGTCACGCCAGGCCCAAAAATGGCCATATGTCTGGAGACTGGTCCCTTTCCCAAAGAGCCAGCAGGGAAAACTATGCCTTGTTCTAAAGCTCTTTGGGAACCGCTTGCGTGGCCCCACAGACCTGGGGGCTGCAGGCTTTCCTGCTGCCTTCAGCCTTAAAAACACCCTTTCCCACATGGCGTCACGCCAGGCACAAAAATGGCCATATGTCTGGAGATTGGTCCCACGCCCAAAGAGCCAGCAGGGAAAACTATGCCTTGTTCTAAAGCTCTTTGGGAACCGCTTGCGTAGCCCCACACACCTGGGGGCTGCAGGCTTTCCTGCTGCCTTCAGCCTCAAAACCACCCTTTCCCACTTGGCGCCGCGCCAGGCCCAAAAATGGCCATATGTCTGGAGACTGGTCCCACGCCCAAAGAGCCAGCAGGGAAAACTATGCCTTGTTCTAAAGCTCTTTGGGAACCGCTTGCGTAGCCCCACACACCTGGGGGCTGCAGGCTTTCCTGCTGCCTTCAGCCTCAAAACTACCCTTTCCCACATGGCGCCGCGCCAAGCCCAAAAATGGCCATATAGCTGGAGGTTGGTCCCACGCCCAAAGAGCCATCAGGGAAAACTATGCCTTGTTCTAAAGCTCTTTGGGAACCGCTTGCGTAGCCCCACAGACCTGGGGGCTGCAGGCTTTCCTGCTCTCTTCAGCCTCAAAAGCACGCTTTCCCACTCGGCCCCGTGCCAGGCAGAAAAATGGCCATATGTCTGGAGACTGGTCCCTTTCCCAAAGAGCCAGCAGGGAAAACTATGCCTTGTTCTAAAGCTCTTTGGGAACCGCTTGCGTAGCCCCACACACCTGGGGGCTGCAGGCTTTCCTGCTGCCTTCAGCCTCAAAACCACCCTTTCCCACATGGCGTCACGCCAGGCACAAAAATGGCCATATGTCTGGAGACTGGTCCCACGCCCAAAGAGCCAGCAGGGAAAACTATGCCTTGTTCTAAAGCTCTTTGGGAACCGCTTGCGTAGCCCCACACACCTGGGGGATGCAGGCTTTCCTGCTGCCTTCAGCCTCAAAACAACCCTTTCTCACTTGGCGTCGCTCCAGGCACAAATATGGCCATATTTCTGGAGACTGGTCCCACGCCCAAAGAGCCAGCAGGGAAAACTATGCCTTGTTCTAAAGCTCTTTGGGAACCGCTTGCGTAGCCCCACACACCTGGGGGCTGCAGGCTTTCCCGCTGCCTTCAGCCTCAAAACCACCCTTTCCCTCATGGCGTCACGCCAGGCACAAAAATGGCCATATGGCTGGAGGTTGGTCCCACGCCCAAAGAGCCAGCAGGGAAAACTATGCCTTGTTCTAAAGCTCTTTGGGAACCGCTTGCGTAGCCCCACACACCTGGGGGCTGCAGGCTTTCCTGCTGCCTTCAGCCTCAAAACAACCCTTTCTCACTTGGCGTCGCTCCAGGCACAAAAATGGCCATATGTCTGGAGATTGGTCCCTTTCCCAAAGAGCCAGCAGGGAAAACTATGCCTTGTTCTAAAGCTCTTTGGGAACCGCTTGCGTAGCCCCACACACCTGGGGGCTGCAGGCTTTCCTGATGCCTTCAGCCTCAAAACCACCCTTTCCCACATGGCGCCACGCCAGGCACAAAAATGGCCATATATCTGGAGATTGGTCCCACGCCCAAAGAGCCAGCAGGGAAAACGATGCCTTGTTCTAAAGCTCTTTGGGAACCGCTTGCGTAGCCCCACACACCTGGGGGCTGCAGGCTTTCCTGCAGCCTTCAGCCTCAAAACCACCCTTTCCCACTTGGCGCCGCGCCAGGCCCAAAAATGGCCATATGTCTGGAGGTTGGTCCCACGCCCAAAGAGCCAGCAGGGAAAACTATGCCTTGTTCTAAAGCTCTTTGGGAACCGCTTGCGTAGCCCCACACACCTGGGGGCTGCAGGCTTTCCCGCTGCCTTCAGCCTCAAAACCACCCTTTCCCTCATGGCGTCACGCCAGGCACAAAAATGGCCATATGGCTGGAGGTTGGTCCCACGCCCAAAGAGCCAGCAGGGAAAACTATGCCTTGTTCTAAAGCTCTTTGGGAACGGCTTGCGTAGCCCCACAGACCTGGGGGCTGCAGGCTTTCCTGCTCTCTTCAGCCTCAAAAGCACGCTTTCCCACTTGGCCCCGTGCCAGGCAGAAAAATGGCCATATGTCTGGAGATTGGTCCCACGCCCAAAGAGCCAGCAGGGAAAACTATGCCTTGTTCTAAAGCTCTTTGGGAACCGCTTGCGTAGCCCCACACACCTGGGGGCTGCAGGCTTTCCTGCTGCCTTCAGCCTCAAAACCACCCTTTCTCACTTGGCGTCGCTCCAGGCACAAAAATGGCCATATGTCTGGAGACTGGTCCCTTTCCCAAAGAGCCAGCAGGGAAAACTATGCCTTGTTCTAAAGCTCTTTGGGAACCGCTTGCGTAGCCCCACACTCCTGCGGGCTACAGGCTTTCCTGCTGCCTTCAGCCTCAAAACCACCCTTTCCCACATGGCGCCACGCCAGGCACAAAAATGGCCATATGGCTGGAGGTTGGTCCCACGCCCAAAGAGCCAGCAGGGAAAACTATGCCTTGTTCTAAAGCTCTTTGGGAACCGCTTGCGTAGCCCCACACACCTGGGGGCTGCAGGCTTTCCTGCTGCCTTCAGCCTCAAAACAACCCTTTCTCACTTGGCGTCGCTCCAGGCACAAAAATGGCCATATGGCTGGAGGTTGGTCCCACGCCCAAAGAGCCAGCAGGGAAAACTATGCCTTGTTCTAAAGCTCTTTGGGAACGGCTTGCGTAGCCCCACAGACCTGGGGGCTGCAGGCTTTCCTGCTCTCTTCAGCCTCAAAAGCACGCTTTCCCACTTGGCCCCGTGCGAGGCAGAAAAATGGCCATATGTCTGGAGACTGGGCCCTTTCCCAAAGAGCCAGCAGGGAAAACTATGCCTTGTTCTAAAGCTCTTTGGGAACCGCTTGCGTAGCCCCACACACCTGGGGGCTGCAGGCTTTCCTGCTGCCTTCAGCCTCAAAACCACCCTTTCCCACATGGCGTCACGCCAGGCACAAAAATGGCCATATGTCTGGAGACTGGTCCCACGCCCAAAGAGCCAGCAGGGAAAACTATGCCTTGTTCTAAAGCTCTTTGGGAACCGCTTGCGTAGCCCCACACACCTGGGGGCTGCAGGCTTTCCTGCTGCCTTCAGCCTCAAAACAACCCTTTCTCACTTGGCATCGCTCCAGGCACAAAAATGGCCATATGTCTGGAGATTGGTCCCTTTCCCAAAGAGCCAGCAGGGAAAACTATGCCTTGTTCTAAAGCTCTTTGGGAACCGCTTGCGTAGCCCCACACTCCTGCGGGCTGCAGGCTTTCCTGCTGCCTTCAGCCTCAAAACCACCCTTTCCCACATGGCGCCACGCCAGGCACAAAAATGGCCATATATCTGGAGATTGGTCCCACGCCCAAAGAGCCAGCAGGGAAAACGATGCCTTGTTCTAAAGCTCTTTGGGAACCGCTTGCGTGGCCCCACACACCTGGGGGCTGCAGGCTTTCCTGCTGCCTTCAGCCTCAAAACCACCCTTTCCCACTTGGCGCCGCGCCAGGCCCAAAAATGGCCATATGTCTGGAGACTGGTCCCACGCCCAAAGAGCCAGCAGGGAAAACTATGCCTTGTTCTAAAGCTCTTTGGGAACCGCTTGCGTAGCCCCACACACCTGGGGGCTGCAGGCTTTCCTGCTGCCTTCAGCCTCAAAACTACCCTTTCCCACATGGCGCCGCGCCAAGCCCAAAAATGGCCATATAGCTGGAGGTTGGTCCGACGCCCAAAGAGCCATCAGGGAAAACTATGCCTTGTTCTAAAGCTCTTTGGGAACGGCTTGCGTAGCCCCACAGACCTGGGGGCTGCAGGCTTTCCTGCTCTCTTCAGCCTCAAAAGCACGCTTTCCCACTCGGCCCCGTGCCAGGCAGAAAAATGGCCATATGTCTGGAGACTGGTCCCTTTCCCAAAGAGCCAGCAGGGAAAACTATGCCTTGTTCTAAAGCTCTTTGGGAACCGCTTGCGTAGCCCCACACACCTGGGGGCTGCAGGCTTTCCTGCTGCCTTCAGCCTCAAAACCACCCTTTCCCACATGGCGTCACGCCAGGCACAAAAATGGCCATATGTCTGGAGACTGGTCCCACGCCCAAAGAGCCAGCAGGGAAAACTATGCCTTGTTCTAAAGCTCTTTGGGAACCGCTTGCGTAGCCCCACACACCTGGGGGATGCAGGCTTTCCTGCTGCCTTCAGCCTCAAAACAACCCTTTCTCACTTGGCGTCGCTCCAGGCACAAATATGGCCATATTTCTGGAGACTGGTCCCACGCCCAAAGAGCCAGCAGGGAAAACTATGCCTTGTTCTAAAGCTCTTTGGGAACTGCTTGTGTAGCCCCACACACCTGGGGGCTGCAGGCTTTCCTGCTGCCTTCAGCCTCAAAACCACCCTTTCCCACTTGGCGCCGCGCCAGGCACAAAAATGGCCATATGTCTGGAGACTGGTCCCTTTCCCAAAGAGCCAGCAGGGAAAACTATGCCTTGTTCTAAAGCTCTTTGGGAACCGCTTGCGTAGCCCCACACACCTGGGGGCTGCAGACTTTCCTTCTGCCTTCAGCCTCAAAACCACCCTTTCCCACTTGGCGCCGCGCCAGGCCCAAAAATCGCCATATGTCTGGAGACTGATCCCACGCCCAAAGAGCCAGCAGGGAAAACTATGCCTTGTTCTAAAGCTCTTTGGGAACCGCTTGCGTAGCCCCACACACCTGGGGGCTGCAGGCTTTCCTGATGCCTTCAGCCTGAAAACCACCCTTTCCCACTTGGTGCCGCGCCAGGCCCAAAAATGGCCATATGTCTGGAGACTGGTCCCACGCCCAAAGAGCCAGCAGGGAAAACTATGCCTTGTTCTAAAGCTCTTTGGGAACTGCTTGCGTAGCCCCACACACCTGGGGGCTGCAGGCTTTCCTGCTGCCTTCAGCCTCAAAACCACCCTTTCCCTCATGGCGTCGCGCCAGGCCCAAAAATGGCCATATGTCTGGAGACTGGTCCCACGCCCAAAGAGCCAGCAGGGAAAACTATGCCTTGTTCTAAAGCTCTTTGGGAACTGCTTGCGTAGCCCCACACACCTGGGGGCTGCAGGCTTTCCTGCTGCCTTCAGCCTCAAAACCACCCTTTCCCTCATGGCGTCACGCCAGGCCCAAAAATGGCCATATGTCTGGAGACTGGTCCCTTTCCCAAAGAGCCAGCAGGGAAAACTATGCCTTGTTCTAAAGCTCTTTGGGAACCGCTTGCGTGGCCCCACAGACCTGGGGGCTGCAGGCTTTCCTGCTGCCTTCAGCCTTAAAAACACCCTTTCCCACATGGCGTCACGCCAGGCACAAAAATGGCCATATGTCTGGAGATTGGTCCCACGCCCAAAGAGCCAGCAGGGAAAACTATGCCTTGTTCTAAAGCTCTTTGGGAACCGCTTGCGTAGCCCCACACACCTGGGGGCTGCAGGCTTTCCTGCTGCCTTCAGCCTCAAAACCACCCTTTCCCACTTGGCGCCGCGCCAGGCCCAAAAATGGCCATATGTCTGGAGACTGGTCCCACGCCCAAAGAGCCAGCAGGGAAAACTATGCCTTGTTCTAAAGCTCTTTGGGAACCGCTTGCGTAGCCCCACACACCTGGGGGCTGCAGGCTTTCCTGCTGCCTTCAGCCTCAAAACTACCCTTTCCCACATGGCGCCGCGCCAAGCCCAAAAATGGCCATATAGCTGGAGGTTGGTCCCACGCCCAAAGAGCCAGCAGGGAAAACTATGCCTTGTTCTAAAGCTCTTTGGGAACCGCTTGCGTAGCCCCACAGACCTGGGGGCTGCAGGCTTTCCTGCTCTCTTCAGCCTCAAAAGCACGCTTTCCCACTCGGCCCCGTGCCAGGCAGAAAAATGGCCATATGTCTGGAGACTGGTCCCTTTCCCAAAGAGCCAGCAGGGAAAACTATGCCTTGTTCTAAAGCTCTTTGGGAACCGCTTGCGTAGCCCCACACACCTGGGGGCTGCAGGCTTTCCTGCTGCCTTCAGCCTCAAAACCACCCTTTCCCACATGGCGTCACGCCAGGCACAAAAATGGCCATATGTCTGGAGACTGGTCCCACGCCCAAAGAGCCAGCAGGGAAAACTATGCCTTGTTCTAAAGCTCTTTGGGAACCGCTTGCGTAGCCCCACACACCTGGGGGATGCAGGCTTTCCTGCTGCCTTCAGCCTCAAAACAACCCTTTCTCACTTGGCGTCGCTCCAGGCACAAATATGGCCATATTTCTGGAGACTGGTCCCACGCCCAAAGAGCCAGCAGGGAAAACTATGCCTTGTTCTAAAGCTCTTTGGGAACTGCTTGTGTAGCCCCACACACCTGGGGGCTGCAGGCTTTCCTGCTGCCTTCAGCCTCAAAACCACCCTTTCCCACTTGGCGCCGCGCCAGGCACAAAAATGGCCATATGTCTGGAGACTGGTCCCTTTCCCAAAGAGCCAGCAGGGAAAACTATGCCTTGTTCTAAAGCTCTTTGGGAACCGCTTGCGTAGCCCCACACACCTGGGGGCTGCAGACTTTCCTTCTGCCTTCAGCCTCAAAACCACCCTTTCCCACTTGGCGCCGCGCCAGGCCCAAAAATCGCCATATGTCTGGAGACTGATCCCACGCCCAAAGAGCCAGCAGGGAAAACTATGCCTTGTTCTAAAGCTCTTTGGGAACCTCTTGCGTAGCCCCACACACCTGGGGGCTGCAGGCTTTCCTGATGCCTTCAGCCTGAAAACCACCCTTTCCCACTTGGTGCCGCGCCAGGCCCAAAAATGGCCATATGTCTGGAGACTGGTCCCACGCCCAAAGAGCCAGCAGGGAAAACTATGCCTTGTTCTAAAGCTCTTTGGGAACTGCTTGCGTAGCCCCACACACCTGGGGGCTGCAGGCTTTCCTGCTGCCTTCAGCCTCAAAACCACCCTTTCCCTCATGGCGTCGCGCCAGGCCCAAAAATGGCCATATGTCTGGAGACTGGTCCCACGCCCAAAGAGCCAGCAGGGAAAACTATGCCTTGTTCTAAAGCTCTTTGGGAACTGCTTGCGTAGCCCCACACACCTGGGGGCTGCAGGCTTTCCTGCTGCCTTCAGCCTCAAAACCACCCTTTCCCTCATGGCGTCACGCCAGGCCCAAAAATGGCCATATGTCTGGAGACTGGTCCCTTTCCCAAAGAGCCAGCAGGGAAAACTATGCCTTGTTCTAAAGCTCTTTGGGAACCGCTTGCGTGGCCCCACAGACCTGGGGGCTGCAGGCTTTCCTGCTGCCTTCAGCCTTAAAAACACCCTTTCCCACATGGCGTCACGCCAGGCACAAAAATGGCCATATGTCTGGAGATTGGTCCCACGCCCAAAGAGCCAGCAGGGAAAACTATGCCTTGTTCTAAAGCTCTTTGGGAACCGCTTGCGTAGCCCCACACACCTGGGGGCTGCAGGCTTTCCTGCTGCCTTCAGCCTCAAAACCACCCTTTCCCACATGGCGTCACGCCAGGCCCAAAAATGGCCATATGTCTGGAGACTGGTCCCACGCCCAAAGAGCCAGCAGGGAAAACTATGCCTTGTTCTAAAGCTCTTTGGGAACCGCTTGCTTAGCCCCACACACCTGGGGGCTGCAGGCTTTCCTGCTGCCTTCAGCCTCAAAACTACCCTTTCCCACATGGCTCCGCGCCAAGCCCAAAAATGGCCATATAGCTGGAGGTTGGTCCCACGCCCAAAGAGCCATCAGGGAAAACTATGCCTTGTTCTAAAGCTCTTTGGGAACGGCTTGCGTAGCCCCACAGACCTGGGGGCTGCAGGCTTTCCTGCTCTCTTCAGCCTCAAAAGCACGCTTTCCCACTCGGCCCCGTGCCAGGCAGAAAAATGGCCATATGTCTGGAGACTGGTCCCACGCCCAAAGAGCCAGCAGGGAAAACTATGCCTTGTTCTAAAGCTCTTTGGGAACCGCTTGCGTAGCCCCACACACCTGGGGGCTGCAGGCTTTCCTGCTGCCTTCAGCCTCAAAACCACCCTTTCCCACATGGCGTCACGCCAGGCACAAAAATGGCCATATGTCTGGAGACTGGTCCCTTTCCCAAAGAGCCAGCAGGGAAAACTATGCCTTGTTCTAAAGCTCTTTGGGAACCGCTTGCGTAGCCCCACACACCTGGGGGATGCAGGCTTTCCTGCTGCCTTCAGCCTCAAAACAACCCTTTCTCACTTGGCGTCGCTCCAGGCACAAATATGGCCATATTTCTGGAGACTGGTCCCACGCCCAAAGAGCCAGCAGGGAAAACTATGCCTTGTTCTAAAGCTCTTTGGGAACTGCTTGCGTAGCCCCACACACCTGGGGGCTGCAGGCTTTCCTGATGCCTTCAGCCTGAAAACCACCCTTTCCCACTTGGTGCCGCGCCAGGCCCAAAAATGGCCATATGTCTGGAGACTGGTCCCACGCCCAAAGAGCCAGCAGGGAAAACTATGCCTTGTTCTAAAGCTCTTTGGGAACTGCTTGCGTAGCCCCACACACCTGGGGGCTGCAGGCTTTCCTGCTGCCTTCAGCCTCAAAACCACCCTTTCCCTCATGGAGTCGCGCCAGGCCCAAAAATGGCCATATGTCTGGAGACTGGTCCCACGCCCAAAGAGCCAGCAGGGAAAACTATGCCTTGTTCTAAAGCTCTTTGGGAACTGCTTGCGTAGCCCCACACACCTGGGGGCTGCAGGCTTTCCTGCTGCCTTCAGCCTCAAAACCACCCTTTCCCACTTGGCGCCGCGCCAGGCCCAAAAATGGCCATATGTCTGGAGACTGGTCCCACGCCCAAAGAGCCAGCAGGGAAAACTATGCCTTGTTCTAAAGCTCTTTGGGAACCGCTTGCGTAGCCCCACACACCTGGGGGCTGCAGGCTTTCCTGCTGCCTTCAGCCTCAAAACTACCCTTTCCCACATGGCTCCGCGCCAAGCCCAAAAATGGCCATATAGCTGGAGGTTGGTCCCACGCCCAAAGAGCCATCAGGGAAAACTATGCCTTGTTCTAAAGCTCTTTGGGAACGGCTTGCGTAGCCCCACAGACCTGGGGGCTGCAGGCTTTCCTGCTGCCTTCAGCCTCAAAACCACCCTTTCCCACTTGGCGCCGCGCCAGGCCCAAAAATGGCCATATGTCTGGAGACTGGTCCCTTTCCCAAAGAGCCAGCAGGGAAAACTATGCCTTGTTCTAAAGCTCTTTGGGAACCGCTTGCGTAGCCCCACACACCTGGGGGCTGCAGGCTTTCCTGCTGCCTTCAGCCTCAAAACCACCCTTTCCCACTCGGCCCCGTGCCAGGCAGAAAAATGGCCATATGTCTGGAGACTGGTCCCTTTCCCAAAGAGCCAGCAGGGAAAACTATGCCTTGTTCTAAAGCTCTTTGGGAACCGCTTGCGTAGCCCCACACACCTGGGGGATGCAGGCTTTCCTGCTGCCTTCAGCCTCAAAACAACCCTTTCTCACTTGGCGTCGCTCCAGGCACAAATATGGCCATATTTCTGGAGACTGGTCCCACGCCCAAAGAGCCAGCAGGGAAAACTATGCCTTGTTCTAAAGCTCTTTGGGAACTGCTTGCGTAGCCCCACACACCTGGGGGCTGCAGGCTTTCCTGATGCCTTCAGCCTGAAAACCACCCTTTCCCACTTGGTGCCGCGCCAGGCCCAAAAATGGCCATATGTCTGGAGACTGGTCCCACGCCCAAAGAGCCAGCAGGGAAAACTATGCCTTGTTCTAAAGCTCTTTGGGAACTGCTTGCGTAGCCCCACACACCTGGGGGCTGCAGGCTTTCCTGCTGCCTTCAGCCTCAAAACCACCCTTTCCCTCATGGCGTCGCGCCAGGCCCAAAAATGGCCATATGTCTGGAGACTGGTCCCACGCCCAAAGAGCCAGCAGGGAAAACTATGCCTTGTTCTAAAGCTCTTTGGGAACTGCTTGCGTAGCCCCACACACCTGGGGGCTGCAGGCTTTCCTGCTGCCTTCAGCCTCAAAACCACCCTTTCCCTCATGGCGTCACGCCAGGCCCAAAAATGGCCATATGTCTGGAGACTGGTCCCTTTCCCAAAGAGCCAGCAGGGAAAACTATGCCTTGTTCTAAAGCTCTTTGGGAACCGCTTGCGTGGCCCCACAGACCTGGGGGCTGCAGGCTTTCCTGCTGCCTTCAGCCTTAAAAACACCCTTTCCCACATGGCGTCACGCCAGGCACAAAAATGGCCATATGTCTGGAGATTGGTCCCACGCCCAAAGAGCCAGCAGGGAAAACTATGCCTTGTTCTAAAGCTCTTTGGGAACCGCTTGCGTAGCCCCACACACCTGGGGGCTGCAGGCTTTCCTGCTGCCTTCAGCCTCAAAACCACCCTTTCCCACATGGCGTCACGCCAGGCCCAAAAATGGCCATATGTCTGGAGACTGGTCCCACGCCCAAAGAGCCAGCAGGGAAAAATATGCCTTGTTCTAAAGCTCTTTGGGAACTGCTTGCGTAGCCCCACACACCTGGGGGCTGCAGGCTTTCCTGCTGCCTTCAGCCTCAAAACCACCCTTTCCCACTTGGCGCCGCGCCAGGCCCAAAAATGGCCATATGTCTGGAGACTGGTCCCACGCCCAAAGAGCCAGCAGGGAAAACTATGCCTTGTTCTAAAGCTCTTTGGGAACCGCTTGCGTAGCCCCACACACCTGGGGGCTGCAGGCTTTCCTGCTGCCTTCAGCCTCAAAACTACCCTTTCCCACATGGCGCCGCGCCAAGCCCAAAAATGGCCATATAGCTGGAGGTTGGTCCCACGCCCAAAGAGCCATCAGGGAAAACTATGCCTTGTTCTAAAGCTCTTTGGGAACGGCTTGCGTAGCCCCACAGACCTGGGGGCTGCAGGCTTTCCTGCTCTCTTCAGCCTCAAAAGCACGCTTTCCCACTCGGCCCCGTGCCAGGCAGAAAAATGGCCATATGTCTGGAGACTGGTCCCTTTCCCAAAGAGCCAGCAGGGAAAACTATGCCTTGTTCTAAAGCTCTTTGGGAACCGCTTGCGTAGCCCCACACACCTGGGGGCTGCAGGCTTTCCTGCTGCCTTCAGCCTCAAAACCACCCTTTCCCACATGGCGTCACGCCAGGCACAAAAATGGCCATATGTCTGGAGACTGGTCCCACGCCCAAAGAGCCAGCAGGGAAAACTATGCCTTGTTCTAAAGCTCTTTGGGAACCGCTTGCGTAGCCCCACACACCTGGGGGATGCAGGCTTTCCTGCTGCCTTCAGCCTCAAAACAACCCTTTCTCACTTGGCGTCGCTCCAGGCACAAATATGGCCATATTTCTGGAGACTGGTCCCACGCCCAAAGAGCCAGCAGGGAAAACTATGCCTTGTTCTAAAGCTCTTTGGGAACTGCTTGTGTAGCCCCACACACCTGGGGGCTGCAGGCTTTCCTGCTGCCTTCAGCCTCAAAACCACCCTTTCCCACTTGGCGCTGCGCCAGGCACAAAAATGGCCATATGTCTGGAGACTGGTCCCTTTCCCAAAGAGCCAGCAGGGAAAATTATGCCTTGTTCTAAAGCTCTTTGGGAACCGCTTGCGTAGCCCCACACACCTGGGGGCTGCAGGCTTTCCTGCTGCCTTCAGCCTCAAAACCACCCTTTCCCTCATGGCGTCACGCCAGGCCCAAAAATGGCCATATGTCTGGAGACTGGTCCCACGCCCAAAGAGCCAGCAGGGAAAACTATGCCTTGTTCTAAAGCTCTTTGGGAACGGCTTGCGTAGCCCCACACACCTGGGGGCTGCAGGCTTTCCTGCTCTCTTCAGCCTCAAAAGCACGCTTTCCCACTCGGCCCCGTGCCAGGCAGAAAAATGGCCATATGTCTGGAGACTGGTCCCTTTCCCAAAGAGCCAGCAGGGAAAACTATGCCTTGTTCTAAAGCTCTTTGGGAACCGCTTGCGTAGCCCCACACACCTGGGGGCTGCAGGCTTTCCTGCTGCCTTCAGCCTCAAAACCACCCTTTCCCACATGGCGTCACGCCAGGCACAAAAATGGCCATATGGCTGGAGGTTGGTCCCACGCCCAAAGAGCCAGCAGGGAAAACTATGCCTTGTTCTAAAGCTCTTTGGGAACCGCTTGTGTAGCCCCACACACCTGGGGGATGCAGGCTTTCCTGCTGCCTTCAGCCTCAAAACAACCCTTTCTCACTTGGCGTCGCTCCAGGCACAAATATGGCCATATTTCTGGAGACTGGTCCCACGCCCAAAGAGCCAGCAGGGAAAACTATGCCTTGTTCTAAAGCTCTTTGGGAACCGCTTGCGTAGCCCCACACACCTGGGGGCTGCAGGCTTTCCTGCTGCCTTCAGCCTCAAAACCACCCTTTCCCACTTGGCGCCGCGCCAGGCACAAAAATGGCCATATGTCTGGAGACTGGTCCCTTTCCCAAAGAGCCAGCAGGGAAAACTATGCCTTGTTCTAAAGCTCTTTGGGAACCGCTTGCGTAGCCCCACACACCTGGGGGCTGCAGGCTTTCCTGCTGCCTTCAGCCTCAAAACCACCCTTTCCCACATGGCGTCACGCCAGGCACAAAAATGGCCATATGTCTGGAGACTGGTCCCACGCCCAAAGAGCCAGCAGGGAAAACTATGCCTTGTTCTAAAGCTCTTTGGGAACCGCTTGCGTAGCCCCACACACCTGGGGGCTGCAGGCTTTCCTGCTGCCTTCAGCCTCAAAACAACCCTTTCTCACTTGGCGTCGCTCCAGGCACAAAAATGGCCATATGTCTGGAGACTGGTCCCTTTCCCAAAGAGCCAGCAGGGAAAACTATGCCTTGTTCTAAAGCTCTTTGGGAACCGCTTGCGTAGCCCCAAACTCCTGGGGGCTGCAGGCTTTCCTGCTGCCTTCAGCCTCAAAACCACCCTTTCCCACATGGCGTCACGCCAGGCACAAAAATGGCCATATGGCTGGAGGTTGGTCCCACGCCCAAAGAGCCAGCAGGGAAAACTATGCCTTGTTCTAAAGCTCTTTGGGAACGGTTTGCGTAGCCCCACACACCTGGGGCCTGCAGGCTTTCCTGCTGCCTTCAGCCTCAAAACCACCCTTTCCCTCATGGCGTCACGCCAGGCCCAAAAATGGCCATATGTCTGGAGACTGGTCCCACGCCCAAAGAGCCAGCAGGGAAAAATATGCCTTGTTCTAAAGCTCTTTGGGAACCACTTGCGTAGCCCCAAACTCCTGGGGGCTGCAGGCTTTCCTGCTGCCTTCAGCCTCAAAACCACCCTTTCCCACATGGCGCCGCGCCAAGCCCAAAAATGGCCATATATCTGGGGATTGGTCCCACGCCCAAAGAGCCAGCAGGGAAAACGATGCCTTGTTCTAAAGCTCTTTGGGAACCGCTTGCGTAGCCCCACACACCTGGGGGCTGCAGGCTTTCCTGCTGCCTTCAGCCTCAAAACCACCCTTTCCCACTTGGCGCCGCGCCAGGCCCAAAAATGGCCATATGTCTGGAGATTGGTCCCACGCCCAAAGAGCCAGCAGGGAAAACTATGCCTTGTTCTAAAGCTCTTTGGGAACCGCTTGCGTAGCCCCACACTCCTGGGGGCTGCAGGCTTTCCTGCTGCCTTCAGCCTCAAAACCACCCTTTCCCACATGGCGCCGCGCCAAGCCCAAAAATGGCCATATAGCTGGAGGTTGGTCCCACGCCCAAAGAGCCAGCAGGGAAAACTATGCCTTGTTCTAAAGCTCTTTGGGAACGGCTTGCGTAGCCCCACAGACCTGGGGGCTGCAGGCTTTCCTGCTCTCTTCAGCCTCAAAACCACCCTTTCCCACTTGGCGCCGCGCCAGGCCCAAAAATGGCCATATGTCTGGAGACTGGTCCCACGCCCAAAGAGCCAGAAGGGAAAACTATGCCTTGTTCTAAAGCTCTTTGGGAACTGCTTGCGTAGCCCCACACACCTGGGGGCTGCAGGCTTTCCTGCTGCCTTCAGCCTCAAAACAACCCTTTCTCACTTGGCGTCGCTCCAGGCACAAAAATGGCCATATGTCTGGAGATTGGTCCCTTTCCCAAAGAGCCATCAGGGAAAACTATGCCTTGTTCTCAAGCTCTTTGGGAACCGCTTCGTGGCCCCACAGACCTGGGGGATGCAGGCTTTCCTGCTGCCTTCAGCCTCAAAACCACCCTTTCCCACATGGCGTCACGCCAGGCACAAAAATGACCATATGTCTGGAGATTGGTCCCACGCCCAAAGAGCCAGCAGGGAAAACTATGCCTTGTTCTAAAGCTCTTTGGGAACCGCTTGCGTAGCCCCACACACCTGGGGGCTGCAGGCTTTCCTGCTGCCTTCAGCCTCAAAACCACCCTTTCCCTCATGGCGTCACGCCAGGCCCAAAAATGGCCATATGTCTGGAGACTGGTCCCACGCCCAAAGAGCCAGCAGGGAAAAATATGCCTTGTTCTAAAGCTCTTTGGGAACCACTTGCGTAGCCCCAGACTCCTGGGGGCTGCAGGCTTTCCTGCTGCCTTCAGCCTCAAAACCACCCTTTCCCACATGGCGCCGCGCCAAGCCCAAAAATGGCCATATATCTGGGGATTGGTCCCACGCCCAAAGAGCCAGCAGGGAAAACGATGCCTTGTTCTAAAGCTCTTTGGGAACCGCTTGCGTAGCCCCACACACCTGGGGGCTGCAGGCTTTCCTGCTGCCTTCAGCCTCAAAAACACCCTTTCCCACTTGGCGCCGCGCCAGGCCCAAAAATGGCCATATGTCTGGAGATTGGTCCCACGCCCAAAGAGCCAGCAGGGAAAACTATGCCTTGTTCTAAAGCTCTTTGGGAACCGCTTGCGTAGCCCCACACACCTGGGGGCTGCAGGCTTTCCTGCTGCCTTCAGCCTCAAAACCACACTTTCCCACTTGGTGCCGCTCCAGGCCCAAAAATGGCCATATGTCTGGAGACTGGTCCCACGCCCAAAGAGCCAGCAGGGAAAACTATGCCTTGTTCTAAAGCTCTTTGGGAACCGCTTGCGTAGCCCCACACACCTGGGGGCTGCAGGCTTTCCTGCTGCCTTCAGCCTCAAAACCACCCTTTCCCACTTGGCGCCGCGCCAGGCACAAAAATGGCCATATGTCTGGAGACTGGTCCCACGCCCAAAGAGCCAGCAGGGAAAACTATGCCTTGTTCTAAAGCTCTTTGGGAACCGCTTGCGTAGCCCCACACACCTGGGGGCTGCAGGCTTTCCTGCTGCCTTCAGCCTCAAAACCACCCTTTCCCACATGGCGTCACGCCAGGCACAAAAATGGCCATATGTCTGGAGACTGGTCCCACGCCCAAAGAGCCAGCAGGGAAAACTATGCCTTGTTCTAAAGCTCTTTGGGAACTGCTTGCGTAGCCCCACACACCTGGGGGCTGCAGGCTTTCCTGCTGCCTTCAGCCTCAAAACCACCCTTTCCCACTCGGCCCCGTGCCAGGCAGAAAAATGGCCATATGTCTGGAGACTGGTCCCTTTCCCAAAGAGCCAGCAGGGAAAACTATGCCTTGTTCTAAAGCTCTTTGGGAACCGCTTGCGTAGCCCCACACACCTGGGGGCTGCAGGCTTTCCTGCTGCCTTCAGCCTCAAAACCACCCTTTCCCACTTGGCGCCGCGCCAGGCACAAAAATGGCCATATGTCTGGAGACTGGTCCCACGCCCAAAGAGCCAGCAGGGAAAACTATGCCTTGTTCTAAAGCTCTTTGGGAACTGCTTGCGTAGCCCCACACACCTGGGGGCTGCAGGCTTTCCTGCTGCCTTCAGCCTCAAAACAACCCTTTCTCACTTGGCGTCGCTCCAGGCACAAAAATGGCCATATGTCTGGAGATTGGTCCCTTTCCCAAAGAGCCATCAGGGAAAACTATGCCTTGTTCTCAAGCTCTTTGGGAACCGCTTCGTGGCCCCACAGACCTGGGGGCTGCAGGCTTTCCTGCTGCCTTCAGCCTCAAAACCACCCTTTCCCACATGGCGTCACGCCAGGCACAAAAATGACCATATGTCTGGAGATTGGTCCCACGCCCAAAGAGCCAGCAGGGAAAACTATGCCTTGTTCTAAAGCTCTTTGGGAACCGCTTGCGTAGCCCCACACACCTGGGGGCTGCAGGCTTTCCTGCTGCCTTCAGCCTCAAAACCACCCTTTCCCTCATGGCGTCACGCCAGGCCCAAAAATGGCCATATGTCTGGAGACTGGTCCCACGCCCAAAGAGCCAGCAGGGAAAAATATGCCTTGTTCTAAAGCTCTTTGGGAACCACTTGCGTAGCCCCAGACTCCTGGGGGCTGCAGGCTTTCCTGCTGCCTTCAGCCTCAAAACCACCCTTTCCCACATGGCGCCGCGCCAAGCCCAAAAATGGCCATATATCTGGGGATTGGTCCCACGCCCAAAGAGCCAGCAGGGAAAACGATGCCTTGTTCTAAAGCTCTTTGGGAACCGCTTGCGTAGCCCCACACACCTGGGGGCTGCAGGCTTTCCTGCTGCCTTCAGCCTCAAAAACACCCTTTCCCACTTGGCGCCGCGCCAGGCCCAAAAATGGCCATATGTCTGGAGATTGGTCCCACGCCCAAAGAGCCAGCAGGGAAAACTATGCCTTGTTCTAAAGCTCTTTGGGAACCGCTTGCGTAGCCCCACACACCTGGGGGCTGCAGGCTTTCCTGCTGCCTTCAGCCTCAAAACCACACTTTCCCACTTGGTGCCGCTCCAGGCCCAAAAATGGCCATATGTCTGGAGACTGGTCCCACGCCCAAAGAGCCAGCAGGGAAAACTATGCCTTGTTCTAAAGCTCTTTGGGAACCGCTTGCGTAGCCCCACACACCTGGGGGCTGCAGGCTTTCCTGCTGCCTTCAGCCTCAAAACCACCCTTTCCCACTTGGCGCCGCGCCAGGCACAAAAATGGCCATATGTCTGGAGACTGGTCCCACGCCCAAAGAGCCAGCAGGGAAAACTATGCCTTGTTCTAAAGCTCTTTGGGAACCGCTTGCGTAGCCCCACACACCTGGGGGCTGCAGGCTTTCCTGCTGCCTTCAGCCTCAAAACCACCCTTTCCCACATGGCGTCACGCCAGGCACAAAAATGGCCATATGTCTGGAGACTGGTCCCACGCCCAAAGAGCCAGCAGGGAAAACTATGCCTTGTTCTAAAGCTCTTTGGGAACTGCTTGCGTAGCCCCACACACCTGGGGGCTGCAGGCTTTCCTGCTGCCTTCAGCCTCAAAACCACCCTTTCCCACTCGGCCCCGTGCCAGGCAGAAAAATGGCCATATGTCTGGAGACTGGTCCCTTTCCCAAAGAGCCAGCAGGGAAAACTATGCCTTGTTCTAAAGCTCTTTGGGAACCGCTTGCGTAGCCCCACACACCTGGGGGCTGCAGGCTTTCCTGCTGCCTTCAGCCTCAAAACCACCCTTTCCCACATGGCGTCACGCCAGGCACAAAAATGGCCATATGTCTGGAGACTGGTCCCACGCCCAAAGAGCCAGCAGGGAAAACTATGCCTTGTTCTAAAGCTCTTTGGGAACCGCTTGCGTAGCCCCACACACCTGGGGGCTGCAGGCTTTCCTGCTGCCTTCAGCCTCAAAACAACCCTTTCTCACTTGGCGTCGCTCCAGGCACAAAAATGGCCATATGTCTGGAGATTGGTCCCTTTCCCAAAGAGCCAGCAGGGAAAACTATGCCTTGTTCTAAAGTTCTTTGGGAACCGCTTGCGTAGCCCCAAACTCCTGGGGGCTGCAGGCTTTCCTGCTGCCTTCAGCCTCAAAACCACCCTTTCCCACATGGCGCCGCGCCAAGCCCAAAAATGGCCATATATCTGGAGATTGGTCCCACGCCCAAAGAGCCAGCAGGGAAAACGATGCCTTGTTCTAAAGCTATTTGGGAACCTCTTGCATAGCCCCACACACCTGGGGGCTGCAGGCTTTCCTGCTGCCTTCAGCCTCAAAACCACCCTTTCCCACTTGGCGCCACGCCAGGCCCAAAAATGGCCATATGTCTGGAGATTGGTCCCACGCCCAAAGAGCCAGCAGGGAAAACTATGCCTTGTTCTAAAGCTCTTTGGGAACCGCTTGCGTAGCCCCACACACCTGGGGGCTGCAGGCTTTCCTGCTGCCTTCAGCCTCAAAACCACCCTTTCCCTCATGGCGTCACGCCAGGCACAAAAATGGCCATATGGCTGGAGGTTGGTCCCACGCCCAAAGAGCCAGCAGGGAAAACTATGCCTTGTTCTAAAGCTCTTTGGGAACGGCTTGCGTAGCCCCACAGACCTGGGGGCTGCAGGCTTTCCTGCTCTCTTCAGCCTCAAAAGCACGCTTTCCCACTCGGCCCCGTGCCAGGCAGAAAAATGGCCATATGTCTGGAGACTGGTCCCACGCCCAAAGAGCCAGCAGGGAAAACGATGCCTTGTTCTAAAGCTCTTTGGGAACCGCTTGCGTGGCCCCACACACCTGGGGGCTGCAGGCTTTCCTGCTGCCTTCAGCCTCAAAACCACCCTTTCCCACTTGGTGCCGCTCCAGGCCCAAAAATGGCCATATGTCTGGAGACTGGTCCCACGCCCAAAGAGCCAGCAGGGAAAACTATGCCTTGTTCTAAAGCTCTTTGGGAACCGCTTGCGTAGCCCCACACTCCTGGGGGCTGCATGCTTTCCTGCTGCCTTCAGCCTCAAAACCACCCTTTCCCACATGGCGTCACGCCAGGCACAAAAATGGCCATATGTCTGGAGACTGGTCCCACGCCCAAAGAGCCAGCAGGGAAAACTATGCCTTGTTCTAAAGCTCTTTGGGAACCGCTTGCGTAGCCCCACACACCTGGGGGCTGCAGGCTTTCCTGCTGCCTTCAGCCTCAAAACCACCCTTTCCCACATGGCGTCACGCCAGGCACAAAAATGGCCATATGTCTGGAGACTGGTCCCACGCCCAAAGAGCCAGCAGGGAAAACTATGCCTTGTTCTAAAGCTCTTTGGGAACTGCTTGCGTAGCCCCACACACCTGGGGGCTGCAGGCTTTCCTGCTGCCTTCAGCCTCAAAACCACCCTTTCCCACTCGGCCCCGTGCCAGGCAGAAAAATGGCCATATGTCTGGAGACTGGTCCCACGCCCAAAGAGCCAGCAGGGAAAACGATGCCTTGTTCTAAAGCTCTTTGGGAACCGCTTGCGTGGCCCCACACACCTGGGGGCTGCAGGCTTTCCTGCTGCCTTCAGCCTCAAAACCACCCTTTCCCACTTGGTGCCGCTCCAGGCCCAAAAATGGCCATATGTCTGGAGACTGGTCCCACGCCCAAAGAGCCAGCAGGGAAAACTATGCCTTGTTCTAAAGCTCTTTGGGAACTGCTTGCGTAGCCCCACACACCTGGGGGCTGCAGGCTTTCCTGCTGCCTTCATCCTCAAAACAACCCTTTCTCACTTGGCGTCGCTCCAGGCAAAAAAATGGCCATATGTCTGGAGATTGGTCCCACGCCCAAAGAGCCAGCAGGGAAAAATATGCCTTGTTCTAAAGCTCTTTGGGAACCGCTTGCGTAGCCCCACACACCTGGGGGATGCAGGCTTTCCTGCTGCCTTCAGCCTCAAAACCACCCTTTCCCACATGGCGCCGCGCCAAGCCCAAAAATGGCCATATATCTGGGGATTGGTCCCACGCCCAAAGAGCCAGCAGGGAAAACGATGCCTTGTTCTAAAGCTCTTTGGGAACCGCTTGCGTAGCCCCACACACCTGGGGGCTGCAGGCTTTCCTGCTGCCTTCAGCCTCAAAACCACCCTTTCCCACTTGGCGCCGCGCCAGGCCCAAAAATGGCCATATGTCTGGAGATTGGTCCCACGCCCAAAGAGCCAGCAGGGAAAACTATGCCTTGTTCTAAAGCTCTTTGGGAACCGCTTGCGTAGCCCCACACACCTGGGGGCTGCAGGCTTTCCTGCTGCCTTCAGCCTCAAAACCACCCTTTCCCTCATGGCGTCACGCCAGGCACAAAAATGGCCATATGGCTGGAGGTTGGTCCCACGCCCAAAGAGCCAGCAGGGAAAACTATGCCTTGTTCTAAAGCTCTTTGGGAACGGCTTGCGTAGCCCCACAGACCTGGGGGCTGCAGGCTTTCCTGCTCTCTTCAGCCTCAAAAGCACGCTTTCCCACTTGGCCCCGTGCCAGGCAGAAAAATGGCCATATGTCTGGAGACTGGTCCCTTTCCCAAAGAGCCAGCAGGGAAAACTATGCCTTGTTCTAAAGCTCTTTGGGAACCGCTTTCGTAGCCCCACACACCTGGGGGCTGCAGGCTTTCCTGCTGCCTTCAGCCTCAAAACCACCCTTTCCCACATGGCGTCACGCCAGGCACAAAAATGGCCATATTTCTGGAGACTGGTCCCACGCCAAAAGAGCCAGCAGGAAAACTATGCCTTGTTCTAAAGCTCTTTGGGAACCGCTTGCGTAGCCCCACACACCTGGGGGCTGCAGGCTTTCCTGCTGCCTTCAGCCTCAAAACAACCCTTTCTCACTTGGCGTCGCTCCAGGCACAAAAATGGCCATATGTCTGGAGATTGGTCCCTTTCCCAAAGAGCCAGCAGGGAAAACTATGCCTTGTTCTAAAGCTCTTTGGGAACCGCTTGCGTAGCCCCACACTCCTGGGGGCTGCAGGCTTTCCTGCTGCCTTCAGCCTCAAAACCACCCTTTCCCACATGGCGCCGCGCCAAGCCCAAAAATGGCCATATATCTGGAGATTGGTCCCACGCCCAAAGAGCCAGCAGGGAAAACGATGCCTTGTTCTAAAGCTCTTTGGGAACCTCTTGCGTAGCCCCACACACCTGGGGGCTGCAGGCTTTCCTGCTGCCTTCAGCCTCAAAACCACCCTTTCCCACTTGGCGCCGCGCCAGGCCCAAAAATGGCCATATGTCTGGAGATTGGTCCCACGCCCAAAGAGCCAGCAGGGAAAACTATGCCTTGTTCTAAAGCTCTTTGGGAACCGCTTGCGTAGCCCCACACACCTGGGGGCTGCAGGCTTTCCTGCTGCCTTCAGCCTCAAAACCACCCTTTCCCTCATGGCGTCACGCCAGGCACAAAAATGGCCATATGGCTGGAGGTTGGTCCCACGCCCAAAGAGCCAGCAGGGAAAAATATGCCTTGTTCTAAAGCTCTTTGGGAACGGCTTGCGTAGCCCCACAGACCTGGGGGCTGCAGGCTTTCCTGCTCTCTTCAGCCTCAAAAGCACGCTTTCCCACTCGGCCCCGTGCCAGGCAGAAAAATGGCCATATGTCTGGAGACTGGTCCCTTTCCCAAAGAGCCAGCAGGGAAAACGATGCCTTGTTCTAAAGCTCTTTGGGAACCGCTTGCGTGGCCCCACACACCTGGGGGCTGCAGGCTTTCCTGCTGCCTTCAGCCTCAAAACCACCCTTTCCCACTTGGTGCCGCTCCAGGCCCAAAAATGGCCATATGTCTGGAGACTGGTCCCACGCCCAAAGAGCCAGCAGGGAAAACTATGCCTTGTTCTAAAGCTCTTTGGGAACTGCTTGCGTAGCCCCACACACCTGGGGGCTGCAGGCTTTCCTGCTGCCTTCAGCCTCAAAACAACCCTTTCTCACTTGGCGTCGCTCCAGGCACAAAAATGGCCATATGTCTGGAGATTGGTCCCACGCCCAAAGAGCCAGCAGGGAAAAATATGCCTTGTTCTAAAGCTCTTTGGGAACCGCTTGCGTAGCCCCAAACTCCTGGGGGCTGCAGGCTTTCCTGCTGCCTTCAGCCTCAAAACCACCCTTTCCCACATGGCGCCGCGCCAAGCCCAAAAATGGCCATATATCTGGGGATTGGTCCCACGCCCAAAGAGCCAGCAGGGGAAAACGATGCCTTGTTCTAAAGCTCTTTGGGAACCGCTTGCGTAGCCCCACACACCTGGGGGCTGCAGGCTTTCCTGCTGCCTTCAGCCTCAAAACCACCCTTTCCCACTTGGCGCCGCGCCAGGCCCAAAAATGGCCATATGTCTGGAGATTGGTCCCACGCCCAAAGAGCCAGCAGGGAAAACTATGCCTTGTTCTAAAGCTCTTTGGGAACCGCTTGCGTAGCCCCACACACCTGGGGGCTGCAGGCTTTCCTGCTGCCTTCAGCCTCAAAACCACCCTTTCCCTCATGGCGTCACGCCAGGCACAAAAATGGCCATATGGCTGGAGGTTGGTCCCACGCCCAAAGAGCCAGCAGGGAAAACTATGCCTTGTTCTAAAGCTCTTTGGGAACGGCTTGCGTAGCCCCACAGACCTGGGGGCTGCAGGCTTTCCTGCTCTCTTCAGCCTCAAAAGCACGCTTTCCCACTTGGCCCCGTGCCAGGCAGAAAAATGGCCATATGTCTGGAGACTGGTCCCTTTCCCAAAGAGCCAGCAGGGAAAACTATGCCTTGTTCTAAAGCTCTTTGGGAACCGCTTGCGTAGCCCCACACACCTGGGGGCTGCAGGCTTTCCTGCTGCCTTCAGCCTCAAAACCACCCTTTCCCACATGGCGTCACGCCAGGCACAAAAATGGCCATATGTCTGGAGACTGGTCCCACGCCAAAAGAGCCAGCAGGGAAAACTATGCCTTGTTCTAAAGCTCTTTGGGAACCGCTTGCGTAGCCCCACACACCTGGGGGCTGCAGGCTTTCCTGCTGCCTTCAGCCTCAAAACAACCCTTTCTCACTTGGCGTCGCTCCAGGCACAAAAATGGCCATATGTCTGGAGATTGGTCCCTTTCCCAAAGAGCCAGCAGGGAAAACTATGCCTTGTTCTAAAGCTCTTTGGGAACCGCTTGCGTAGCCCCACACTCCTGGGGGCTGCAGGCTTTCCTGCTGCCTTCAGCCTCAAAACCACCCTTTCCCACATGGCGCCACGCCAGGCACAAAAATGGCCATATATCTGGAGATTGGTCCCACGCCCAAAGAGCCAGCAGGGAAAACTATGCCTTGTTCTAAAGCTCTTTGGGAACCGATTGCGTGGCCCCACACACCTGGGGGCTGCAGGCTTTCCTGCTGCCTTCAGCCTCAAAACCACCCTTTCCCACTTGGTGCCGCTCCAGGCCCAAAAATGGCCATATGTCTGGAGACTGGTCCCACGCCCAAAGAGCCAGCAGGGAAAACTATGCCTTGTTCTAACGCTCTTTGGGAACTGCTTGCGTAGCCCCACACACCTGGGGGCTGCAGGCTTTCCTGCTTCCTTCAGCCTCAAAACCACCCTTTCCCACTTGGCGCCGCGCCAGGCCCAAAAATGGCCATATGTCTGGAGACTGGTCCCTTTCCCAAAGAGCCAGCAGGGAAAACTATGCCTTGTTCTAAAGCTCTTTGGGAACCGCTTGCGTAGCCCCACACACCTGGGGGCTGCAGGCTTTCCTGCTGCCTTCAGCCTCAAAACCACCCTTTCCCTCATGGCGTCACGCCAGGCACAAAAATGGCCATATGTCTGGAGACTGGTCCCTTTCCCAAAGAGCCAGCAGGGAAAACTATGCCTTGTTCTAAAGCTCTTTGGGAACCGCTTGCGTAGCCCCACACACCTGGGGGCTGCAGGCTTTCCTGCTGCCTTCAGCCTCAAAACCACCCTTTCCCTCATGGCGTCACGCCAGGCACAAAAATGGCCATATGGCTGGAGGTTGGTCCCACGCCCAAAGAGCCAGCAGGGAAAACTATGCCTTGTTCTAAAGCTCTTTGGGAACGGCTTGCGTAGCCCCACAGACCTGGGGGCTGCAGGCTTTCCTGCTCTCTTCAGCCTCAAAAGCACGCTTTCCCACTCGGCCCCCGTGCCAGGCAGAAAAATGGCCATATGTCTGGAGACTGGTCCCTTTCCCAAAGAGCCAGCAGGGAAAACTATGCCTTGTTCTAAAGCTCTTTGGGAACCGCTTGCGTAGCCCCACACACCTGGGGGCTGCAGGCTTTCCTGCTGCCTTCAGCCTCAAAACCACCCTTTCCCACATGGCGTCACGCCAGGCACAAAAATGGCCATATGTCTGGAGACTGGTCCCACGCCAAAAGAGCCAGCAGGGAAAACTATGCCTTGTTCTAAAGCTCTTTGGGAACCGCTTGCGTAGCCCCACACACCTGGGGGCTGCAGGCTTTCCTGCTGCCTTCAGCCTCAAAACAACCCTTTCTCACTTGGCGTCGCTCCAGGCACAAAAATGGCCATATGTCTGGAGATTGGTCCCTTTCCCAAAGAGCCAGCAGGGAAAACTATGCCTTGTTCTAAAGCTCTTTGGGAACTGCTTGCGTAGCCCCACACTCCTGGGGGCTGCAGGCTTTCCTGCTGCCTTCAGCCTCAAAACCACCCTTTCCCACATGGCGCCACGCCAGGCACAAAAATGGCCATATTTCTGGAGACTGGTCCCACGCCAAAAGAGCCAGCAGGGAAAACTATGCCTTGTTCTAAAGCTCTTTGGGAACCGCTTGCGTAGCCCCACGCACCTGGGGGCTGCAGGCTTTCCTGCTGCCTTCAGCCTCAAAACAACCCTTTCTCACTTGGCGTCGCTCCAGGCACAAAAATGGCCATATGTCTGGAGATTGGTCCCTTTCCCAAAGAGCCAGCAGGGAAAACGATGCCTTGTTCTAAAGCTCTTTGGGAACCTCTTGCGTAGCCCCACACACCTGGGGGCTGCAGGCTTTCCTGCTGCCTTCAGCCTCAAAACCACCCTTTCCCACTTGGCGCCGCGCCAGGCCCAAAAATGGCCATATGTCTGGAGATTGGTCCCACGCCCAAAGAGCCAGCAGGGAAAACTATGCCTTGTTCTAAAGCTCTTTGGGAACCGCTTGCGTAGCCCCACACACCTGGGGGCTGCAGGCTTTCCTGCTGCCTTCAGCCTCAAAACCACCCTTTCCCTCATGGCGTCACGCCAGGCACAAAAATGGCCATATGGCTGGAGGTTGGTCCCACGCCCAAAGAGCCAGCAGGGAAAACTATGCCTTGTTCTAAAGCTCTTTGGGAACGGCTTGCGTAGCCCCACAGACCTGGGGGCTGCAGGCTTTCCTGCTCTCTTCAGCCTCAAAAGCACGCTTTCCCACTCGGCCCCGTGCCAGGCAGAAAAATGGCCATATGTCTGGAGACTGGTCCCTTTCCCAAAGAGCCAGCAGGGAAAACGATGCCTTGTTCTAAAGCTCTTTGGGAACCGCTTGCGTGGCCCCACACACCTGGGGGCTGCAGGCTTTCCTGCTGCCTTCAGCCTCAAAACCACCCTTTCCCACTTGGTGCCGCTCCAGGCCCAAAAATGGCCATATGTCTGGAGACTGGTCCCACGCCCAAAGAGCCAGCAGGGAAAACTATGCCTTGTTCTAAAGCTCTTTGGGAACTGCTTGCGTAGCCCCACACACCTGGGGGCTGCAGGCTTTCCTGCTGCCTTCAGCCTCAAAACAACCCTTTCTCACTTGGCGTCGCTCCAGGCACAAAAATGGCCATATGTCTGGAGATTGGTCCCACGCCCAAAGAGCCAGCAGGGAAAAATATGCCTTGTTCTAAAGCTCTTTGGGAACCGCTTGCGTAGCCCCAAACTCCTGGGGGCTGCAGGCTTTCCTGCTGCCTTCAGCCTCAAAACCACCCTTTCCCACATGGCGCCGCGCCAAGCCCAAAAATGGCCATATATCTGGGGATTGGTCCCACGCCCAAAGAGCCAGCAGGGAAAACGATGCCTTGTTCTAAAGCTCTTTGGGAACCGCTTGCGTAGCCCCACACACCTGGGGGCTGCAGGCTTTCCTGCTGCCTTCAGCCTCAAAACCACCCTTTCCCACTTGGCGCCGCGCCAGGCCCAAAAATGGCCATATGTCTGGAGATTGGTCCCACGCCCAAAGAGCCAGCAGGGAAAACTATGCCTTGTTCTAAAGCTCTTTGGGAACCGCTTGCGTAGCCCCACACACCTGGGGGCTGCAGGCTTTCCTGCTGCCTTCAGCCTCAAAACCACCCTTTCCCTCATGGCGTCACGCCAGGCACAAAAATGGCCATATGGCTGGAGGTTGGTCCCACGCCCAAAGATCCAGCAGGGAAAACTATGCCTTGTTCTAAAGCTCTTTGGGAACGGCTTGCGTAGCCCCACACACCTGGGGGCTGCAGGCTTTCCTGCTGCCTTCAGCCTCAAAACCACCCTTTCCCACTTGGCGCCGCGCCAGGCCCAAAAATGGCCATATGTCTGGAGACTGGTCCCTTTCCCAAAGAGCCAGCAGGGAAAACTATGCCTTGTTCTAAAGCTCTTTGGGAACCGCTTGCGTAGCCCCACACACCTGGGGGCTGCAGGCTTTCCTGCTGCCTTCAGCCTCAAAACCACCCTTTCCCTCATGGCGTCACGCCAGGCACAAAAATGGCCATATGGCTGGAGATTGGTCCCACGCCCAAAGAGCCAGCAGGGAAAACTATGCCTTGTTCTAAAGCTCTTTGGGAACCGCTTGCGTAGCCCCACACACCTGGGGGCTGCAGGCTTTCCTGCTGCCTTCAGCCTCAAAACCACCCTTTCCCTCATGGCGTCACGCCAGGCACAAAAATGGCCATATGGATGGAGGTTGGTCCCACGCCCAAAGAGCCAGCAGGGAAAACTATGCCTTGTTCTAAAGCTCTTTGGGAACGGCTTGCGTAGCCCCACAGACCTGGGGGCTGCAGGCTTTCCTGCTCTCTTCAGCCTCAAAAGCACGCTTTCCCACTTGGCCCCGTGCCAGGCAGAAAAATGGCCATATGTCTGGAGACTGGTCCCTTTCCCAAAGAGCCAGCAGGGAAAACTATGCCTTGTTCTAAAGCTCTTTGGGAACCGCTTGCGTAGCCCCACACACCTGGGGGCTGCAGGCTTTCCTGCTGCCTTCAGCCTCAAAACCACCCTTTCCCACATGGCGTCACGCCAGGCACAAAAATGGCCATATGTCTGGAGACTGGTCCCACGCCAAAAGAGCCAGCAGGGAAAACTATGCCTTGTTCTAAAGCTCTTTGGGAACCGCTTGCGTAGCCCCACACACCTGGGGGCTGCAGGCTTTCCTGCTGCCTTCAGCCTCAAAACAACCCTTTCTCACTTGGCGTCGCTCCAGGCACAAAAATGGCCATATGTCTGGAGATTGGTCCCTTTCCCAAAGAGCCAGCAGGGAAAACTATGCCTTGTTCTAAAGCTCTTTGGGAACCGCTTGCGTAGCCCCACACTCCTGGGGGCTGCAGGCTTTCCTGCTGCCTTCAGCCTCAAAACCACCCTTTCCCACATGGCGCCACGCCAGGCACAAAAATGGCCATATATCTGGAGATTGGTCCCACGCCCAAAGAGCCAGCAGGGAAAACGATGCCTTGTTCTAAAGCTCTTTGGGAACCGATTGCGTGGCCCCACACACCTGGGGGCTGCAGGCTTTCCTGCTGCCTTCAGCCTCAAAACCACCCTTTCCCACTTGGTGCCGCTCCAGGCCCAAAAATGGCCATATGTCTGGAGACTGGTCCCACGCCCAAAGAGCCAGCAGGGAAAACTATGCCTTGTTCTAACGCTCTTTGGGAACTGCTTGCGTAGCCCCACACACCTGGGGGCTGCAGGCTTTCCTGCTGCCTTCAGCCTCAAAACCACCCTTTCCCACTTGGCGCCGCGCCAGGCCCAAAAATGGCCATATGTCTGGAGACTGGTCCCTTTCCCAAAGAGCCAGCAGGGAAAACTATGCCTTGTTCTAAAGCTCTTTGGGAACCGCTTGCGTAGCCCCACACACCTGGGGGCTGCAGGCTTTCCTGCTGCCTTCAGCCTCAAAACCACCCTTTCCCTCATGGCGTCACGCCAGGCACAAAAATGGCCATATGTCTGGAGACTGGTCCCACGCCCAAAGAGCCAGCAGGGAAAACTATGCCTTGTTCTAAAGCTCTTTGGGAACGGCTTGCGTAGCCCCACAGACCTGGGGGCTGCAGGCTTTCCTGCTCTCTTCAGCCTCAAAAGCACGCTTTCCCACTCGGCCCGGTGCCAGGCAGAAAAATGGCCATATGTCTGGAGACTGTTCCCTTTCCCAAAGAGCCAGCAGGGAAAACTATGCCTTGTTCTAAAGCTCTTTGGGAACCGCTTGCGTAGCCCCACACACCTGGGGGCTGCAGGCTTTCCTGCTGCCTTCAGCCTCAAAACCACCCTTTCCCACATGGCGTCACGCCAGGCACAAAAATGGCCATATGTCTGGAGACTGGTCCCACGCCCAAAGAGCCAGCAGGGAAAACTATGCCTTGTTCTAAAGCTCTTTGGGAACCGCTTGCGTAGCCCCACACACCTGGGGGCTGCAGGCTTTCCTGCTGCCTTCAGCCTCAAAACCACCCTTTCACTCATGGCGTCACGCCAGGCACAAAAATGGCCATATGGCTGGAGGTTGGTCCCACGCCCAAAGAGCCAGCAGGGAAAACTATGCCTTGTTCTAAAGCTCTTTGGGAACGGCTTGCGTAGCCCCACAGACCTGGGGGCTGCAGGCTTTCCTGCTGCCTTCAGCCTCAAAAGCACGCTTTCCCACTTGGCCCCGTGCCAGTCAGAAAAATGGCCATATGTCTGGAGACTGGTCCCTTTCCCAAAGAGCCAGCAGGGAAAACTATGCCTTGTTCTAAAGCTCTTTGGGAACCGCTTGCGTAGCCCACCACACCTGGGGGCTGCAGGCTTTCCTGCTGCCTTCAGCCTCAAAACCACCCTTTCCCACATGGCGTCACGCCAGGCACAAAAATGGCCATATGTCTGGAGACTGGTCCCACGCCAAAAGAGCCAGCAGGGAAAACGATGCCTTGTTCTAAAGCTCTTTGGGAACCGCTTGCGTGGCCCCACACACCTGGGGGCTGCAGGCTTTCCTGCTGCCTTCAGCCTCAAAACCACCCTTTCCCACTTGGTGCCGCTCCAGGCCCAAAAATGGCCATATGTCTGGAGACTGGTCCCACGCCCAAAGAGCCAGCAGGGAAAACTATGCCTTGTTCTAAAGCTCTTTGGGAACTGCTTGCGTAGCCCCACACACCTGGGGGCTGCAGGCTTTCCTGCTGCCTTCATCCTCAAAACAACCCTTTCTCACTTGGCGTCGCTCCAGGCAAAAAAATGGCCATATGTCTGGAGATTGGTCCCACGCCCAAAGAGCCAGCAGGGAAAAATATGCCTTGTTCTAAAGCTCTTTGGGAACCGCTTGCGTAGCCCCACACACCTGGAGGATGCAGGCTTTCCTGCTGCCTTCAGCCTCAAAACCACCCTTTCCCACATGGCGCCGCGCCAAGCCCAAAAATGGCCATATATCTGGGGATTGGTCCCACGCCCAAAGAGCCAGCAGGGAAAACGATGCCTTGTTCTAAAGCTCTTTGGGAACCGCTTGCGTAGCCCCACACACCTGGGGGCTGCAGGCTTTCCTGCTGCCTTCAGCCTCAAAACCACCCTTTCCCATTTGGCGCCGCGCCAGGCCCAAAAATGGCCATATGTCTGGAGATTGGTCCCACGCCCAAAGAGCCAGCAGGGAAAACTATGCCTTGTTCTAAAGCTCTTTGGGAACCGCTTGCGTAGCCCCACACACCTGGGGGCTGCAGGCTTTCCTGCTGCCTTCAGCCTCAAAACCACCCTTTCCCTCATGGCGTCACGCCAGGCACAAAAATGGCCATATGGCTGGAGGTTGGTCCCACGCCCAAAGAGCCAGCAGGGAAAACTATGCCTTGTTCTAAAGCTCTTTGGGAACGGCTTGCGTAGCCCCACAGACCTGGGGGCTGCAGGCTTTCCTGCTCTCTTCAGCCTCAAAAGCACGCTTTCCCACTTGGCCCCGTGCCAGGCAGAAAAATGGCCATATGTCTGGAGACTGGTCCCTTTCCCAAAGAGCCAGCAGGGAAAACTATGCCTTGTTCTAAAGCTCTTTGGGAACCGCTTGCGTAGCCCCACACACCTGGGGGCTGCAGGCTTTCCTGCTGCCTTCAGCCTCAAAACCACCCTTTCCCACATGGCGTCACGCCAGGCACAAAAATGGCCATATTTCTGGAGACTGGTCCCACGACAAAAGAGCCAGCAGGGAAAACTATGCCTTGTTCTAAAGCTCTTTGGGAACCGCTTGCGTAGCCCCACACACCTGGGGGCTGCAGGCTTTCCTGCTGCCTTCAGCCTCAAAACAACCCTTTCTCACTTGGCGTCGCTCCAGGCACAAAAATGGCCATATGTCTGGAGATTGGTCCCTTTCCCAAAGAGCCAGCAGGGAAAACTATGCCTTGTTCTAAAGCTCTTTGGGAACCGCTTGCGTAGCCCCACACTCCTGGGGGCTGCAGGCTTTCCTGCTGCCTTCAGCCTCAAAACCACCCTTTCCCACATGGCGCCGCGCCAAGCCCAAAAATGGCCATATATCTGGAGATTGGTCCCACGCCCAAAGAGCCAGCAGGGAAAACTATGCCTTGTTCTAAAGCTCTTTGGGAACCTCTTGCGTAGCCCCACACACCTGGGGGCTGCAGGCTTTCCTGCTGCCTTCAGCCTCAAAACCACCCTTTCCCACTTGGCGCCGCGCCAGGCCCAAAAATGGCCATATGTCTGGAGATTGGTCCCACGCCCAAAGAGCCAGCAGGGAAAACTATGCCTTGTTCTAAATCTCTTTGGGAACCGCTTGCGTAGCCCCACACACCTGGGGGCTGCAGGCTTTCCTGCTGCCTTCAGCCTCAAAACCACCCTTTCCCTCATGGCGTCACGCCAGGCACAAAAATGGCCATATGGCTGGAGGTTGGTCCCACGCCCAAAGAGCCAGCAGGGAAAACTATGCCTTGTTCTAAAGCTCTTTGGGAACGGCTTGCGTAGCCCCACAGACCTGGGGGCTGCAGGCTTTCCTGCTCTCTTCAGCCTCAAAAGCACGCTTTCCCACTCGGCCCCGTGCCAGGCAGAAAAATGGCCATATGTCTGGAGACTGGTCCCTTTCCCAAAGAGCCAGCAGGGAAAACGATGCCTTGTTCTAAAGCTCTTTGGGAACCGCTTGCGTGGCCCCACACACCTGGGGGCTGCAGGCTTTCCTGCTGCCTTCAGCCTCAAAACCACCCTTTCCCACTTGGTGCCGCTCCAGGCCCAAAAATGGCCATATGTCTGGAGACTGGTCCCACGCCCAAAGAGCCAGCAGGGAAAACTATGCCTTGTTCTAAAGCTCTTTGGGAACTGCTTGCGTAGCCCCACACACCTGGGGGCTGCAGGCTTTCCTGCTGCCTTCAGCCTCAAAACAACCCTTTCTCACTTGGCGTCGCTCCAGGCACAAAAATGGCCATATGTCTGGAGATTGGTCCCACGCCCAAAGAGCCAGCAGGGAAAAATATGCCTTGTTCTAAAGCTCTTTGGGAACCGCTTGCGTAGCCCCAAACTCCTGGGGGCTGCAGGCTTTCCTGCTGCCTTCAGCCTCAAAACCACCCTTTCCCACATGGCGCCGCGCCAAGCCCAAAAATGGCCATATATCTGGGGATTGGTCCCACGCCCAAAGAGCCAGCAGGGAAAACGATGCCTTGTTCTAAAGCTCTTTGGGAACCGCTTGCGTAGCCCCACACACCTGGGGGCTGCAGGCTTTCCTGCTGCCTTCAGCCTCAAAACCACCCTTTCCCACTTGGCGCCGCGCCAGGCCCAAAAATGGCCATATGTCTGGAGATTGGTCCCACGCCCAAAGAGCCAGCAGGGAAAACTATGCCTTGTTCTAAAGCTCTTTGGGAACCGCTTGCGTAGCCCCACACACCTGGGGGCTGCAGGCTTTCCTGCTGCCTTCAGCCTCAAAACCACCCTTTCCCTCATGGCGTCACGCCAGGCACAAAAATGGCCATATGGCTGGAGGTTGGTCCCACGCCCAAAGAGCCAGCAGGGAAAACTATGCCTTGTTCTAAAGCTCTTTGGGAACGGCTTGCGTAGCCCCACAGACCTGGGGGCTGCAGGCTTTCCTGCTCTCTTCAGCCTCAAAAGCACGCTTTCCCACTTGGCCCCGTGCCAGGCAGAAAAATGGCCATATGTCTGGAGACTGGTCCCTTTCCCAAAGAGCCAGCAGGGAAAACTATGCCTTGTTCTAAAGCTCTTTGGGAACCGCTTGCGTAGCCCCACACACCTGGGGGCTGCAGGCTTTCCTGCTGCCTTCAGCCTCAAAACCACCCTTTCCCACATGGCGTCACGCCAGGCACAAAAATGGCCATATGTCTGGAGACTGGTCCCACGCCAAAAGAGCCAGCAGGGAAAACTATGCCTTGTTCTAAAGCTCTTTGGGAACCGCTTGCGTAGCCCCACACACCTGGGGGCTGCAGGCTTTCCTGCTGCCTTCAGCCTCAAAACAACCCTTTCTCACTTGGCGTCGCTCCAGGCACAAAAATGGCCATATGTCTGGAGATTGGTCCCTTTCCCAAAGAGCCAGCAGGGAAAACTATGCCTTGTTCTAAAGCTCTTTGGGAACCGCTTGCGTAGCCCCACAGACCTGGGGGCTGCAGGCTTTCCTGCTGCCTTCAGCCTCAAAACCACCCTTTCCCACATGGCGCCACGCCAGGCACAAAAATGGCCATATATCTGGAGATTGGTCCCACGCCCAAAGAGCCAGCAGGGAAAACGATGCCTTGTTCTAAAGCTCTTTGGGAACCGATTGCGTGGCCCCACACACCTGGGGGCTGCAGGCTTTCCTGCTGCCTTCAGCCTCAAAACCACCCTTTCCCACTTGGTGCCGCTCCAGGCCCAAAAATGGCCATATGTCTGGAGACTGGTCCCACGCCCAAAGAGCCAGCAGGGAAAACTATGCCTTGTTCTAACGCTCTTTGGGAACTGCTTGCGTAGCCCCACACACCTGGGGGCTGCAGGCTTTCCTGCTGCCTTCAGCCTCAAAACCACCCTTTCCCACTTGGCGCCGCGCCAGGCCCAAAAATGGCCATATGTCTGGAGACTGGTCCCTTTCCCAAAGAGCCAGCAGGGAAAACTATGCCTTGTTCTAAAGCTCTTTGGGAACCGCTTGCGTAGCCCCACACACCTGGGGGCTGCAGGCTTTCCTGCTGCCTTCAGCCTCAAAACCACCCTTTCCCTCATGGCGTCACGCCAGGCACAAAAATGGCCATATGGCTGGAGATTGGTCCCACGCCCAAAGAGCCAGCAGGGAAAACTATGCCTTGTTCTAAAGCTCTTTGGGAACCGCTTGCGTAGCCCCACACACCTGGGGGCTGCAGGCTTTCCTGCTGCCTTCAGCCTCAAAACCACCCTTTCCCTCATGGCGTCACGCCAGGCACAAAAATGGCCATATGGCTGGAGGTTGGTCCCACGCCCAAAGAGCCAGCAGGGAAAACTATGCCTTGTTCTAAAGCTCTTTGGGAACGGCTTGCGTAGCCCCACAGACCTGGGGGCTGCAGGCTTTCCTGCTCTCTTCAGCCTCAAAAGCACGCTTTCCCACTTGGCCCCGTGCCAGGCAGAAAAATGGCCATATGTCTGGAGACTGGTCCCTTTCCCAAAGAGCCAGCAGGGAAAACTATGCCTTGTTCTAAAGCTCTTTGGGAACCGCTTGCGTAGCCCCACACACCTGGGGGCTGCAGGCTTTCCTGCTGCCTTCAGCCTCAAAACCACCCTTTCCCACATGGCGTCACGCCAGGCACAAAAATGGCCATATGTCTGGAGACTGGTCCCACGCCAAAAGAGCCAGCAGGGAAAACTATGCCTTGTTCTAAAGCTCTTTGGGAACCGCTTGCGTAGCCCCACACACCTGGGGGCTGCAGGCTTTCCTGCTGCCTTCAGCCTCAAAACAACCCTTTCTCACTTGGCGTCGCTCCAGGCACAAAAATGGCCATATGTCTGGAGATTGGTCCCTTTCCCAAAGAGCCAGCAGGGAAAACTATGCCTTGTTCTAAAGCTCTTTGGGAACCGCTTGCGTAGCCCCACACTCCTGGGGGCTGCAGGCTTTCCTGCTGCCTTCAGCCTCAAAACCACCCTTTCCCACATGGCGCCACGCCAGGCACAAAAATGGCCATATATCTGGAGATTGGTCCCACGCCCAAAGAGCCAGCAGGGAAAACGATGCCTTGTTCTAAAGCTCTTTGGGAACCGATTGCGTGGCCCCACACACCTGGGGGCTGCAGGCTTTCCTGCTGCCTTCAGCCTCAAAACCACCCTTTCCCACTTGGTGCCGCTCCAGGCCCAAAAATGGCCATATGTCTGGAGACTGGTCCCACGCCCAAAGAGCCAGCAGGGAAAACTATGCCTTGTTCTAACGCTCTTTGGGAACTGCTTGCGTAGCCCCACACACCTGGGGGCTGCAGGCTTTCCTGCTGCCTTCAGCCTCAAAACCACCCTTTCCCACTTGGCGCCGCGCCAGGCCCAAAAATGGCCATATGTCTGGAGACTGGTCCCTTTCCCAAAGAGCCAGCAGGGAAAACTATGCCTTGTTCTAAAGCTCTTTGGGAACCGCTTGCGTAGCCCCACACACCTGGGGGCTGCAGGCTTTCCTGCTGCCTTCAGCCTCAAAACCACCCTTTCCCTCATGGCGTCACGCCAGGCACAAAAATGGCCATATGTCTGGAGACTGGTCCCACGCCCAAAGAGCCAGCAGGGAAAACTATGCCTTGTTCTAAAGCTCTTTGGGAACGGCTTGCGTAGCCCCACAGACCTGGGGGCTGCAGGCTTTCCTGCTCTCTTCAGCCTCAAAAGCACGCTTTCCCACTCGGCCCGGTGCCAGGCAGAAAAATGGCCATATGTCTGGAGACTGTTCCCTTTCCCAAAGAGCCAGCAGGGAAAACTATGCCTTGTTCTAAAGCTCTTTGGGAACCGCTTGCGTAGCCCCACACACCTGGGGGCTGCAGGCTTTCCTGCTGCCTTCAGCCTCAAAACCACCCTTTCCCACATGGCGTCACGCCAGGCACAAAAATGGCCATATGTCTGGAGACTGGTCCCACGCCCAAAGAGCCAGCAGGGAAAACTATGCCTTGTTCTAAAGCTCTTTGGGAACCGCTTGCGTAGCCCCACACACCTGGGGGCTGCAGGCTTTCCTGCTGCCTTCAGCCTCAAAACCACCCTTTCACTCATGGCGTCACGCCAGGCACAAAAATGGCCATATGGCTGGAGGTTGGTCCCACGCCCAAAGAGCCAGCAGGGAAAACTATGCCTTGTTCTAAAGCTCTTTGGGAACGGCTTGCGTAGCCCCACAGACCTGGGGGCTGCAGGCTTTCCTGCTCTCTTCAGCCTCAAAAGCACGCTTTCCCACTTGGCCCCGTGCCAGTCAGAAAAATGGCCATATGTCTGGAGACTGGTCCCTTTCCCAAAGAGCCAGCAGGGAAAACTATGCCTTGTTCTAAAGCTCTTTGGGAACCGCTTGCGTAGCCCCACACACCTGGGGGCTGCAGGCTTTCCTGCTGCCTTCAGCCTCAAAACCACCCTTTCCCACATGGCGTCACGCCAGGCACAAAAATGGCCATATGTCTGGAGACTGGTCCCACGCCAAAAGAGCCAGCAGGGAAAACTATGCCTTGTTCTAAAGCTCTTTGGGAACCGCTTGCGTAGCCCCACACACCTGGGGGCTGCAGGCTTTCCTGCTGCCTTCAGCCTCAAAACAACCCTTTCTCACTTGGCGTCGCTCCAGGCACAAAAATGGCCATATGTCTGGAGATTGGTCCCTTTCCCAAAGAGCCAGCAGGGAAAACTATGCCTTGTTCTAAAGCTCTTTGGGAACCGCTTGCGTAGCCCCACACTCCTGGGGGCTGCAGGCTTTCCTGCTGCCTTCAGCCTCAAAACCACCCTTTCCCACATGGCGCCACGCCAGGCAGAAAAATGGCCATATGTCTGGAGACTGGTCCCACGCCCAAAGAGCCAGCAGGGAAAACTATGCCTTGTTCTAAAGCTCTTTGGGAACCGATTGCGTGGCCCCACACACCTGGGGGCTGCAGGCTTTCCTGCTGCCTTCAGCCTCAAAACCACCCTTTCCCACTTGGTGCCGCTCCAGGCCCAAAAATGGCCATATGTCTGGAGACTGGTCCCTTTCCCAAAGAGCCAGCAGGGAAAACTATGCCTTGTTCTAACGCTCTTTGGGAACTGCTTGCGTAGCCCCACACACCTGGGGGCTGCAGGCTTTCCTGCTGCCTTCAGCTTCAAAACCACCCTTTCCCACTTGGCGCCGCGCCAGGCCCAAAAATGGCCATATGTCTGGAGACTGGTCCCACGCCCAAAGAGCCAGCAGGGAAAACTATGCCTTGTTCTAAAGCTCTTTGGGAACCGCTTGCGTAGCCCCACACACCTGGGGGCTGCAGGCTTTCCTGTTGCCTTCAGCCTCAAAACCACCCTTTCCCTCATGGCGTCACGCCAGGCACAAAAATGGCCATATGTCTGGAGACTGGTCCCACGCCCAAAGAGCCAGCAGGGAAAACTATGCCTTGTTCTAAAGCTCTTTGGGAACGGCTTGCGTAGCCCCACAGACCTGGGGGCTGCAGGCTTTCCTGCTGCCTTCAGCCTCAAAACCACCCTTTCCCACATGGCGTCACGCCAGGCACAAAAATGGCCATATGTCTGGAGACTGGTCCCACGCCCAAAGAGCCAGCAGGGAAAACTATGCCTTGTTCTAAAGCTCTTTGGGAACCGCTTGCGTAGCCCCACACACCTGGGGGCTGCAGGCTTTCCTGCTGCCTTCAGCCTCAAAACCACCCTTTCCCACTTGGCGCCGCGCCAGGCACAAAAATGGCCATATGTCTGGAGATTGGTCCCACGCCCAAAGAGCCAGCAGGGAAAACTATGCCTTGTTCTAAAGCTCTTTGGGAACCGCTTGCGTAGCCCCACACACCTGGGGGCTGCAGGCTTTCCTGCTGCCTTCAGCCTCAAAACCACCCTTTCCCTCATGGCGTCACGCCAGGCCCAAAAATGGCCATACGTCTGGAGACTGGTCCCACGCCCAAAGAGCCAGCAGGGAAAACTATGCCTTGTTCTAAAGCTCTTTGGGAACCGCTTGCGTAGACCCACACACCTGGGGGCTGCAGGCTTTCCTGCTCTCTTCAGCCTCAAAAGCACGCTTTCCCACTCGGCCCCGTGCCAGGCAGAAAAATGGCCATATGTCTGGAGACTGGTCCCTTTCCCAAAGAGCCAGCAGGGAAAACTATGCCTTGTTCTAAAGCTCTTTGGGAACCGCTTGCGTAGCCCCACACACCTGGGGGCTGCAGGCTTTCCTGCTGCCTTCAGCCTCAAAACCACCCTTTCCCACATGGCGCCGCGCCAGGCCCAAAAATGGCCATATGTCTGGAGACTGGTCCCACGCCCAAAGAGCCAGCAGGGAAAACTATGCCTTGTTCTAAAGCTCTTTGGGAACCGCTTGCGTAGCCCCACACACCTGGGGGCTGCAGGCTTTCCTGCTGCCTTCAGCCTCAAAACAACCCTTTCTCACTTGGCGTCGCTCCAGGAACAAAAATGGCCATATGTCTGGAGATTGGTCCCTTTCCCAAAGAGCCAGCAGGGAAAACTATGCCTTGTTCTAAAGCTCTTTGGGAACCGCTTGCGTAGCCCCACACTCCTGGGGGCTGCAGGCTTTCCTGCTGCCTTCAGCCTCAAAAGCACCCTTTCGCACATGGCGCCACGCCAGGCACAAAAATGGCCATATATCTGGAGACTGGTCCCACGCCCAAAGAGCCAGCAGGGAAAACTATGCCTTGTTCTAAAGCTCTTTGGGAACCGCTTGCGTAGCCCCACACACCTGGGGGCTGCAGGCTTTCCTGCTGCCTTCAGCCTCAAAACCACCCTTTCCCTCATGGCGTCACGCCAGGCACAAAAATGGCCATATGGCTGGAGGTTGGTCCCACGCCCAAAGAGCCAGCAGGGAAAACTATGCCTTGTTCTAAAGCTCTTTGGGAACCGCTTGCGTAGACCCACACACCTGGGGGCTGCAGGCTTTCCTGCTCTCTTCAGCCTCAAAAGCACGCTTTCCCACTCGGCCCCGTGCCAGGCAGAAAAATGGCCATATGTCTGGAGACTGGTCCCTTTCCCAAAGAGCCAGCAGGGAAAACTATGCCTTGTTCTAAAGCTCTTTGGGAACCGCTTGCGTAGCCCCACACTCCTGGGGGCTGCAGGCTTTCCTGCTGCCTTCAGCCTCAAAACCACGCTTTCCCACATGGCGCCGCGCCAGGCACAAAAATGGCCATATGTCTGGAGACTGGTCCCACGCCCAAAGAGCCAGCAGGGAAAACTATGCCTTGTTCTAAAGCTCTTTGGGAACCGCTTGCGTAGCCCCACACACCTGGGGGCTGCAGGCTTTCCTGCTGCCTTCAGCCTCAAAATCACCCTTTCCCACTTGGCGTCACGCAAGGCACAAAATGGCCATATGTCTGGAGACTGGTCCCACGCCCAAAGACCCAGCAGGGAAAACTATGCCTTGTTCTAAAGCTCTTTGGGAACCACTTGCGTAGCCCCAAACTCCTGGGGGCTGCAGGCTTTCCTGCTGCCTTCAGCCTCAAAACCACCCTTTCCCACATGGCGCCGCGCCAAGCCCAGAAATGGCCATATATCTGGGGATTGGTCCCACGCCCAAAGAGCCAGCAGGGAAAACGATGCCTTGTTCTAAAGCTCTTTGGGAACCGCTTGCGTAGCCCCACACTCCTGGGGGCTGCAGGCTTTCCTGCTCTCTTCAGCCTCAAAAGCACGCTTTCCCAGTCGGCCCCGTGCCAGGCAGAAAAATGGCCATATGTCTGGAGACTGGTCCCTTTCCCAAAGAGCCAGCAGGGAAAACTATGCCTTGTTCTAAAGCTCTTTGGGAACCGCTTGCGTAGCCCCACACTCCTGGGGGCTGCAGGCTTTCCTGCTGCCTTCAGCCTCAAAACCACCCTTTCCCACATGGCGTCACGCCAGGCACAAAAATGGCCATATGTCTGGAGACTGGTCCCACGCCCAAAGAGCCAGCAGGGAAAACTATGCCTTGTTCTAAAGCTCTTTGGGAACCGCTTGCGTAGCCCCACACACCTGGGGGCTGCAGGCTTTCCTGCTGCCTTCAGCCTCAAAACCACCCTTTCCCACATGGCGTCGCTCCAAGCACAAAAATGGCCATATGTCTGGAGACTGGTCCCACGCCCAAAGAGCCAGCAGGGAAAACTATGCCTTGTTCTAAAGCTCTTTGGGAACTGCTTGCGTAGCCCCACACACCTGGGGGCTGCAGGCTTTCCTGCTGCCTTCAGCCTCAAAACCACCCTTTCCCACTTGGCGCCGCGCCAGGCACAAAAATGGCCATATGTCTGGAGATTGGTCCCTTTCCCAAAGAGCCAGCAGGGAAAACTATGCCTTGTTCTAAAGCTCTTTGGGAACCGCTTGCGTAGCCCCAAACTCCTGGGGGCTGCAGGCTTTCCTGCTGCCTTCAGCCTCAAAACCACCCTTTCCCACATGGCGCCGCGCCAAGCCCAAAAATGTCCATATATCTGGAGATTGGTCCCACGCCCAAAGATCCAGCAGGGAAAACGATGCCTTGTTCTAAAGCTCTTTGGGAACCTCTTGCATAGCCCCACACACCTGGGGGCTGCAGGGTTTCCTGCAGCCTTCAGCCTCAAAACCACCCTTTCCCACTTGGCGCCGCGCCAGGCACAAAAATGGCCATATGTCTGGAGATTGGTCCCATGCCCAAAGAGCCAGCAGGGAAAACTATGCCTTGTTCTAAAGCTCTTTGGGAACCGCTTGTGTAGCCCCACACACCTGGGGGCTGCAGGCTTTCCTGCTGCCTTCAGCCTCAAAACCACCCTTTCCCTCATGGCGTCACGCCAGGCACAAAAATGGCCATATGGCTGGAGGTTGGTCCCACGCCCAAAGAGCCAGCAGGGAAAACTATGCCTTGTTCTAAAGCTCTTTGGGAACGGCTTGCGTAGCCCCACACACCTGGGGGCTGCAGGCTTTCCTGCTCTCTTCAGCCTCAAAAGCACGCTTTCCCACTCGGCCCCGTGCCAGGCAGAAAAATGGCCATATGTCTGGAGACTGGTCCCACGCCCAAAGAGCCAGCAGGGAAAAATATGCCTTGTTCTAAAGCTCTTTGGGAACCACTTGCGTGGCCCCACACACCTGGGGGCTGCAGGCTTTCCTGCTGCCTTCAGCCTCAAAACCACCCTTTCCCACTTGGTGCCGCTCCAGGCCCAAAAATGGCCATATGTCTGGAGACTGGTCCCACGCCCAAAGAGCCAGCAGGGAAAACTATGCCTTGTTCTAAAGCTCTTTGGGAACTGCTTGCGTAGCCCCACACACCTGGGGGCTGCAGGCTTTCCTGCTGCCTTCAGCCTCAAAACAACCCTTTCTCACTTGGCGTCGCTCCAGGCACAAAAATGGCCATATGTCTGGAGATTGGTCCCTTTCCCAAAGAGCCAGCAGGGAAAACTATGCCTTGTTCTAAAGCTCTTTGGGAACCGCTTGCGTGGCCCCACAGACCTGGGGGCTGCAGGCTTTCCTGCTGCCTTCAGCCTCAAAACCACCCTTTCCCACATGGCGTCACGCCAGGCACAAAAATGGCCATATGTCTGGAGATTGGTCCCACGCCCAAAGAGCCAGCAGGGAAAACTATGCCTTGTTCTAAAGCTCTTTGGGAACCGCTTGCGTAGCCCCACACACCTGGGGGCTGCAGGCTTTCCTGCTGCCTTCAGCCTCAAAACCACCCTTTCCCTCATGGCGTCACGCCAGGCCCAAAAATGGCCATATGTCTGGAGACTGGTCCCACGCCCAAAGAGCCAGCAGGGAAAAATATGCCTTGTTCTAAAGCTCTTTGGGAACGGCTTGCGTAGCCCCAAACTCCTGGGGGCTGCAGGCTTTCCTGCTGCCTTCAGCCTCAAAACCACCCTTTCCCACATGGCGCCGCGCCAAGCCCAAAAATGGCCATATATCTGGGGATTGGTCCCACGCCCAAAGAGCCAGCAGGGAAAACGATGCCTTGTTCTAAAGCTCTTTGGGAACCGCTTGCGTAGCCCCACACACCTGGGGGCTGCAGGCTTTCCTGCTGCCTTCAGCCTCAAAACCACCCTTTCCCACTTGGCGCCGCGCCAGGCCCAAAAATGGCCATATGTCTGGAGATTGGTCCCACGCCCAAAGAGCCAGCAGGGAAAACTATGCCTTGTTCTAAAGCTCTTTGGGAACCGCTTGCGTAGCCCCACACACCTGGGGGCTGCAGGCTTTCCTGCTGCCTTCAGCCTCAAAACCACCCTTTCCCTCATGGCGTCACGCCAGGCACAAAAATGGCAATATGGCTGGAGGTTGGTCCCACGCCCAAAGAGCCAGCAGGGAAAACTATGCCTTGTTCTAAAGCTCTTTGGGAACGGCTTGCGTAGCCCCACAGACCTGGGGGCTGCAGGCTTTCCTGCTCTCTTCAGCCTCAAAACCACCCTTTCCCACATGGCGCCACGCCAGGCACAAAAATGGCCATATGTCTGGAGATTGGTCCCACGCCCAAAGAGCCAGCAGGGAAAACGATGCCTTGTTCTAAAGCTCTTTGGGAACCGCTTGCGTGGCCCCACACACCTGGGGGCTGCAGGCTTTCCTGCTGCCTTCAGCCTCAAAACCACCCTTTCCCACTTGGCGCCGCTCCAGGCCCAAAAATGGCCATATGTCTGGAGACTGGTCCCACGCCCAAAGAGCCAGCAGGGAAAACTATGCCTTGTTCTAACGCTCTTTGGGAACTGCTTGCGTAGCCCCACACACCTGGGGGCTGCAGGCTTTCCTGCTGCCTTCAGCCTCAAAAGCACGCTTTCCCACTCGGCCCCGTGCCAGGCAGAAAAATGGCCATATGTCTGGAGACTGGTCCCTTTCCCAAAGAGCCAGCAGGGAAAACTATGCCTTGTTCTAAAGCTCTTTGGGAACCGCTTGCGTAGCCCCACACACCTGGGGGCTGCAGGCTTTCCTGCTGCCTTCAGCCTCAAAACCACCCTTTCCCACATGGCGTCACGCCAGGCACAAAAATGGCCATATGTCTGGAGACTGGTCCCACGCCAAAAGAGCCAGCAGGGAAAACTATGCCTTGTTCTAAAGCTCTTTGGGAACCGCTTGCGTAGCCCCACACACCTGGGGGCTGCAGGCTTTCCTGCTGCCTTCAGCCTCAAAACAACCCTTTCTCACTTGGCGTCGCTCCAGGCACAAAAATGGCCATATGTCTGGAGATTGGTCCCTTTCCCAAAGAGCCAGCAGGGAAAACTATGCCTTGTTCTAAAGCTCTTTGGGAACTGCTTGCGTAGCCCCACACTCCTGGGGGCTGCAGGCTTTCCTGCTGCCTTCAGCCTCAAAACCACCCTTTCCCACATGGCGCCACGCCAGGCACAAAAATGGCCATATTTCTGGAGACTGGTCCCACGCCAAAAGAGCCAGCAGGGAAAACTATGCCTTGTTCTAAAGCTCTTTGGGAACCGCTTGCGTAGCCCCACGCACCTGGGGGCTGCAGGCTTTCCTGCTGCCTTCAGCCTCAAAACAACCCTTTCTCACTTGGCGTCGCTCCAGGCACAAAAATGGCCATATGTCTGGAGATTGGTCCCTTTCCCAAAGAGCCAGCAGGGAAAACGATGCCTTGTTCTAAAGCTCTTTGGGAACCTCTTGCGTAGCCCCACACACCTGGGGGCTGCAGGCTTTCCTGCTGCCTTCAGCCTCAAAACCACCCTTTCCCACTTGGCGCCGCGCCAGGCCCAAAAATGGCCATATGTCTGGAGATTGGTCCCACGCCCAAAGAGCCAGCAGGGAAAACTATGCCTTGTTCTAAAGCTCTTTGGGAACCGCTTGCGTAGCCCCACACACCTGGGGGCTGCAGGCTTTCCTGCTGCCTTCAGCCTCAAAACCACCCTTTCCCTCATGGCGTCACGCCAGGCACAAAAATGGCCATATGGCTGGAGGTTGGTCCCACGCCCAAAGAGCCAGCAGGGAAAACTATGCCTTGTTCTAAAGCTCTTTGGGAACGGCTTGCGTAGCCCCACAGACCTGGGGGCTGCAGGCTTTCCTGCTCTCTTCAGCCTCAAAAGCACGCTTTCCCACTCGGCCCCGTGCCAGGCAGAAAAATGGCCATATGTCTGGAGACTGGTCCCTTTCCCAAAGAGCCAGCAGGGAAAACGATGCCTTGTTCTAAAGCTCTTTGGGAACCGCTTGCGTGGCCCCACACACCTGGGGGCTGCAGGCTTTCCTGCTGCCTTCAGCCTCAAAACCACCCTTTCCCACTTGGTGCCGCTCCAGGCCCAAAAATGGCCATATGTCTGGAGACTGGTCCCACGCCCAAAGAGCCAGCAGGGAAAACTATGCCTTGTTCTAAAGCTCTTTGGGAACTGCTTGCGTAGCCCCACACACCTGGGGGCTGCAGGCTTTCCTGCTGCCTTCAGCCTCAAAACAACCCTTTCTCACTTGGCGTCGCTCCAGGCACAAAAATGGCCATATGTCTGGAGATTGGTCCCACGCCCAAAGAGCCAGCAGGGAAAAATATGCCTTGTTCTAAAGCTCTTTGGGAACCGCTTGCGTAGCCCCAAACTCCTGGGGGCTGCAGGCTTTCCTGCTGCCTTCAGCCTCAAAACCACCCTTTCCCACATGGCGCCGCGCCAAGCCCAAAAATGGCCATATATCTGGGGATTGGTCCCACGCCCAAAGAGCCAGCAGGGAAAACGATGCCTTGTTCTAAAGCTCTTTGGGAACCGCTTGCGTAGCCCCACACACCTGGGGGCTGCAGGCTTTCCTGCTGCCTTCAGCCTCAAAACCACCCTTTCCCACTTGGCGCCGCGCCAGGCCCAAAAATGGCCATATGTCTGGAGATTGGTCCCACGCCCAAAGAGCCAGCAGGGAAAACTATGCCTTGTTCTAAAGCTCTTTGGGAACCGCTTGCGTAGCCCCACACACCTGGGGGCTGCAGGCTTTCCTGCTGCCTTCAGCCTCAAAACCACCCTTTCCCTCATGGCGTCACGCCAGGCACAAAAATGGCCATATGGCTGGAGGTTGGTCCCACGCCCAAAGATCCAGCAGGGAAAACTATGCCTTGTTCTAAAGCTCTTTGGGAACGGCTTGCGTAGCCCCACACACCTGGGGGCTGCAGGCTTTCCTGCTGCCTTCAGCCTCAAAACCACCCTTTCCCACTTGGCGCCGCGCCAGGCCCAAAAATGGCCATATGTCTGGAGACTGGTCCCTTTCCCAAAGAGCCAGCAGGGAAAACTATGCCTTGTTCTAAAGCTCTTTGGGAACCGCTTGCGTAGCCCCACACACCTGGGGGCTGCAGGCTTTCCTGCTGCCTTCAGCCTCAAAACCACCCTTTCCCTCATGGCGTCACGCCAGGCACAAAAATGGCCATATGGCTGGAGATTGGTCCCACGCCCAAAGAGCCAGCAGGGAAAACTATGCCTTGTTCTAAAGCTCTTTGGGAACCGCTTGCGTAGCCCCACACACCTGGGGGCTGCAGGCTTTCCTGCTGCCTTCAGCCTCAAAACCACCCTTTCCCTCATGGCGTCACGCCAGGCACAAAAATGGCCATATGGATGGAGGTTGGTCCCACGCCCAAAGAGCCAGCAGGGAAAACTATGCCTTGTTCTAAAGCTCTTTGGGAACGGCTTGCGTAGCCCCACAGACCTGGGGGCTGCAGGCTTTCCTGCTCTCTTCAGCCTCAAAAGCACGCTTTCCCACTTGGCCCCGTGCCAGGCAGAAAAATGGCCATATGTCTGGAGACTGGTCCCTTTCCCAAAGAGCCAGCAGGGAAAACTATGCCTTGTTCTAAAGCTCTTTGGGAACCGCTTGCGTAGCCCCACACACCTGGGGGCTGCAGGCTTTCCTGCTGCCTTCAGCCTCAAAACCACCCTTTCCCACATGGCGTCACGCCAGGCACAAAAATGGCCATATGTCTGGAGACTGGTCCCACGCCAAAAGAGCCAGCAGGGAAAACTATGCCTTGTTCTAAAGCTCTTTGGGAACCGCTTGCGTAGCCCCACACACCTGGGGGCTGCAGGCTTTCCTGCTGCCTTCAGCCTCAAAACAACCCTTTCTCACTTGGCGTCGCTCCAGGCACAAAAATGGCCATATGTCTGGAGATTGGTCCCTTTCCCAAAGAGCCAGCAGGGAAAACTATGCCTTGTTCTAAAGCTCTTTGGGAACCGCTTGCGTAGCCCCACACTCCTGGGGGCTGCAGGCTTTCCTGCTGCCTTCAGCCTCAAAACCACCCTTTCCCACATGGCGCCACGCCAGGCACAAAAATGGCCATATATCTGGAGATTGGTCCCACGCCCAAAGAGCCAGCAGGGAAAACGATGCCTTGTTCTAAAGCTCTTTGGGAACCGATTGCGTGGCCCCACACACCTGGGGGCTGCAGGCTTTCCTGCTGCCTTCAGCCTCAAAACCACCCTTTCCCACTTGGTGCCGCTCCAGGCCCAAAAATGGCCATATGTCTGGAGACTGGTCCCACGCCCAAAGAGCCAGCAGGGAAAACTATGCCTTGTTCTAACGCTCTTTGGGAACTGCTTGCGTAGCCCCACACACCTGGGGGCTGCAGGCTTTCCTGCTGCCTTCAGCCTCAAAACCACCCTTTCCCACTTGGCGCCGCGCCAGGCCCAAAAATGGCCATATGTCTGGAGACTGGTCCCTTTCCCAAAGAGCCAGCAGGGAAAACTATGCCTTGTTCTAAAGCTCTTTGGGAACCGCTTGCGTAGCCCCACACACCTGGGGGCTGCAGGCTTTCCTGCTGCCTTCAGCCTCAAAACCACCCTTTCCCTCATGGCGTCACGCCAGGCACAAAAATGGCCATATGTCTGGAGACTGGTCCCACGCCCAAAGAGCCAGCAGGGAAAACTATGCCTTGTTCTAAAGCTCTTTGGGAACGGCTTGCGTAGCCCCACAGACCTGGGGGCTGCAGGCTTTCCTGCTCTCTTCAGCCTCAAAAGCACGCTTTCCCACTCGGCCCGGTGCCAGGCAGAAAAATGGCCATATGTCTGGAGACTGTTCCCTTTCCCAAAGAGCCAGCAGGGAAAACTATGCCTTGTTCTAAAGCTCTTTGGGAACCGCTTGCGTAGCCCCACACACCTGGGGGCTGCAGGCTTTCCTGCTGCCTTCAGCCTCAAAACCACCCTTTCCCACATGGCGTCACGCCAGGCACAAAAATGGCCATATGTCTGGAGACTGGTCCCACGCCCAAAGAGCCAGCAGGGAAAACTATGCCTTGTTCTAAAGCTCTTTGGGAACCGCTTGCGTAGCCCCACACACCTGGGGGCTGCAGGCTTTCCTGCTGCCTTCAGCCTCAAAACCACCCTTTCACTCATGGCGTCACGCCAGGCACAAAAATGGCCATATGGCTGGAGGTTGGTCCCACGCCCAAAGAGCCAGCAGGGAAAACTATGCCTTGTTCTAAAGCTCTTTGGGAACGGCTTGCGTAGCCCCACAGACCTGGGGGCTGCAGGCTTTCCTGCTGCCTTCAGCCTCAAAAGCACGCTTTCCCACTTGGCCCCGTGCCAGTCAGAAAAATGGCCATATGTCTGGAGACTGGTCCCTTTCCCAAAGAGCCAGCAGGGAAAACTATGCCTTGTTCTAAAGCTCTTTGGGAACCGCTTGCGTAGCCCACCACACCTGGGGGCTGCAGGCTTTCCTGCTGCCTTCAGCCTCAAAACCACCCTTTCCCACATGGCGTCACGCCAGGCACAAAAATGGCCATATGTCTGGAGACTGGTCCCACGCCAAAAGAGCCAGCAGGGAAAACGATGCCTTGTTCTAAAGCTCTTTGGGAACCGCTTGCGTGGCCCCACACACCTGGGGGCTGCAGGCTTTCCTGCTGCCTTCAGCCTCAAAACCACCCTTTCCCACTTGGTGCCGCTCCAGGCCCAAAAATGGCCATATGTCTGGAGACTGGTCCCACGCCCAAAGAGCCAGCAGGGAAAACTATGCCTTGTTCTAAAGCTCTTTGGGAACTGCTTGCGTAGCCCCACACACCTGGGGGCTGCAGGCTTTCCTGCTGCCTTCATCCTCAAAACAACCCTTTCTCACTTGGCGTCGCTCCAGGCAAAAAAATGGCCATATGTCTGGAGATTGGTCCCACGCCCAAAGAGCCAGCAGGGAAAAATATGCCTTGTTCTAAAGCTCTTTGGGAACCGCTTGCGTAGCCCCACACACCTGGAGGATGCAGGCTTTCCTGCTGCCTTCAGCCTCAAAACCACCCTTTCCCACATGGCGCCGCGCCAAGCCCAAAAATGGCCATATATCTGGGGATTGGTCCCACGCCCAAAGAGCCAGCAGGGAAAACGATGCCTTGTTCTAAAGCTCTTTGGGAACCGCTTGCGTAGCCCCACACACCTGGGGGCTGCAGGCTTTCCTGCTGCCTTCAGCCTCAAAACCACCCTTTCCCATTTGGCGCCGCGCCAGGCCCAAAAATGGCCATATGTCTGGAGATTGGTCCCACGCCCAAAGAGCCAGCAGGGAAAACTATGCCTTGTTCTAAAGCTCTTTGGGAACCGCTTGCGTAGCCCCACACACCTGGGGGCTGCAGGCTTTCCTGCTGCCTTCAGCCTCAAAACCACCCTTTCCCTCATGGCGTCACGCCAGGCACAAAAATGGCCATATGGCTGGAGGTTGGTCCCACGCCCAAAGAGCCAGCAGGGAAAACTATGCCTTGTTCTAAAGCTCTTTGGGAACGGCTTGCGTAGCCCCACAGACCTGGGGGCTGCAGGCTTTCCTGCTCTCTTCAGCCTCAAAAGCACGCTTTCCCACTTGGCCCCGTGCCAGGCAGAAAAATGGCCATATGTCTGGAGACTGGTCCCTTTCCCAAAGAGCCAGCAGGGAAAACTATGCCTTGTTCTAAAGCTCTTTGGGAACCGCTTGCGTAGCCCCACACACCTGGGGGCTGCAGGCTTTCCTGCTGCCTTCAGCCTCAAAACCACCCTTTCCCACATGGCGTCACGCCAGGCACAAAAATGGCCATATTTCTGGAGACTGGTCCCACGACAAAAGAGCCAGCAGGGAAAACTATGCCTTGTTCTAAAGCTCTTTGGGAACCGCTTGCGTAGCCCCACACACCTGGGGGCTGCAGGCTTTCCTGCTGCCTTCAGCCTCAAAACAACCGTTTCTCACTTGGCGTCGCTCCAGGCACAAAAATGGCCATATGTCTGGAGATTGGTCCCTTTCCCAAAGAGCCAGCAGGGAAAACTATGCCTTGTTCTAAAGCTCTTTGGGAACCGCTTGCGTAGCCCCACACTCCTGGGGGCTGCAGGCTTTCCTGCTGCCTTCAGCCTCAAAACCACCCTTTCCCACATGGCGCCGCGCCAAGCCCAAAAATGGCCATATATCTGGAGATTGGTCCCACGCCCAAAGAGCCAGCAGGGAAAACTATGCCTTGTTCTAAAGCTCTTTGGGAACCTCTTGCGTAGCCCCACACACCTGGGGGCTGCAGGCTTTCCTGCTGCCTTCAGCCTCAAAACCACCCTTTCCCACTTGGCGCCGCGCCAGGCCCAAAAATGGCCATATGTCTGGAGATTGGTCCCACGCCCAAAGAGCCAGCAGGGAAAACTATGCCTTGTTCTAAATCTCTTTGGGAACCGCTTGCGTAGCCCCACACACCTGGGGGCTGCAGGCTTTCCTGCTGCCTTCAGCCTCAAAACCACCCTTTCCCTCATGGCGTCACGCCAGGCACAAAAATGGCCATATGGCTGGAGGTTGGTCCCACGCCCAAAGAGCCAGCAGGGAAAACTATGCCTTGTTCTAAAGCTCTTTGGGAACGGCTTGCGTAGCCCCACAGACCTGGGGGCTGCAGGCTTTCCTGCTCTCTTCAGCCTCAAAAGCACGCTTTCCCACTCGGCCCCGTGCCAGGCAGAAAAATGGCCATATGTCTGGAGACTGGTCCCTTTCCCAAAGAGCCAGCAGGGAAAACGATGCCTTGTTCTAAAGCTCTTTGGGAACCGCTTGCGTGGCCCCACACACCTGGGGGCTGCAGGCTTTCCTGCTGCCTTCAGCCTCAAAACCACCCTTTCCCACTTGGTGCCGCTCCAGGCCCAAAAATGGCCATATGTCTGGAGACTGGTCCCACGCCCAAAGAGCCAGCAGGGAAAACTATGCCTTGTTCTAAAGCTCTTTGGGAACTGCTTGCGTAGCCCCACACACCTGGGGGCTGCAGGCTTTCCTGCTGCCTTCAGCCTCAAAACAACCCTTTCTCACTTGGCGTCGCTCCAGGCACAAAAATGGCCATATGTCTGGAGATTGGTCCCACGCCCAAAGAGCCAGCAGGGAAAAATATGCCTTGTTCTAAAGCTCTTTGGGAACCGCTTGCGTAGCCCCAAACTCCTGGGGGCTGCAGGCTTTCCTGCTGCCTTCAGCCTCAAAACCACCCTTTCCCACATGGCGCCGCGCCAAGCCCAAAAATGGCCATATATCTGGGGATTGGTCCCACGCCCAAAGAGCCAGCAGGGAAAACGATGCCTTGTTCTAAAGCTCTTTGGGAACCGCTTGCGTAGCCCCACACACCTGGGGGCTGCAGGCTTTCCTGCTGCCTTCAGCCTCAAAACCACCCTTTCCCACTTGGCGCCGCGCCAGGCCCAAAAATGGCCATATGTCTGGAGATTGGTCCCACGCCCAAAGAGCCAGCAGGGAAAACTATGCCTTGTTCTAAAGCTCTTTGGGAACCGCTTGCGTAGCCCCACACACCTGGGGGCTGCAGGCTTTCCTGCTGCCTTCAGCCTCAAAACCACCCTTTCCCTCATGGCGTCACGCCAGGCACAAAAATGGCCATATGGCTGGAGGTTGGTCCCACGCCCAAAGAGCCAGCAGGGAAAACTATGCCTTGTTCTAAAGCTCTTTGGGAACGGCTTGCGTAGCCCCACAGACCTGGGGGCTGCAGGCTTTCCTGCTCTCTTCAGCCTCAAAAGCACGCTTTCCCACTTGGCCCCGTGCCAGGCAGAAAAATGGCCATATGTCTGGAGACTGGTCCCTTTCCCAAAGAGCCAGCAGGGAAAACTATGCCTTGTTCTAAAGCTCTTTGGGAACCGCTTGCGTAGCCCCACACACCTGGGGGCTGCAGGCTTTCCTGCTGCCTTCAGCCTCAAAACCACCCTTTCCCACATGGCGTCACGCCAGGCACAAAAATGGCCATATGTCTGGAGACTGGTCCCACGCCAAAAGAGCCAGCAGGGAAAACTATGCCTTGTTCTAAAGCTCTTTGGGAACCGCTTGCGTAGCCCCACACACCTGGGGGCTGCAGGCTTTCCTGCTGCCTTCAGCCTCAAAACAACCCTTTCTCACTTGGCGTCGCTCCAGGCACAAAAATGGCCATATGTCTGGAGATTGGTCCCTTTCCCAAAGAGCCAGCAGGGAAAACTATGCCTTGTTCTAAAGCTCTTTGGGAACCGCTTGCGTAGCCCCAAACTCCTGGGGGCTGCAGGCTTTCCTGCTGCCTTCAGCCTCAAAACCACCCTTTCCCACATGGCGCCACGCCAGGCACAAAAATGGCCATATATCTGGAGATTGGTCCCACGCCCAAAGAGCCAGCAGGGAAAACTATGCCTTGTTCTAAAGCTCTTTGGGAACCGATTGCGTGGCCCCACACACCTGGGGGCTGCAGGCTTTCCTGCTGCCTTCAGCCTCAAAACCACCCTTTCCCACTTGGTGCCGCTCCAGGCCCAAAAATGGCCATATGTCTGGAGACTGGTCCCACGCCCAAAGAGCCAGCAGGGAAAACTATGCCTTGTTCTAACGCTCTTTGGGAACTGCTTGCGTAGCCCCACACACCTGGGGGCTGCAGGCTTTCCTGCTGCCTTCAGCCTCAAAACCACCCTTTCCCACTTGGCGCCGCGCCAGGCCCAAAAATGGCCATATGTCTGGAGACTGGTCCCTTTCCCAAAGAGCCAGCAGGGAAAACTATGCCTTGTTCTAAAGCTCTTTGGGAACCGCTTGCGTAGCCCCACACACCTGGGGGCTGCAGGCTTTCCTGCTGCCTTCAGCCTCAAAACCACCCTTTCCCTCATGGCGTCACGCCAGGCACAAAAATGGCCATATGGCTGGAGATTGGTCCCACGCCCAAAGAGCCAGCAGGGAAAACTATGCCTTGTTCTAAAGCTCTTTGGGAACCGCTTGCGTAGCCCCACACACCTGGGGGCTGCAGGCTTTCCTGCTGCCTTCAGCCTCAAAACCACCCTTTCCCTCATGGCGTCACGCCAGGCACAAAAATGGCCATATGGCTGGAGGTTGGTCCCACGCCCAAAGAGCCAGCAGGGAAAACTATGCCTTGTTCTAAAGCTCTTTGGGAACGGCTTGCGTAGCCCCACAGACCTGGGGGCTGCAGGCTTTCCTGCTCTCTTCAGCCTCAAAAGCACGCTTTCCCACTTGGCCCCGTGCCAGGCAGAAAAATGGCCATATGTCTGGAGACTGGTCCCTTTCCCAAAGAGCCAGCAGGGAAAACTATGCCTTGTTCTAAAGCTCTTTGGGAACCGCTTGCGTAGCCCCACACACCTGGGGGCTGCAGGCTTTCCTGCTGCCTTCAGCCTCAAAACCACCCTTTCCCACATGGCGTCACGCCAGGCACAAAAATGGCCATATGTCTGGAGACTGGTCCCACGCCAAAAGAGCCAGCAGGGAAAACTATGCCTTGTTCTAAAGCTCTTTGGGAACCGCTTGCGTAGCCCCACACACCTGGGGGCTGCAGGCTTTCCTGCTGCCTTCAGCCTCAAAACAACCCTTTCTCACTTGGCGTCGCTCCAGGCACAAAAATGGCCATATGTCTGGAGATTGGTCCCTTTCCCAAAGAGCCAGCAGGGAAAACTATGCCTTGTTCTAAAGCTCTTTGGGAACCGCTTGCGTAGCCCCACACTCCTGGGGGCTGCAGGCTTTCCTGCTGCCTTCAGCCTCAAAACCACCCTTTCCCACATGGCGCCACGCCAGGCACAAAAATGGCCATATATCTGGAGATTGGTCCCACGCCCAAAGAGCCAGCAGGGAAAACGATGCCTTGTTCTAAAGCTCTTTGGGAACCGATTGCGTGGCCCCACACACCTGGGGGCTGCAGGCTTTCCTGCTGCCTTCAGCCTCAAAACCACCCTTTCCCACTTGGTGCCGCTCCAGGCCCAAAAATGGCCATATGTCTGGAGACTGGTCCCACGCCCAAAGAGCCAGCAGGGAAAACTATGCCTTGTTCTAACGCTCTTTGGGAACTGCTTGCGTAGCCCCACACACCTGGGGGCTGCAGGCTTTCCTGCTGCCTTCAGCCTCAAAACCACCCTTTCCCACTTGGCGCCGCGCCAGGCCCAAAAATGGCCATATGTCTGGAGACTGGTCCCTTTCCCAAAGAGCCAGCAGGGAAAACTATGCCTTGTTCTAAAGCTCTTTGGGAACCGCTTGCGTAGCCCCACACACCTGGGGGCTGCAGGCTTTCCTGCTGCCTTCAGCCTCAAAACCACCCTTTCCCTCATGGCGTCACGCCAGGCACAAAAATGGCCATATGTCTGGAGACTGGTCCCACGCCCAAAGAGCCAGCAGGGAAAACTATGCCTTGTTCTAAAGCTCTTTGGGAACGGCTTGCGTAGCCCCACAGACCTGGGGGCTGCAGGCTTTCCTGCTCTCTTCAGCCTCAAAAGCACGCTTTCCCACTCGGCCCGGTGCCAGGCAGAAAAATGGCCATATGTCTGGAGACTGTTCCCTTTCCCAAAGAGCCAGCAGGGAAAACTATGCCTTGTTCTAAAGCTCTTTGGGAACCGCTTGCGTAGCCCCACACACCTGGGGGCTGCAGGCTTTCCTGCTGCCTTCAGCCTCAAAACCACCCTTTCCCACATGGCGTCACGCCAGGCACAAAAATGGCCATATGTCTGGAGACTGGTCCCACGCCCAAAGAGCCAGCAGGGAAAACTATGCCTTGTTCTAAAGCTCTTTGGGAACCGCTTGCGTAGCCCCACACACCTGGGGGCTGCAGGCTTTCCTGCTGCCTTCAGCCTCAAAACCACCCTTTCACTCATGGCGTCACGCCAGGCACAAAAATGGCCATATGGCTGGAGGTTGGTCCCACGCCCAAAGAGCCAGCAGGGAAAACTATGCCTTGTTCTAAAGCTCTTTGGGAACGGCTTGCGTAGCCCCACAGACCTGGGGGCTGCAGGCTTTCCTGCTCTCTTCAGCCTCAAAAGCACGCTTTCCCACTTGGCCCCGTGCCAGTCAGAAAAATGGCCATATGTCTGGAGACTGGTCCCTTTCCCAAAGAGCCAGCAGGGAAAACTATGCCTTGTTCTAAAGCTCTTTGGGAACCGCTTGCGTAGCCCCACACACCTGGGGGCTGCAGGCTTTCCTGCTGCCTTCAGCCTCAAAACCACCCTTTCCCACATGGCGTCACGCCAGGCACAAAAATGGCCATATGTCTGGAGACTGGTCCCACGCCAAAAGAGCCAGCAGGGAAAACTATGCCTTGTTCTAAAGCTCTTTGGGAACCGCTTGCGTAGCCCCACACACCTGGGGGCTGCAGGCTTTCCTGCTGCCTTCAGCCTCAAAACAACCCTTTCTCACTTGGCGTCGCTCCAGGCACAAAAATGGCCATATGTCTGGAGATTGGTCCCTTTCCCAAAGAGCCAGCAGGGAAAACTATGCCTTGTTCTAAAGCTCTTTGGGAACCGCTTGCGTAGCCCCACACTCCTGGGGGCTGCAGGCTTTCCTGCTGCCTTCAGCCTCAAAACCACCCTTTCCCACATGGCGCCACGCCAGGCAGAAAAATGGCCATATGTCTGGAGACTGGTCCCACGCCCAAAGAGCCAGCAGGGAAAACTATGCCTTGTTCTAAAGCTCTTTGGGAACCGATTGCGTGGCCCCACACACCTGGGGGCTGCAGGCTTTCCTGCTGCCTTCAGCCTCAAAACCACCCTTTCCCACTTGGTGCCGCTCCAGGCCCAAAAATGGCCATATGTCTGGAGACTGGTCCCTTTCCCAAAGAGCCAGCAGGGAAAACTATGCCTTGTTCTAACGCTCTTTGGGAACTGCTTGCGTAGCCCCACACACCTGGGGGCTGCAGGCTTTCCTGCTGCCTTCAGCTTCAAAACCACCCTTTCCCACTTGGCGCCGCGCCAGGCCCAAAAATGGCCATATGTCTGGAGACTGGTCCCACGCCCAAAGAGCCAGCAGGGAAAACTATGCCTTGTTCTAAAGCTCTTTGGGAACCGCTTGCGTAGCCCCACACACCTGGGGGCTGCAGGCTTTCCTGTTGCCTTCAGCCTCAAAACCACCCTTTCCCTCATGGCGTCACGCCAGGCACAAAAATGGCCATATGTCTGGAGACTGGTCCCACGCCCAAAGAGCCAGCAGGGAAAACTATGCCTTGTTCTAAAGCTCTTTGGGAACGGCTTGCGTAGCCCCACAGACCTGGGGGCTGCAGGCTTTCCTGCTGCCTTCAGCCTCAAAACCACCCTTTCCCACATGGCGTCACGCCAGGCACAAAAATGGCCATATGTCTGGAGACTGGTCCCACGCCCAAAGAGCCAGCAGGGAAAACTATGCCTTGTTCTAAAGCTCTTTGGGAACCGCTTGCGTAGCCCCACACACCTGGGGGCTGCAGGCTTTCCTGCTGCCTTCAGCCTCAAAACCACCCTTTCCCACTTGGCGCCGCGCCAGGCACAAAAATGGCCATATGTCTGGAGATTGGTCCCACGCCCAAAGAGCCAGCAGGGAAAACTATGCCTTGTTCTAAAGCTCTTTGGGAACCGCTTGCGTAGCCCCACACACCTGGGGGCTGCAGGCTTTCCTGCTGCCTTCAGCCTCAAAACCACCCTTTCCCTCATGGCGTCACGCCAGGCCCAAAAATGGCCATACGTCTGGAGACTGGTCCCACGCCCAAAGAGCCAGCAGGGAAAACTATGCCTTGTTCTAAAGCTCTTTGGGAACCGCTTGCGTAGACCCACACACCTGGGGGCTGCAGGCTTTCCTGCTCTCTTCAGCCTCAAAAGCACGCTTTCCCACTCGGCCCCGTGCCAGGCAGAAAAATGGCCATATGTCTGGAGACTGGTCCCTTTCCCAAAGAGCCAGCAGGGAAAACTATGCCTTGTTCTAAAGCTCTTTGGGAACCGCTTGCGTAGCCCCACACACCTGGGGGCTGCAGGCTTTCCTGCTGCCTTCAGCCTCAAAACCACCCTTTCCCACATGGCGCCGCGCCAGGCCCAAAAATGGCCATATGTCTGGAGACTGGTCCCACGCCCAAAGAGCCAGCAGGGAAAACTATGCCTTGTTCTAAAGCTCTTTGGGAACCGCTTGCGTAGCCCCACACACCTGGGGGCTGCAGGCTTTCCTGCTGCCTTCAGCCTCAAAACAACCCTTTCTCACTTGGCGTCGCTCCAGGCACAAAAATGGCCATATGTCTGGAGATTGGTCCCTTTCCCAAAGAGCCAGCAGGGAAAACTATGCCTTGTTCTAAAGCTCTTTGGGAACCGCTTGCGTAGCCCCACACTCCTGGGGGCTGCAGGCTTTCCTGCTGCCTTCAGCCTCAAAAGCACCCTTTCGCACATGGCGCCACGCCAGGCACAAAAATGGCCATATATCTGGAGACTGGTCCCACGCCCAAAGAGCCAGCAGGGAAAACTATGCCTTGTTCTAAAGCTCTTTGGGAACCGCTTGCGTAGCCCCACACACCTGGGGGCTGCAGGCTTTCCTGCTGCCTTCAGCCTCAAAACCACCCTTTCCCTCATGGCGTCACGCCAGGCACAAAAATGGCCATATGGCTGGAGGTTGGTCCCACGCCCAAAGAGCCAGCAGGGAAAACTATGCCTTGTTCTAAAGCTCTTTGGGAACCGCTTGCGTAGACCCACACACCTGGGGGCTGCAGGCTTTCCTGCTCTCTTCAGCCTCAAAAGCACGCTTTCCCACTCGGCCCCGTGCCAGGCAGAAAAATGGCCATATGTCTGGAGACTGGTCCCTTTCCCAAAGAGCCAGCAGGGAAAACTATGCCTTGTTCTAAAGCTCTTTGGGAACCGCTTGCGTAGCCCCACACACCTGGGGGCTGCAGGCTTTCCTGCTGCCTTCAGCCTCAAAACCACGCTTTCCCACATGGCGCCGCGCCAGGCCCAAAAATGGCCATATGTCTGGAGACTGGTCCCACGCCCAAAGAGCCAGCAGGGAAAACTATGCCTTGTTCTAAAGCTCTTTGGGAACCGCTTGCGTAGCCCCACACACCTGGGGGCTGCAGGCTTTCCTGCTGCCTTCAGCCTCAAAACAACCCTTTCTCACTTGGCGTCGCTCCAGGCACAAAAATGGCCATATGTCTGGAGATTGGTCCCTTTCCCAAAGAGCCAGCAGGGAAAACTATGCCTTGTTCTAAAGCTCTTTGGGAACCGCTTGCGTAGCCCCACACTCCTGGGGGCTGCAGGCTTTCCTGCTGCCTTCAGCCTCAAAAGCACCCTTTCGCACATGGCGCCACGCCAGGCACAAAAATGGCCATATGTCTGGAGACTGGTCCCACGCCCAAAGAGCCAGCAGGGAAAACTATGCCTTGTTCTAAAGCTCTTTGGGAACCGCTTGCGTAGCCCCACACACCTGGGGGCTGCAGGCTTTCCTGCTGCCTTCAGCCTCAAAATCACCCTTTCCCACTTGGCGTCACGCAAGGCACAAAATGGCCATATGTCTGGAGACTGGTCCCACGCCCAAAGACCCAGCAGGGAAAACTATGCCTTGTTCTAAAGCTCTTTGGGAACCACTTGCGTAGCCCCAAACTCCTGGGGGCTGCAGGCTTTCCTGCTGCCTTCAGCCTCAAAACCACCCTTTCCCACATGGCGCCGCGCCAAGCCCAGAAATGGCCATATATCTGGGGATTGGTCCCACGCCCAAAGAGCCAGCAGGGAAAACGATGCCTTGTTCTAAAGCTCTTTGGGAACCGCTTGCGTAGCCCCACACTCCTGGGGGCTGCAGGCTTTCCTGCTCTCTTCAGCCTCAAAAGCACGCTTTCCCACTCGGCCCCGTGCCAGGCAGAAAAATGGCCATATGTCTGGAGACTGGTCCCTTTCCCAAAGAGCCAGCAGGGAAAACTATGCCTTGTTCTAAAGCTCTTTGGGAACCGCTTGCGTAGCCCCACACTCCTGGGGGCTGCAGGCTTTCCTGCTGCCTTCAGCCTCAAAACCACCCTTTCCCACATGGCGTCACGCCAGGCACAAAAATGGCCATATGTCTGGAGACTGGTCCCACGCCCAAAGAGCCAGCAGGGAAAACTATGCCTTGTTCTAAAGCTCTTTGGGAACCGCTTGCGTAGCCCCACACACCTGGGGGCTGCAGGCTTTCCTGCTGCCTTCAGCCTCAAAACCACCCTTTCCCACATGGCGTCGCTCCAAGCACAAAAATGGCCATATGTCTGGAGACTGGTCCCACGCCCAAAGAGCCAGCAGGGAAAACTATGCCTTGTTCTAAAGCTCTTTGGGAACTGCTTGCGTAGCCCCACACACCTGGGGGCTGCAGGCTTTCCTGCTGCCTTCAGCCTCAAAACCACCCTTTCCCACTTGGCGCCGCGCCAGGCACAAAAATGGCCATATGTCTGGAGATTGGTCCCTTTCCCAAAGAGCCAGCAGGGAAAACTATGCCTTGTTCTAAAGCTCTTTGGGAACCGCTTGCGTAGCCCCAAACTCCTGGGGGCTGCAGGCTTTCCTGCTGCCTTCAGCCTCAAAACCACCCTTTCCCACATGGCGCCGCGCCAAGCCCAAAAATGTCCATATATCTGGAGATTGGTCCCACGCCCAAAGATCCAGCAGGGAAAACGATGCCTTGTTCTAAAGCTCTTTGGGAACCTCTTGCATAGCCCCACACACCTGGGGGCTGCAGGGTTTCCTGCAGCCTTCAGCCTCAAAACCACCCTTTCCCACTTGGCGCCGCGCCAGGCACAAAAATGGCCATATGTCTGGAGATTGGTCCCATGCCCAAAGAGCCAGCAGGGAAAACTATGCCTTGTTCTAAAGCTCTTTGGGAACCGCTTGTGTAGCCCCACACACCTGGGGGCTGCAGGCTTTCCTGCTGCCTTCAGCCTCAAAACCACCCTTTCCCTCATGGCGTCACGCCAGGCACAAAAATGGCCATATGGCTGGAGGTTGGTCCCACGCCCAAAGAGCCAGCAGGGAAAACTATGCCTTGTTCTAAAGCTCTTTGGGAACGGCTTGCGTAGCCCCACACACCTGGGGGCTGCAGGCTTTCCTGCTCTCTTCAGCCTCAAAAGCACGCTTTCCCACTCGGCCCCGTGCCAGGCAGAAAAATGGCCATATGTCTGGAGACTGGTCCCACGCCCAAAGAGCCAGCAGGGAAAAATATGCCTTGTTCTAAAGCTCTTTGGGAACCACTTGCGTGGCCCCACACACCTGGGGGCTGCAGGCTTTCCTGCTGCCTTCAGCCTCAAAACCACCCTTTCCCACTTGGTGCCGCTCCAGGCCCAAAAATGGCCATATGTCTGGAGACTGGTCCCACGCCCAAAGAGCCAGCAGGGAAAACTATGCCTTGTTCTAAAGCTCTTTGGGAACTGCTTGCGTAGCCCCACACACCTGGGGGCTGCAGGCTTTCCTGCTGCCTTCAGCCTCAAAACAACCCTTTCTCACTTGGCGTCGCTCCAGGCACAAAAATGGCCATATGTCTGGAGATTGGTCCCTTTCCCAAAGAGCCAGCAGGGAAAACTATGCCTTGTTCTAAAGCTCTTTGGGAACCGCTTGCGTGGCCCCACAGACCTGGGGGCTGCAGGCTTTCCTGCTGCCTTCAGCCTCAAAACCACCCTTTCCCACATGGCGTCACGCCAGGCACAAAAATGGCCATATGTCTGGAGATTGGTCCCACGCCCAAAGAGCCAGCAGGGAAAACTATGCCTTGTTCTAAAGCTCTTTGGGAACCGCTTGCGTAGCCCCACACACCTGGGGGCTGCAGGCTTTCCTGCTGCCTTCAGCCTCAAAACCACCCTTTCCCTCATGGCGTCACGCCAGGCCCAAAAATGGCCATATGTCTGGAGACTGGTCCCACGCCCAAAGAGCCAGCAGGGAAAAATATGCCTTGTTCTAAAGCTCTTTGGGAACGGCTTGCGTAGCCCCAAACTCCTGGGGGCTGCAGGCTTTCCTGCTGCCTTCAGCCTCAAAACCACCCTTTCCCACATGGCGCCGCGCCAAGCCCAAAAATGGCCATATATCTGGGGATTGGTCCCACGCCCAAAGAGCCAGCAGGGAAAACGATGCCTTGTTCTAAAGCTCTTTGGGAACCGCTTGCGTAGCCCCACACACCTGGGGGCTGCAGGCTTTCCTGCTGCCTTCAGCCTCAAAACCACCCTTTCCCACTTGGCGCCGCGCCAGGCCCAAAAATGGCCATATGTCTGGAGATTGGTCCCACGCCCAAAGAGCCAGCAGGGAAAACTATGCCTTGTTCTAAAGCTCTTTGGGAACCGCTTGCGTAGCCCCACACACCTGGGGGCTGCAGGCTTTCCTGCTGCCTTCAGCCTCAAAACCACCCTTTCCCTCATGGCGTCACGCCAGGCACAAAAATGGCAATATGGCTGGAGGTTGGTCCCACGCCCAAAGAGCCAGCAGGGAAAACTATGCCTTGTTCTAAAGCTCTTTGGGAACGGCTTGCGTAGCCCCACAGACCTGGGGGCTGCAGGCTTTCCTGCTCTCTTCAGCCTCAAAACCACCCTTTCCCACATGGCGCCACGCCAGGCACAAAAATGGCCATATGTCTGGAGATTGGTCCCACGCCCAAAGAGCCAGCAGGGAAAACGATGCCTTGTTCTAAAGCTCTTTGGGAACCGCTTGCGTGGCCCCACACACCTGGGGGCTGCAGGCTTTCCTGCTGCCTTCAGCCTCAAAACCACCCTTTCCCACTTGGCGCCGCTCCAGGCCCAAAAATGGCCATATGACTGGAGACTGGTCCCACGCCCAAAGAGCCAGCAGGGAAAACTATGCCTTGTTCTAACGCTCTTTGGGAACTGCTTGCGTAGCCCCACACACCTGGGGGCTGCAGGCTTTCCTGCTGCCTTCAGCCTCAAAACCACCCTTTCCCACTTGGCGCCGCGCCAGGCCCAAAAATGGCCATATGTCTGGAGACTGGTCCCTTTCCCAAAGAGCCAGCAGGGAAAACTATGCCTTGTTCTAAAGCTCTTTGGGAACCGCTTGCGTAGCCCCACACACCTGGGGGCTGCAGGCTTTCCTGCTGCCTTCAGCCTCAAAACCACCCTTTCCCTCATGGCGTCACGCCAGGCACAAAAATGGCCATATGGATGGAGGTTGGTCCCACGCCCAAAGAGCCAGCAGGGAAAACTATGCCTTGTTCTAAAGCTCTTTGGGAATGGCTTGCGTAGCCCCACACACCTGGGGGCTGCAGGCTTTCCTGCTGCCTTCAGCCTCAAAACCACCCTTTCCCACTTGGCGCTGCTCCAGGACCAAAAATGGCCATATGTCTGGAGACTGGTCCCACGCCCAAAGAGCCAGCAGGGAAAACTATGCCTTGTTCTAAAGCTCTTTGGGAACCGCTTGCGTAGCCCCACACACCTGGGGGCTGCAGGCTTTCCTGCTGCCTTCAGCCTCAAAACAACCCTTTCTCACTTGGCGTCGCTCCAGGCACAAAAATGGCCATATGTCTGGAGATTGGTCCCTTTCCCAAAGAGCCAGCAGGGAAAACTATGCCTTGTTCTAAAGCTCTTTGGGAACCGCTTGCGTAGCCCCAAACTCCTGGGGGCTGCAGGCTTTCCTGCTGCCTTCAGCCTCAAAACCACCCTTTCCCACATGGCGCCTCGCCAAGCCCAAAAATGGCCATATATCTGGAGATTGGTCCCACGCCCAAAGAGCCAGCAGGGAAAACGATGCCTTGTTCTAAAGCTCTTTGGGAAACTCTTGCGTAGCCCCACACACCTGGGGGCTGCAGGCTTTCCTGCAGCCTTCAGCCTCGAAACCACCCTTTCCCACTTGGCGCCGCGCCAGGCCCAAAAATGGCCATATGTCTGGAGATTGGTCCCACGCCCAAAGAGCCAGCAGGGAAAACTATGCCTTGTTCTAAAGCTCTTTGGGAACCGCTTGCGTAGCCCCACACACCTGGGGGCTGCAGGCTTTCCTGCTGCCTTCAGCCTCAAAACCACCCTTTCCCTCATGGCGTCACGCGAGGCACAAAAATGGCCATAGGGCTGGAGGTTGGTCCCACGCCCAAAGAGCCAGCAGGGAAAACTATGCCTTGTTCTAAAGCTCTTTGGGAACGGCTTGCGTAGCCCCACAGACCTGGGGGCTGCAGGCTTTCCTGCTCTCTTCAGCCTCAAAAGCACGCTTTCCCACTCGGCCCCGTGCCAGGCAGAAAAATGGCCATATGTCTGGAGACTGGTCCCCTTCCCAAAGAGCCAGCAGGGAAAACTATGCCTTGTTCTAAAGCTCTTTGGGAACCGCTTGCGTAGCCCCACACACCTGGGGGCTGCAGCCTTTCCTGCTGCCTTCAGCGTCAAAACCACCCTTTCCCACATGGCGCCGCGCCAGGCGCAAAAATGGCCATATGTCTGGAGACTGGTCCCACGCCCAAAGAGCCAGCAGGGAAAACTATTCCTTGTTCTAAAGCTCTTTGGGAACGGCTTGCGTAGCCCCACACACCTGGGGGCTGCAGGCTTTCCTGCTGCCTTCAGCCTCAAAACCACCCTTTCCCACATGGCGTCACGCCAGGCCCAAAAATGGCCATATGTCTGGAGACTGGTCCCACGCCCAAAGAGCCAGCAGGGAAAACTATGCCTTGTTCTAAAGCTCTTTGGGAACCGCTTGCGTAGCCCCACACACCTGGGGGCTGCAGGCTTTCCTGCTGCCTTCAGCCTCAAAACCACGCTTTCCCACATGGCTCCGCGCCAGGCACAAAAATGGCCATATGTCTGGAGACTGGTCCCACGCCCAAAGAGCCAGCAGGGAAAACTATGCCTTGTTCTAAAGCTCTTTGGGAACTGCTTGCGTAGCCCCACACACCTGGGGGCTGCAGGCTTTCCTGCTGCCTTCAGCCTCAAAACCACCCTTTCCCACTTGGCGTCACGCCAGGCACAAAAATGGCCATATGGATGGAGGTTGGTCCCACGCCCAAAGAGCCAGCAGCGAAAACTATGCCTTGTTCTAAAGCTCTTTGGGAACCGCTTGCGTAGCCCCACACACCTGGGGGCTGCAGGCTTTCCTGCTGCCTTCAGCCTCAAAACCACCCTTTCCCACTTGGCGCCGTGCCAGGCACAAAAATGGCCATATGTCTGGAGATTGGTCCCACGCCCAAAGAGCCAGCAGGGAAAACTATGCCTTGTTCTAAATCTCTTTGGGAACCGCTTGCGTAGCCCCACACACCTGGGGGCTGCAGGCTTTCCTGCTGCCTTCAGCCTCAAAACAACCCTTTCTCACTTGGCGTCGCTCCAGGCAGAAAAATGGCCATATGTCTGGAGACTGGTCCCACGCCCAAAGAGCCAGCAGGGAAAACTATGCCTTGTTCTAACGCTCTTTGGGAACTGCTTGCGTAGCCCCACACACCTGGGGGCTGCAGGCTTTCCTGCTGCCTTCAGCCTCAAAACCACCCTTTCCCACTTGGCGCCGCGCCAGGCCCAAAAATGGCCATATGTCTGGAGACTGGTCCCTTTCCCAAAGAGCCAGCAGGGAAAACTATGCCTTGTTCTAAAGCTCTTTGGGAACCGCTTGCGTAGCCCCACACACCTGGGGGCTGCAGGCTTTCCTGCTGCCTTCAGCCTCAAAACCACCCTTTCCCACTTGGCGCCGCGCCAGGCCTAAAAATGGCCATATGTCTGGAGATTGGTCCCACGCCCAAAGAGCCAGCAGGGAAAACTATGCCTTGTTCTAAAGCTCTTTGGGAACCGCTTGCGTAGCCCCACACACCTGGGGGCTGCAGGCTTTCCTGCTGCCTTCAGCCTCAAAACCACCCTTTCCCTCATGGCGTCACGCCAGGCACAAAAATGGCCTTAGGGCTGGAGGTTGGTCCCACGCCCAAAGAGCCAGCAGGGAAAACTATGCCTTGTTCTAAAGCTCTTTGGGAACGGCTTGCGTAGCCCCACAGACCTGGGGGCTGCAGGCTTTCCTGCTCTCTTCAGCCTCAAAAGCACGCTTTCCCACTCGGCCCCGTGCCAGGCAGAAAAATGGCCATATGTCTGGAGACTGGTCCCACACCCAAAGAGCCAGCAGGGAAAACTATGCCTTGTTCTAAAGCTCTTTGGGAACCGCTTGCGTAGCCCCACACAAACTGGGGGCTGCAGGCTTTTCTCGCGCTTTCAGCCTCAAAACCACCCTTTCCCACATGGCGTCACGCCAGGCACAAAAATGGCCATATGTCTGGAGACTGGTCCCACGCCCAAAGAGCCAGCAGGGAAAACTATGCCTTGTTCTAAAGCTCTTTGGGAACCGCTTGCGTAGCCCCACACACCTGGGGGCTGCAGGCTTTCCTGCTGCCTTCAGCCTCAAAACAACCCTTTCTCACTTGGCGTCGCTCCAGGCACAAAAATGGCCATATGTCTGGAGATTGGTCCCTTTCCCAAAGAGCCAGCAGGGAAAACTATGCCTTGTTCTAAAGCTCTTTGGGAACCACTTGCGTAGCCCCAAACTCCTGGGGGCTGCAGGCTTTCCTGCTGCCTTCAGCCTCAAAACCACCCTTTCCCACATGGCGCCTCGCCAAGCCCAAAAATGGCCATATATCTGGAGATTGGTCCCACGCCCAAAGAGCCAGCAGGGAAAACGATGCCTTGTTCTAAAGCTCTTTGGGAACCTCTTGCGTAGCCCCACACACCTGGGGGCTGCAGGCTTTCCTGCTCTCTTCAGCCTCAAAAGCACGCTTTCCCACTCGGCCCCGTGCCAGGCAGAAAAATGGCCATATGTCTGGAGACTGGTCCCACGCCCAAAGAGCCAGCAGGGAAAAATATGCCTTGTTCTAAAGCTCTTTGGGAACCACTTGCGTGGCCCCACACACCTGGGGGCTGCAGGCTTTCCTGCTGCCTTCAGCCTCAAAACCACCCTTTCCCACTTGGTGCCGCTCCAGGCCCAAAAATGGCCATATGTCTGGAGACTGGTCCCACGCCCAAAGAGCCAGCAGGGAAAACTATGCCTTGTTCTAAAGCTCTTTGGGAACTGCTTGCGTAGCCCCACACACCTGGGGGCTGCAGGCTTTCCTGCTGCCTTCAGCCTCAAAACAACCCTTTCTCACTTGGCGTCGCTCCAGGCACAAAAATGGCCATATGTCTGGAGATTGGTCCCTTTCCCAAAGAGCCAGCAGGGAAAACTATGCCTTGTTCTAAAGCTCTTTGGGAACCGCTTGCGTGGCCCCACAGACCTGGGGGCTGCAGGCTTTCCTGCTGCCTTCAGCCTCAAAACCACCCTTTCCCACATGGCGTCACGCCAGGCACAAAAATGGCCATATGTCTGGAGATTGGTCCCACGCCCAAAGAGCCAGCAGGGAAAACTATGCCTTGTTCTAAAGCTCTTTGGGAACCGCTTGCGTAGCCCCACACACCTGGGGGCTGCAGGCTTTCCTGCTGCCTTCAGCCTCAAAACCACCCTTTCCCTCATGGCGTCACGCCAGGCCCAAAAATGGCCATATGTCTGGAGACTGGTCCCACGCCCAAAGAGCCAGCAGGGAAAAATATGCCTTGTTCTAAAGCTCTTTGGGAACGGCTTGCGTAGCCCCAAACTCCTGGGGGCTGCAGGCTTTCCTGCTGCCTTCAGCCTCAAAACCACCCTTTCCCACATGGCGCCGCGCCAAGCCCAAAAATGGCCATATATCTGGGGATTGGTCCCACGCCCAAAGAGCCAGCAGGGAAAACGATGCCTTGTTCTAAAGCTCTTTGGGAACCGCTTGCGTAGCCCCACACACCTGGGGGCTGCAGGCTTTCCTGCTGCCTTCAGCCTCAAAACCACCCTTTCCCACTTGGCGCCGCGCCAGGCCCAAAAATGGCCATATGTCTGGAGATTGGTCCCACGCCCAAAGAGCCAGCAGGGAAAACTATGCCTTGTTCTAAAGCTCTTTGGGAACCGCTTGCGTAGCCCCACACACCTGGGGGCTGCAGGCTTTCCTGCTGCCTTCAGCCTCAAAACCACCCTTTCCCTCATGGCGTCACGCCAGGCACAAAAATGGCAATATGGCTGGAGGTTGGTCCCACGCCCAAAGAGCCAGCAGGGAAAACTATGCCTTGTTCTAAAGCTCTTTGGGAACGGCTTGCGTAGCCCCACAGACCTGGGGGCTGCAGGCTTTCCTGCTCTCTTCAGCCTCAAAACCACCCTTTCCCACATGGCGCCACGCCAGGCACAAAAATGGCCATATGTCTGGAGATTGGTCCCACGCCCAAAGAGCCAGCAGGGAAAACGATGCCTTGTTCTAAAGCTCTTTGGGAACCGCTTGCGTGGCCCCACACACCTGGGGGCTGCAGGCTTTCCTGCTGCCTTCAGCCTCAAAACCACCCTTTCCCACTTGGCGCCGCTCCAGGCCCAAAAATGGCCATATGTCTGGAGACTGGTCCCACGCCCAAAGAGCCAGCAGGGAAAACTATGCCTTGTTCTAACGCTCTTTGGGAACTGCTTGCGTAGCCCCACACACCTGGGGGCTGCAGGCTTTCCTGCTGCCTTCAGCCTCAAAACCACCCTTTCCCACTTGGCGCCGCGCCAGGCCCAAAAATGGCCATATGTCTGGAGACTGGTCCCTTTCCCAAAGAGCCAGCAGGGAAAACTATGCCTTGTTCTAAAGCTCTTTGGGAACCGCTTGCGTAGCCCCACACACCTGGGGGCTGCAGGCTTTCCTGCTGCCTTCAGCCTCAAAACCACCCTTTCCCACTTGGCGCCGCGCCAGGCCTAAAAATGGCCATATGTCTGGAGATTGGTCCCACGCCCAAAGAGCCAGCAGGGAAAACTATGCCTTGTTCTAAAGCTCTTTGGGAACCGCTTGCGTAGCCCCACACACCTGGGGGCTGCAGGCTTTCCTGCTGCCTTCAGCCTCAAAACCACCCTTTCCCTCATGGCGTCACGCCAGGCACAAAAATGGCCTTAGGGCTGGAGGTTGGTCCCACGCCCAAAGAGCCAGCAGGGAAAACTATGCCTTGTTCTAAAGCTCTTTGGGAACGGCTTGCGTAGCCCCACAGACCTGGGGGCTGCAGGCTTTCCTGCTCTCTTCAGCCTCAAAAGCACGCTTTCCCACTCGGCCCCGTGCCAGGCAGAAAAATGGCCATATGTCTGGAGACTGGTCCCTTTCCCAAAGAGCCAGCAGGGAAAACTATGCCTTGTTCTAAAGCTCTTTGGGAACCGCTTGCGTAGCCCCACACAAACTGGGGGCTGCAGGCTTTTCTCGCGCTTTCAGCCTCAAAACCACCCTTTCCCACATGGCGTCACGCCAGGCACAAAAATGGCCATATGTCTGGAGACTGGTCCCACGCCCAAAGAGCCAGCAGGGAAAACTATGCCTTGTTCTAAAGCTCTTTGGGAACCGCTTGCGTAGCCCCACACACCTGGGGGCTGCAGGCTTTCCTGCTGCCTTCAGCCTCAAAACAACCCTTTCTCACTTGGCGTCGCTCCAGGCACAAAAATGGCCATATGTCTGGAGATTGGTCCCTTTCCCAAAGAGCCAGCAGGGAAAACTATGCCTTGTTCTAAAGCTCTTTGGGAACCACTTGCGTAGCCCCAAACTCCTGGGGGCTGCAGGCTTTCCTGCTGCCTTCAGCCTCAAAACCACCCTTTCCCACATGGCGCCTCGCCAAGCCCAAAAATGGCCATATATCTGGAGATTGGTCCCACGCCCAAAGAGCCAGCAGGGAAAACGATGCCTTGTTCTAAAGCTCTTTGGGAACCTCTTGCGTAGCCCCACACACCTGGGGGCTGCAGGCTTTCCTGCTCTCTTCAGCCTCAAAAGCACGCTTTCCCACTCGGCCCCGTGCCAGGCAGAAAAATGGCCATATGTCTGGAGACTGGTCCCACGCCCAAAGAGCCAGCAGGGAAAAATATGCCTTGTTCTAAAGCTCTTTGGGAACCACTTGCGTGGCCCCACACACCTGGGGGCTGCAGGCTTTCCTGCTGCCTTCAGCCTCAAAACCACCCTTTCCCACTTGGTGCCGCTCCAGGCCCAAAAATGGCCATATGTCTGGAGACTGGTCCCACGCCCAAAGAGCCAGCAGGGAAAACTATGCCTTGTTCTAAAGCTCTTTGGGAACTGCTTGCGTAGCCCCACACACCTGGGGGCTGCAGGCTTTCCTGCTGCCTTCAGCCTCAAAACAACCCTTTCTCACTTGGCGTCGCTCCAGGCACAAAAATGGCCATATGTCTGGAGATTGGTCCCTTTCCCAAAGAGCCAGCAGGGAAAACTATGCCTTGTTCTAAAGCTCTTTGGGAACCGCTTGCGTGGCCCCACAGACCTGGGGGCTGCAGGCTTTCCTGCTGCCTTCAGCCTCAAAACCACCCTTTCCCACATGGCGTCACGCCAGGCACAAAAATGGCCATATGTCTGGAGATTGGTCCCACGCCCAAAGAGCCAGCAGGGAAAACTATGCCTTGTTCTAAAGCTCTTTGGGAACCGCTTGCGTAGCCCCACACACCTGGGGGCTGCAGGCTTTCCTGCTGCCTTCAGCCTCAAAACCACCCTTTCCCTCATGGCGTCACGCCAGGCCCAAAAATGGCCATATGTCTGGAGACTGGTCCCACGCCCAAAGAGCCAGCAGGGAAAAATATGCCTTGTTCTAAAGCTCTTTGGGAACGGCTTGCGTAGCCCCAAACTCCTGGGGGCTGCAGGCTTTCCTGCTGCCTTCAGCCTCAAAACCACCCTTTCCCACATGGCGCCGCGCCAAGCCCAAAAATGGCCATATATCTGGGGATTGGTCCCACGCCCAAAGAGCCAGCAGGGAAAACGATGCCTTGTTCTAAAGCTCTTTGGGAACCGCTTGCGTAGCCCCACACACCTGGGGGCTGCAGGCTTTCCTGCTGCCTTCAGCCTCAAAACCACCCTTTCCCACTTGGCGCCGCGCCAGGCCCAAAAATGGCCATATGTCTGGAGATTGGTCCCACGCCCAAAGAGCCAGCAGGGAAAACTATGCCTTGTTCTAAAGCTCTTTGGGAACCGCTTGCGTAGCCCCACACACCTGGGGGCTGCAGGCTTTCCTGCTGCCTTCAGCCTCAAAACCACCCTTTCCCTCATGGCGTCACGCCAGGCACAAAAATGGCAATATGGCTGGAGGTTGGTCCCACGCCCAAAGAGCCAGCAGGGAAAACTATGCCTTGTTCTAAAGCTCTTTGGGAACGGCTTGCGTAGCCCCACAGACCTGGGGGCTGCAGGCTTTCCTGCTCTCTTCAGCCTCAAAACCACCCTTTCCCACATGGCGCCACGCCAGGCACAAAAATGGCCATATGTCTGGAGATTGGTCCCACGCCCAAAGAGCCAGCAGGGAAAACGATGCCTTGTTCTAAAGCTCTTTGGGAACCGCTTGCGTGGCCCCACACACCTGGGGGCTGCAGGCTTTCCTGCTGCCTTCAGCCTCAAAACCACCCTTTCCCACTTGGCGCCGCTCCAGGCCCAAAAATGGCCATATGTCTGGAGACTGGTCCCACGCCCAAAGAGCCAGCAGGGAAAACTATGCCTTGTTCTAACGCTCTTTGGGAACTGCTTGCGTAGCCCCACACACCTGGGGGCTGCAGGCTTTCCTGCTGCCTTCAGCCTCAAAACCACCCTTTCCCACTTGGCGCCGCGCCAGGCCCAAAAATGGCCATATGTCTGGAGACTGGTCCCTTTCCCAAAGAGCCAGCAGGGAAAACTATGCCTTGTTCTAAAGCTCTTTGGGAACCGCTTGCGTAGCCCCACACACCTGGGGGCTGCAGGCTTTCCTGCTGCCTTCAGCCTCAAAACCACCCTTTCCCTCATGGCGTCACGCCAGGCACAAAAATGGCCATATGGATGGAGGTTGGTCCCACGCCCAAAGAGCCAGCAGGGAAAACTATGCCTTGTTCTAAAGCTCTTTGGGAATGGCTTGCGTAGCCCCACACACCTGGGGGCTGCAGGCTTTCCTGCTGCCTTCAGCCTCAAAACCACCCTTTCCCACTTGGCGCTGCTCCAGGACCAAAAATGGCCATATGTCTGGAGACTGGTCCCACGCCCAAAGAGCCAGCAGGGAAAACTATGCCTTGTTCTAAAGCTCTTTGGGAACCGCTTGCGTAGCCCCACACACCTGGGGGCTGCAGGCTTTCCTGCTGCCTTCAGCCTCAAAACAACCCTTTCTCACTTGGCGTCGCTCCAGGCACAAAAATGGCCATATGTCTGGAGATTGGTCCCTTTCCCAAAGAGCCAGCAGGGAAAACTATGCCTTGTTCTAAAGCTCTTTGGGAACCGCTTGCGTAGCCCCAAACTCCTGGGGGCTGCAGGCTTTCCTGCTGCCTTCAGCCTCAAAACCACCCTTTCCCACTTGGCGCCGCGCCAGGCCCAAAAATGGCCATATGTCTGGAGATTGGTCCCACGCCCAAAGAGCCAGCAGGGAAAACTATGCCTTGTTCTAAAGCTCTTTGGGAACCGCTTGCGTAGCCCCACACACCTGGGGGCTGCAGGCTTTCCTGCTGCCTTCAGCCTCAAAACCACCCTTTCCCTCATGGCGTCACGCGAGGCACAAAAATGGCCATAGGGCTGGAGGTTGGTCCCACGCCCAAAGAGCCAGCAGGGAAAACTATGCCTTGTTCTAAAGCTCTTTGGGAACGGCTTGCGTAGCCCCACAGACCTGGGGGCTGCAGGCTTTCCTGCTCTCTTCAGCCTCAAAAGCACGCTTTCCCACTCGGCCCCGTGCCAGGCAGAAAAATGGCCATATGTCTGGAGACTGGTCCCCTTCCCAAAGAGCCAGCAGGGAAAACTATGCCTTGTTCTAAAGCTCTTTGGGAACCGCTTGCGTAGCCCCACACACCTGGGGGCTGCAGCCTTTCCTGCTGCCTTCAGCGTCAAAACCACCCTTTCCCACATGGCGCCGCGCCAGGCGCAAAAATGGCCATATGTCTGGAGACTGGTCCCACGCCCAAAGAGCCAGCAGGGAAAACTATTCCTTGTTCTAAAGCTCTTTGGGAACGGCTTGCGTAGCCCCACACACCTGGGGGCTGCAGGCTTTCCTGCTGCCTTCAGCCTCAAAACCACCCTTTCCCACATGGCGTCACGCCAGGCCCAAAAATGGCCATATGTCTGGAGACTGGTCCCACGCCCAAAGAGCCAGCAGGGAAAACTATGCCTTGTTCTAAAGCTCTTTGGGAACCGCTTGCGTAGCCCCACACACCTGGGGGCTGCAGGCTTTCCTGCTGCCTTCAGCCTCAAAACCACGCTTTCCCACATGGCTCCGCGCCAGGCACAAAAATGGCCATATGTCTGGAGACTGGTCCCACGCCCAAAGAGCCAGCAGGGAAAACTATGCCTTGTTCTAAAGCTCTTTGGGAACTGCTTGCGTAGCCCCACACACCTGGGGGCTGCAGGCTTTCCTGCTGCCTTCAGCCTCAAAACCACCCTTTCCCACTTGGCGTCACGCCAGGCACAAAAATGGCCATATGGATGGAGGTTGGTCCCACGCCCAAAGAGCCAGCAGCGAAAACTATGCCTTGTTCTAAAGCTCTTTGGGAACTGCTTGCGTAGCCCCACAGACCTGGGGGCTGCAGGCTTTCCTGCTGCCTTCAGCCTCAAAACCACCCTTTCCCACTTGGCGCCGCGCCAGGCCTAAAAATGGCCATATGTCTGGAGATTGGTCCCACGCCCAAAGAGCCAGCAGGGAAAACTATGCCTTGTTCTAAATCTCTTTGGGAACCGCTTGCGTAGCCCCACACACCTGGGGGCTGCAGGCTTTCCTGCTGCCTTCAGCCTCAAAACAACCCTTTCTCACTTGGCGTCGCTCCAGGCAGAAAAATGGCCATATGTCTGGAGACTGGTCCCACGCCCAAAGAGCCAGCAGGGAAAACTATGCCTTGTTCTAAAGCTCTTTGGGAACTGCTTGCGTAGCCCCACACACCTGGGGGCTGCAGGCTTTCCTGCTGCCTTCAGCCTCAAAACCACCCTTTCCCACTTGGCGTCACGCCAGGCACAAAAATGGCCATATGGATGGAGGTTGGTCCCACGCCCAAAGAGCCAGCAGGGAAAACTATGCCTTGTTCTAAAGCTCTTTGGGAACTGCTTGCGTAGCCCCACACACCGGGGGGCTGCAGGCTTTCCTGCTGCCTTCAGCCTCAAAACCACCCTTTCCCACTTGGCGCCGCGCCAGGCCTAAAAATGGCCATATGTCTGGAGATTGGTCCCACGCCCAAAGAGCCAGCAGGGAAAACTATGCCTTGTTCTAAAGCTCTTTGGGAACCGCTTGCGTAGCCCCACACACCTGGGGGCTGCAGGCTTTCCTGCTGCCTTCAGCCTCAAAACCACCCTTTCCCTCATGGCGTCACGCCAGGCACAAAAATGGCCTTAGGGCTGGAGGTTGGTCCCACGCCCAAAGAGCCAGCAGGGAAAACTATGCCTTGTTCTAAAGCTCTTTGGGAACGGCTTGCGTAGCCCCACAGACCTGGGGGCTGCAGGCTTTCCTGCTCTCTTCAGCCTCAAAAGCACGCTTTCCCACTCGGCCCCGTGCCAGGCAGAAAAATGGCCATATGTCTGGAGACTGGTCCCTTTCCCAAAGAGCCAGCAGGGAAAACTATGCCTTGTTCTAAAGCTCTTTGGGAACCGCTTGCGTAGCCCCACACAAACTGGGGGCTGCAGGCTTTTCTCGCGCTTTCAGCCTCAAAACCACCCTTTCCCACATGGCGTCACGCCAGGCACAAAAATGGCCATATGTCTGGAGACTGGTCCCACGCCCAAAGAGCCAGCAGGGAAAACTATGCCTTGTTCTAAAGCTCTTTGGGAACCGCTTGCGTAGCCCCACACACCTGGGGGCTGCAGGCTTTCCTGCTGCCTTCAGCCTCAAAACAACCCTTTCTCACTTGGCGTCGCTCCAGGCACAAAAATGGCCATATGTCTGGAGATTGGTCCCTTTCCCAAAGAGCCAGCAGGGAAAACTATGCCTTGTTCTAAAGCTCTTTGGGAACCACTTGCGTAGCCCCAAACTCCTGGGGGCTGCAGGCTTTCCTGCTGCCTTCAGCCTCAAAACCACCCTTTCCCACATGGCGCCTCGCCAAGCCCAAAAATGGCCATATATCTGGAGATTGGTCCCACGCCCAAAGAGCCAGCAGGGAAAACGATGCCTTGTTCTAAAGCTCTTTGGGAACCTCTTGCGTAGCCCCACACAAACTGGGGGCTGCAGGCTTTCCTGCTCTCTTCAGCCTCAAAAGCACGCTTTCCCACATGGCGCCGCGCCAGGCCCAAAAATGGCCATATGTCTGGAGACTGGTCCCTTTCCCAAAGAGCCAGCAGGGAAAACTATGCCTTGTTCTAAAGCTCTTTGGGAACCGCTTGCGTAGCCCCACACACCTGGGGGCTGCAGCCTTTCCTGCTGCCTTCAGCCTCAAAACCACCCTTTCCCACATGGCGCCGCGCCAGGCGCAAAAATGGCCATATGTCTGGAGACTGGTCCCACGCCCAAAGAGCCAGCAGGGAAAACTATGCCTTGTTCTAAAGCTCTTTGGGAACCGCTTGCGTAGCCCCACACACCTGGGGGCTGCAGGCTTTCCTGCTGCCTTCAGCCTCAAAACAACCCTTTCTCACTTGGCGTCGCTCCAGGCCCAAAAATGGCCATATGTCTGGAGATTGGTCCCTTTCCCAAAGAGCCAGCAGGGAAAACTATGCCTTGTTCTAAAGCTCTTTGGGAACCGCTTGCGTAGCCCCACACTCCTGGGGGCTGCAGGCTTTCCTGCTGCCTTCAGCCTCAAAACCACCCTTTCCCACATGGCGCCACGCCAGGCACAAAAATGGCCATATGTCTGGAGATTGGTCCCACGCCCAAAGAGCCAGCAGGGAAAACTATGCCTTGTTCTAAAGCTCTTTGGGAACCGCTTGCGTGGCCCCACACACCTGGGGGCTGCAGGCTTTCCTGCTGCCTTCAGCCTCAAAACCACCCTTTCCCACTTGGTGCCGCTCCAGGCCCAAAAATGGCCATATGTCTGGAGACTGGTCCCACGCCCAAAGAGCCAGCAGGGAAAACTATGCCTTGTTCTAACGCTCTTTGGGAACTGCTTGCGTAGCCCCACACACCTGGGGGCTGCAGGCTGTCCTGCTGCCTTCAGCCTCAAAACCACCCTTTCCCACTTGGCGCCGCGCCAGGCCCAAAAATGGCCATATGTCTGGAGACTGGTCCCTTTCCCAAAGAGCCAGCAGGGAAAACTATGCCTTGTTCTAAAGCTCTTTGGGAACCGCTTGCGTAGCCCCACAGACCTGGGGGCTGCAGGCTTTCCTGCTGCCTTCAGCCTCAAAACCACCCTTTCCCTCATGGCGTCACGCCAGGCACAAAAATGGCCATATAGCTGGAGGTTGGTCCCACGCCCAAAGAGCCATCAGGGAAAACTATGCCTTGTTCTAAAGCTCTTTGGGAATGGCTTGCGTAGCCCCACAGACCTGGGGGCTGCAGGCTTTCCTGCTCTCTTCAGCCTCAAAAGCACGCTTTCCCACTCGGCCCCGTGCCAGGCAGAAAAATGGCCATATGTCTGGAGACTGGTCCCTTTCCCAAAGAGCCAGCAGGGAAAACTATGCCTTGTTCTAAAGCTCTTTGGGAACCGCTTGCGTAGCCCCACACACCTGCGGGCTGCAGGCTTTCCTGCTGCCTTCAGCCTCAAAACCACGCTTTCCCACATGGCGTCACGCCAGGCACAAAAATGGCCATATGTCTGGAGACTGGTCCCACGCCCAAAGAGCCAGCAGGGAAAACTATGCCTTGTTCTAAAGCTCTTTGGGAACCGCTTGCGTAGCCCCACACACCTGGGGGCTGCAGGCTTTCCTGCTGCCTTCAGCCTCAAAACAACCCTTTCTCACTTGGCGTCGCTCCAGGCACAAAAATGGCCATATGTCTGGAGACTGGTCCCACGCCCAAAGAGCCAGCAGGGAAAACTATGCCTTGTTCTAAAGCTCTTTGGGAACTGCTTGCGTAGCCCCACACACCTGGGGGCTGCAGGCTTTCCTGCTGCCTTCAGCCTCAAAACCACCCTTTCCCACTTGGCGTCACGCCAGGCACAAAAATGGCCATATGGATGGAGGTTGGTCCCACGCCCAAAGAGCCAGCAGGGAAAACTATGCCTTGTTCTAAAGCTCTTTGGGAACTGCTTGCGTAGCCCCACAGACCTGGGGGCTGCAGGCTTTCCTGCTGCCTTCAGCCTCAAAACCACCCTTTCCCACTTGGCGCCGCGCCAGGCCTAAAAATGGCCATATGGATGGAGGTTGGTCCCACGCCCAAAGAGCCAGCAGGGAAAACTATGCCTTGTTCTAAAGCTCTTTGGGAACCGCTTGCGTAGCCCCACACACCTGGGGGCTGCAGGCTTTCCTGCTGCCTTCAGCCTCAAAACCACCCTTTCCCTCATGGCGTCACGCCAGGCACAAAAATGGCCTTAGGGCTGGAGGTTGGTCCCACGCCCAAAGAGCCAGCAGGGAAAACTATGCCTTGTTCTAAAGCTCTTTGGGAACGGCTTGCGTAGCCCCACAGACCTGGGGGCTGCAGGCTTTCCTGCTCTCTTCAGCCTCAAAAGCACGCTTTCCCACTCGGCCCCGTGCCAGGCAGAAAAATGGCCATATGTCTGGAGACTGGTCCCTTTCCCAAAGAGCCAGCAGGGAAAACTATGCCTTGTTCTAAAGCTCTTTGGGAACCGCTTGCGTAGCCCCACACAAACTGGGGGCTGCAGGCTTTTCTCGCGCTTTCAGCCTCAAAACCACCCTTTCCCACATGGCGTCACGCCAGGCACAAAAATGGCCATATGTCTGGAGACTGGTCCCACGCCCAAAGAGCCAGCAGGGAAAACTATGCCTTGTTCTAAAGCTCTTTGGGAACCGCTTGCGTAGCCCCACACACCTGGGGGCTGCAGGCTTTCCTGCTGCCTTCAGCCTCAAAACAACCCTTTCTCACTTGGCGTCGCTCCAGGCACAAAAATGGCCATATGTCTGGAGATTGGTCCCTTTCCCAAAGAGCCAGCAGGGAAAACTATGCCTTGTTCTAAAGCTCTTTGGGAACCACTTGCGTAGCCCCAAACTCCTGGGGGCTGCAGGCTTTCCTGCTGCCTTCAGCCTCAAAACCACCCTTTCCCACATGGCGCCTCGCCAAGCCCAAAAATGGCCATATATCTGGAGATTGGTCCCACGCCCAAAGAGCCAGCAGGGAAAACGATGCCTTGTTCTAAAGCTCTTTGGGAACCTCTTGCGTAGCCCCACACAAACTGGGGGCTGCAGGCTTTCCTGCAGCCTTCAGCCTCAAAACCACCCTTTCCCACTTGGCGCCGCGCCAGGCCTAAAAATGGCCATATGTCTGGAGATTGGTCCCACGCCCAAAGAGCCAGCAGGGAAAACTATGCCTTGTTCTAAAGCTCTTTGGGAACCGCTTGCGTAGCCCCACACACCTGGGGGCTGCAGGGTTTCCTGCTCTCTTCAGCCTCAAAAGCACGCTTTCCCACATGGCGCCGCGCCAGGCCCAAAAATGGCCATATGTCTGGAGACTGGTCCCTTTCCCAAAGAGCCAGCAGGGAAAACTATGCCTTGTTCTAAAGCTCTTTGGGAACCGCTTGCGTAGCCCCACACACCTGGGGGCTGCAGGCTTTCCTGCTGCCTTCAGCCTCAAAACCACCCTTTCCCACATGGCGCCGCGCCAGGCGCAAAAATGGCCATATGTCTGGAGACTGGTCCCACGCCCAAAGAGCCAGCAGGGAAAACTATGCCTTGTTCTAAAGCTCTTTGGGAACCGCTTGCGTAGCCCCACACACCTGGGGGCTGCAGGCTTTCCTGCTGCCTTCAGCCTCAAAACAACCCTTTCTCACTTGGCGTCGCTCCAGGCACAAAAATGGCCATATGTCTGGAGATTGGTCCCTTTCCCAAAGAGCCAGCAGGGAAAACTATGCCTTGTTCTAAAGCTCTTTGGGAACCGCTTGCGTAGCCCCACACTCCTGGGGGCTGCAGGCTTTCCTGCTGCCTTCAGCCTCAAAACCACCCTTTCCCACATGGCGCCACGCCAGGCACAAAAATGGCCATATGTCTGGAGATTGGTCCCACGCCCAAAGAGCCAGCAGGGAAAACTATGCCTTGTTCTAAAGCTCTTTGGGAACCGCTTGCGTAGACCCACACACCTGGGGGCTGCAGGCTTTCCTGCTGCCTTCAGCCTCAAAACCACCCTTTCCCACTTGGTGCCGCTCCAGGCCCAAAAATGGCCATATGTCTGGAGACTGGTCCCACGCCCAAAGAGCCAGCAGGGAAAACTATGCCTTGTTCTAACGCTCTTTGGGAACTGCTTGCGTAGCCCCACACACCTGGGGGCTGCAGGCTTTCCTGCTGCCTTCAGCCTCAAAACCACCCTTTCCCACTTGGCGCCGCGCCAGGCCCAAAAATGGCCATATGTCTGGAGACTGGTCCCTTTCCCAAAGAGCCAGCAGGGAAAATTATGCCTTGTTCTAAAGCTCTTTGGGAACCGCTTGCGTAGCCCCACAGACCTGGGGGCTGCAGGCTTTCCTGCTGCCTTCAGCCTCAAAACCACCCTTTCCCTCATGGCGTCACGCCAGGCACAAAAATGGCCATATAGCTGGAGGTTGGTCCCACGCCCAAAGAGCCATCAGGGAAAACTATGCCTTGTTCTAAAGCTCTTTGGGAACGGCTTGCGTAGCCCCACAGACCTGGGGGCTGCAGGCTTTCCTGCTCTCTTCAGCCTCAAAAGCACGCTTTCCCACTCGGCCCCGTGCCAGGCAGAAAAATGGCCATATGTCTGGAGACTGGTCCCTTTCCCAAAGAGCCAGCAGGGAAAACTATGCCTTGTTCTAAAGCTCTTTGGGAACCGCTTGCGTAGCCCCACACACCTGGGGGCTGCAGGCTTTCCTGCTGCCTTCAGCCTCAAAAGCACGCTTTCCCACATGGCGTCACGCCAGGCACAAAAATGGCCATATGTCTGGAGACTGGTCCCACGCCCAAAGAGCCAGCAGGGAAAACTATGCCTTGTTCTAAAGCTCTTTGGGAACCGCTTGCGTAGCCCCACACACCTGGGGGCTGCAGGCTTTCCTGCTGCCTTCAGCCTCAAAACAACCCTTTCTCACTTGGCGTCGCTCCAGGCACAAAAATGGCCATATGTCTGGAGACTGGTCCCACGCCCAAAGAGCCAGCAGGGAAAACTATGCCTTGTTCTAAAGCTCTTTGGGAACTGCTTGCGTAGCCCCACACACCTGGGGGCTGCAGGCTTTCCTGCTGCCTTCAGCCTCAAAACCACCCTTTCCCACTTGGCGTCACGCCAGGCACAAAAATGGCCATATGGATGGAGGTTGGTCCCACGCCCAAAGAGCCAGCAGGGAAAACTATGCCTTGTTCTAAAGCTCCTTGGGAACTGCTTGCGTAGCCCCACAGACCTGGGGGCTGCAGGCTTTCCTGCTGCCTTCAGCCTCAAAACCACCCTTTCCCACATGGCGTCACGCCAGGCACAAAAATGGCCATATGTCTGGAGATTGGTCCCTTTCCCAAAGAGCCAGCAGGGAAAACTATGCCTTGTTCTAAAGCTCTTTGGGAACCACTTGCGTAGCCCCAAACTCCTGGGGGCTGCAGGCTTTCCTGCTGCCTTCAGCCTCAAAACCACCCTTTCCCACATGGCGCCGCGCCAAGCCCAAAAATGGCCATATATCTGGAGATTGGTCCCACGCCCAAAGAGCCAGCAGGGAAAACGATGCCTTGTTCTAAAGCTCTTTGGGAACCTCTTGCGTAGCCCCACACACCTGGGGGCTGCAGGCTTTCCTGCTGCCTTCAGCCTCAAAACCACCCTTTCCCACTTGGCGCCGCGCCAGGCACAAAAATGGCCATATGTCTGGAGACTGGTCCCACGCCCAAAGAGCCAGCAGGGAAAACTATGCCTTGTTCTAAAGCTCTTTGGGAACGGCTTGCGTAGCCCCACAGACCTGGGGGCTGCAGGCTTTCCTGCTCTCTTCAGCCTCAAAAGCACGCTTTCCCACTCGGCCCCGTGCCAGGCAGAAAAATGGCCATATGTCTGGAGACTGGTCCCTTTCCCAAAGAGCCAGCAGGGAAAACTATGCCTTGTTCTAAAGCTCTTTGGGAACCGCTTGCGTAGCCCCACACACCTGCGGGCTGCAGGCTTTCCTGATGCCTTCAGCCTCAAAACCACCCTTTACCACATGGCGCCGCGCCAGGCCCAAAAATGGCCATATGTCTGGAGACTGGTCCCACGCCCAAAGAGCCAGCAGGGAAAACTATGCCTTGTTCTAAAGCTCTTTGGGAACCGCTTGCGTAGCCCCACACACCTGGGGGCTGCAGGCTTTCCTGCTGCCTTCAGCCTCAAAACAACCCTTTCTCACTTGGCGTCGCTCCAGGCCCAAAAATGGCCATATGTCTGGAGATTGGTCCCTTTCCCAAAGAGCCAGCAGGGAAAACTATGCCTTGTTCTAAAGCTCTTTGGGAACCGCTTGCGTAGCCCCACACTCCTGGGGGCTGCAGGCTTTCCTGCTGCCTTCAGCCTCAAAAGCACCCTTTCGCACATGGCTCCACGCCAGGCACAAAAATGGCCATATATCTGGAGACTGGTCCCACGCCCAAAGAGCCAGCAGGGAAAACTATGCCTTGTTCTAAAGCTCTTTGGGAACCGCTTGCGTAGCCCCACACACCTGGGGGCTGCAGGCTTTCCTGCTGCCTTCAGCCTCAAAATCACCCTTTCCCACTTGGCGTCACGCCAGGCACAAAATGGCCATATGTCTGGAGACTGGTCCCACGCCCAAAGAGCCAGCAGGGAAAACTATGCCTTGTTCTAAAGCTCTTTGGGAACCACTTGCGTAGCCCCAAACTCCTGGGGGCTGCAGGCTTTCCTGCTGCCTTCAGCCTCAAAACCACCCTTTCCCACATGGCGCCGCGCCAAGCCCAGAAATGGCCATATATCTGGGGATTGGTCCCACGCCCAAAGAGCCAGCAGGGAAAACGATGCCTTGTTCTAAAGCTCTTTGGGAACCTCTTGCGTAGCCCCACACACCTGGGGGCTGCAGGCTTTCCTGCAGCCTTCAGCCTCAAAACCACCCTTTCCCACTTGGCGCCGCCCCAGGCCCAAAAATGGCCATATGTCTGGAGATTGGTCCCACGCCCAAAGAGCCAGCAGGGAAAACTATGCCTTGTTCTAAAGCTCTTTGGGAACCGCTTACGTAGCCCCACACACCTGGGGGCTGCAGGCTTTCCTGCTGCCTTCAGCCTCAAAACCACCCTTTCCCTCATGGCGTCACGCCAGGCACAAAAATGGCCATATGGCTGGAGGTTGGTCCCACGTCCAAAGAGCCAGCAGGGAAAACTATGCCTTGTTCTAAAGCTCTTTGGGAACGGCTTGCGTAGCCCCACAGACCTGGGGGCTGCAGGCTTTCCTGCTCTCTTCAGCCTCAAAAGCACGCTTTCCCACTCAGCCCCGTGCCAGGCACAAAAATGGCCATATGTCTGGAGACTGGTCCCTTTCCCAAAGAGCCAGCAGGGAAAACTATGCCTTGTTCTAAAGCTCTTTGGGAACCGCTTGCGTAGCCCCACACACCTGGGGGCTGCAGGCTTTCCTGCTGCCTTCAGCCTCAAAACCACCCTTTCCCACATGGCGTCACGCCAGGCACAAAAATGGCCATATGTCTGGAGACTGGTCCCACGCCCAAAGAGCCAGCAGGGAAAACTATGCCTTGTTCTAAAGCTCTTTGGGAACCGCTTGCGTAGCCCCACAGACCTGGGGACTGCAGGCTTTCCTGCTGCCTTCAGCCTCAAAACAACCCTTTCTCACTTGGCGTCGCTCCAGGCACAAAAATGGCCATATGTCTGGAGATTGGTCCCTTTCCCAAAGAGCCAGCAGGGAAAACTATGCCTTGTTCTAAAGCTCTTTGGGAACCGCTTGCGTAGCCCCACACACCTGGGGGCTGCAGGCTTTCCTGCTGCCTTCAGCCTCAAAACCACCCTTTCCCACTTGGCGTCACGCAAGGCACAAAATGGCCATATGTCTGGAGACTGGTCCCACGCCCAAAGACCCAGCAGGGAAAACTATGCCTTGTTCTAAACCTCTTTGGGAACCACTTGCGTAGCCCCAAACTCCTGGGGGCTGCAGGCTTTCCTGCTGCCTTCAGCCTCATAACCACCCTTTCCCACATGGCGCTGCGCCAAGCCCAGAAATGGCCATATATCTGGGTATTGGTCCCACGTCCAAAGAGCCAGCAGGGAAAACGATGCCTTGTTCTAAAGCTCTTTGGGAACCTCTTGCGTAGCCCCACACACCTGGGGGCTGCAGGCTTTCCTGCAGCCTTCAGCCTCAAAACAACCCTTTCCCACTTGGCGCCGCCCCAGGCCCAAAAATGGCCATATGTCTGGAGATTGGTCCCACGCCCAAAGAGCCAGCAGGGAAAACTATGCCTTGTTCTAAAGCTCTTTGGGAACCGCTTGCGTAGCCCCACACACCTGGGGGCTGCAGGCTTTCCTGCTGCCTTCAGCCTCAAAACCACCCTTTCCCTCATGGCGTCACGCCAGGCACAAAAATGGCCATATGGCTGGAGGTTGGTCCCACGCCCAAAGAGCCAGCAGGGAAAACTATGCCTTGTTCTAAAGCTCTTTGGGAACAGCTTGCGTAGCCCCACAGACCTGGGGGCTGTAGGCTTTCCTGCTCTCTTCAGCCTCAAAAGCACGCTTTCCCACTCGGCCCCGTGCCAGGCAGAAAAATGGCCATATGTCTGGAGACTGGTCCCTTTCCCAAAGAGCCAGCAGGGAAAACTATGCCTTGTTCTAAAGCTCTTTGGGAACCGCTTGCGTAGCCCCACACACCTGGGGGCTGCAGGCTTTCCTGCTGCCTTCAGCCTCAAAACAACCCTTTCCCACTTGGCGTCACGCAAGGCACAAAATGGCCATATGTCTGGAGACTGGTCCCACGCCCAAAGAGCCAGCAGGGAAAACTATGCCTTGTTCTAAAGCTCTTTGGGAACCGCTTGCGTAGCCCCACACACCTGGGGGATGCAGGCTTTCCTGCTGCCTTCAGCCTCAAAACCACCCTTTCCCACTTGGCGCCGCGCCTGGCCCAAAAATGGCCATATGTCTGGAGACTGGTCCCACGCCCAAAGAGCCAGCAGGGAAAACTATGCCTTGTTCTAAAGCTCTTTGGGAACCGCTTGCGTAGCCCCACAGACCTGGGGGCTGCAGGCTTTCCTGCTGCCTTCAGCCTCAAAACCACCCTTTCCCACATGGCGCCGCGCCAAGCCCAAAAATGGCCATATATCTGGAGATTGGTCCCACGCCCAAAGAGCCAGCAGGGAAAACTATGCCTTGTTCTAAAGCTCTTTGGGAACCGCTTGCGTAGCCCCACACACCTGGGGGCTGCAGGCTTTCCTGCTGCCTTCAGCCTCAAAACCACCCTTTCCCACATGGCGCCGCGCCAGGCCCAAAAATGGCCATATGTCTGGAGACTGGTCCCACGCCCAAAGAGCCAGCAGGGAAAACTATGCCTTGTTCTAAAGCTCTTTGGGAACCGCTTGCGTAGCCCCACACACCTGGGGGCTGCAGGCTTTCCTGCTGCCTTCAGCCTCAAAACCACCCTTTCCCTCATGGCGTCACGCCAGGCACAAAAATGGCCATATGGCTGGAGGTTGGTCCCACGCCCAAAGAGCCAGCAGGGAAAACTATGCCTTGTTCTAAAGCTCTTTGGGAACAGCTTGCGTAGCCCCACAGACCTGGGGGCTGTAGGCTTTCCTGCTCTCTTCAGCCTCAAAAGCACGCTTTCCCACTCGGCCCCGTGCCAGGCAGAAAAATGGCCATATGTCTGGAGACTGGTCCCTTTCCCAAAGAGCCAGCAGGGAAAACTATGCCTTGTTCTAAAGCTCTTTGGGAACCGCTTGCGTAGCCCCACACACCTGGGGGCTGCAGGCTTTCCTGCTGCCTTCAGCCTCAAAACAACCCTTTCCCACTTGGCGTCACGCAAGGCACAAAATGGCCATATGTCTGGAGACTGGTCCCACGCCCAAAGAGCCAGCAGGGAAAACTATGCCTTGTTCTAAAGCTCTTTGGGAACCGCTTGCGTAGCCCCACACACCTGGGGGATGCAGGCTTTCCTGCTGCCTTCAGCCTCAAAACCACCCTTTCCCACTTGGCGCCGCGCCTGGCCCAAAAATGGCCATATGTCTGGAGACTGGTCCCACGCCCAAAGAGCCAGCAGGGAAAACTATGCCTTGTTCTAAAGCTCTTTGGGAACCGCTTGCGTAGCCCCACAGACCTGGGGGCTGCAGGCTTTCCTGCTGCCTTCAGCCTCAAAACCACCCTTTCCCACATGGCGCCGCGCCAAGCCCAAAAATGGCCATATATCTGGAGATTGGTCCCACGCCCAAAGAGCCAGCAGGGAAAACTATGCCTTGTTCTAAAGCTCTTTGGGAACCGCTTGCGTAGCCCCACACACCTGGGGGCTGCAGGCTTTCCTGCTGCCTTCAGCCTCAAAACCACCCTTTCCCACATGGCGCCGCGCCAGGCCCAAAAATGGCCATATGTCTGGAGACTGGTCCCACGCCCAAAGAGCCAGCAGGGAAAACTATGCCTTGTTCTAAAGCTCTTTGGGAACCGCTTGCGTAGCCCCACACACCTGGGGGCTGCAGGCTTTCCTGCTGCCTTCAGCCTCAAAACAACCCTTTCTCACTTGGCGTCGCTCCAGGCCCAAAAATGGCCATATGTCTGGAGATTGGTCCCTTTCCCAAAGAGCCAGCAGGGAAAACTATGCCTTGTTCTAAAGCTCTTTGGGAACCGCTTGCGTAGCCCCACACTCCTGGGGGCTGCAGGCTTTCCTGCTGCCTTCAGCCTCAAAAGCACCCTTTCGCACATGGCGCCACGCCAGGCACAAAAATGGCCATATATCTGGAGACTGGTCCCACGCCCAAAGAGCCAGCAGGGAAAACGATGCCTTGTTCTAAAGCTCTTTGGGAACCGCTTGCGTAGCCCCACACACCTGGGGGCTGCAGGCTTTCCTGCTGCCTTCAGCCTCAAAACAACCCTTTCTCACTTGGCGTCGCTCCAGGCACAAAAATGGCCATATGTCTGGAGATTGGTCCCTTTCCCAAAGAGCCAGCAGGGAAAACTATGCCTTGTTCTAAAGCTCTTTGGGAACCGCTTGCGTAGCCCCACACACCTGGGGGCTGCAGGCTTTCCTGCTGCCTTCAGCCTCAAAACCACCCTTTCCCACTTGGCGTCACGCAAGGCACAAAATGGCCATATGTCTGGAGACTGGTCCCTTTCCCAAAGAGCCAGCAGGGAAAACTATGCCTTGTTCTAAACCTCTTTGGGAACCACTTGCGTAGCCCCAAACTCCTGGGGGCTGCAGGCTTTCCTGCTGCCTTCAGCCTCATAACCACCCTTTCCCACATGGCGCTGCGCCAAGCCCAGAAATGGCCATATATCTGGGTATTGGTCCCACGTCCAAAGAGCCAGCAGGGAAAACGATGCCTTGTTCTAAAGCTCTTTGGGAACCTCTTGCGTAGCCCCACACACCTGGGGGCTGCAGGCTTTCCTGCAGCCTTCAGCCTCAAAACAACCCTTTCCCACTTGGCGCCGCCCCAGGCCCAAAAATGGCCATATGTCTGGAGATTGGTCCCACGCCCAAAGAGCCAGCAGGGAAAACTATGCCTTGTTCTAAAGCTCTTTGGGAACCGCTTGCGTAGCCCCACACACCTGGGGGCTGCAGGCTTTCCTGCTGCCTTCAGCCTCAAAACCACCCTTTCCCTCATGGCGTCACGCCAGGCACAAAAATGGCCATATGGCTGGAGGTTGGTCCCACGCCCAAAGAGCCAGCAGGGAAAACTATGCCTTGTTCTAAAGCTCTTTGGGAACAGCTTGCGTAGCCCCACAGACCTGGGGGCTGTAGGCTTTCCTGCTCTCTTCAGCATCAAAAGCACGCTTTCCCACTCGGCCCCGTGCCAGGCAGAAAAATGGCCATATGTCTGGAGACTGGTCCCTTTCCCAAAGAGCCAGCAGGGAAAACTATGCCTTGTTCTAAAGCTCTTTGGGAACCGCTTGCGTAGCCCCACACACCTGGGGGCTGCAGGCTTTCCTGCTGCCTTCAGCCTCAAAACAACCCTTTCCCACTTGGCGTCACGCAAGGCACAAAATGGCCATATGTCTGGAGACTGGTCCCACGCCCAAAGAGCCAGCAGGGAAAACTATGCCTTGTTCTAAAGCTCTTTGGGAACCGCTTGCGTAGCCCCACACACCTGGGGGATGCAGGCTTTCCTGCTGCCTTCAGCCTCAAAACCACCCTTTCCCACTTGGCGCCGCGCCTGGCCCAAAAATGGCCATATGTCTGGAGACTGGTCCCACGCCCAAAGAGCCAGCAGGGAAAACTATGCCTTGTTCTAAAGCTCTTTGGGAACCGCTTGCGTAGCCCCACAGACCTGGGGGCTGCAGGCTTTCCTGCTGCCTTCAGCCTCAAAACCACCCTTTCCCACATGGCGCCGCGCCAAGCCCAAAAATGGCCATATATCTGGAGATTGGTCCCACGCCCAAAGAGCCAGCAGGGAAAACTATGCCTTGTTCTAAAGCTCTTTGGGAACCGCTTGCGTAGCCCCACACACCTGGGGGCTGCAGGCTTTCCTGCTGCCTTCAGCCTCAAAACCACCCTTTCCCACATGGCGCCGCGCCAGGCCCAAAAATGGCCATATGTCTGGAGACTGGTCCCACGCCCAAAGAGCCAGCAGGGAAAACTATGCCTTGTTCTAAAGCTCTTTGGGAACCGCTTGCGTAGCCCCACACACCTGGGGGCTGCAGGCTTTCCTGCTGCCTTCAGCCTCAAAACAACCCTTTCTCACTTGGCGTCGCTCCAGGCCCAAAAATGGCCATATGTCTGGAGATTGGTCCCTTTCCCAAAGAGCCAGCAGGGAAAACTATGCCTTGTTCTAAAGCTCTTTGGGAACCGCTTGCGTAGCCCCACACTCCTGGGGGCTGCAGGCTTTCCTGCTGCCTTCAGCCTCAAAAGCACCCTTTCGCACATGGCGCCACGCCAGGCACAAAAATGGCCATATATCTGGAGACTGGTCCCACGCCCAAAGAGCCAGCAGGGAAAACGATGCCTTGTTCTAAAGCTCTTTGGGAACCGCTTGCGTAGCCCCACACACCTGGGGGCTGCAGGCTTTCCTGCTGCCTTCAGCCTCAAAATCACCCTTTCCCACTTGGCGCCGCCCCAGGCCCAAAATGGCCATATGTCTGGAGATTGGTCCCACGCCCAAAGAGCCAGCAGGGAAAACTATGCCTTGTTCTAAAGCTCTTTGGGAACCGCTTACGTAGCCCCACACACCTGGGGGCTGCAGGCTTTCCTGCTGCCTTCAGCCTCAAAACCACCCTTTCCCTCATGGCGTCACGCCAGGCACAAAAATGGCCATATGGCTGGAGGTTGGTCCCACGTCCAAAGAGCCAGCAGGGAAAACTATGCCTTGTTCTAAAGCTCTTTGGGAACGGCTTGCGTAGCCCCACAGACCTGGGGGCTGCAGGCTTTCCTGCTCTCTTCAGCCTCAAAAGCACGCTTTCCCACTCGGCCCCGTGCCAGGCAGAAAAATGGCCATATGTCTGGAGACTGGTCCCTTTCCCAAAGAGCCAGCAGGGAAAACTATGCCTTGTTCTAAAGCTCTTTGGGAACCGCTTGCGTAGCCCCACACACCTGGGGGCTGCAGGCTTTCCTGCTGCCTTCAGCCTCAAAACCACCCTTTCCCACATGGCGTCACGCCAGGCACAAAAATGGCCATATGTCTGGAGACTGGTCCCACGCCCAAAGAGCCAGCAGGGAAAACTATGCCTTGTTCTAAAGCTCTTTGGGAACCGCTTGCGTAGCCCCACAGACCTGGGGACTGCAGGCTTTCCTGCTGCCTTCAGCCTCAAAACAACCCTTTCTCACTTGGCGTCGCTCCAGGCACAAAAATGGCCATATGTCTGGAGATTGGTCCCTTTCCCAAAGAGCCAGCAGGGAAAACTATGCCTTGTTCTAAAGCTCTTTGGGAACCGCTTGCGTAGCCCCACACACCTGGGGGCTGCAGGCTTTCCTGCTGCCTTCAGCCTCAAAACCACCCTTTCCCACTTGGCGTCACGCAAGGCACAAAATGGCCATATGTCTGGAGACTGGTCCCACGCCCAAAGACCCAGCAGGGAAAACTATGCCTTGTTCTAAACCTCTTTGGGAACCACTTGCGTAGCCCCAAACTCCTGGGGGCTGCAGGCTTTCCTGCTGCCTTCAGCCTCAAAACCACCCTTTCCCACATGGCGCTGCGCCAAGCCCATAAATGGCCATATATCTGGGGATTGGTCCCACGTCCAAAGAGCCAGCAGGGAAAACGATGCCTTGTTCTAAAGCTCTTTGGGAACCTCTTGCGTAGCCCCACACACCTGGGGGCTGCAGGCTTTCCTGCAGCCTTCAGCCTCAAAACAACCCTTTCCCACTTGGCGCCGCCCCAGGCCCAAAAATGGCCATATGTCTGGAGATTGGTCCCACGCCCAAAGAGCCAGCAGGGAAAACTATGCCTTGTTCTAAAGCTCTTTGGGAACCGCTTGCGTAGCCCCACAGACCTGGGGGCTGCAGGCTTTCCTGCTGCCTTCAGCCTCAAAACCACCCTTTCCCTCATGGCGTCACGCCAGGCACAAAAATGGCCATATGGCTGGAGGTTGGTCCCACGCCCAAAGAGCCAGCAGGGAAAACTATGCCTTGTTCTAAAGCTCTTTGGGAACAGCTTGCGTAGCCCCACAGACCTGGGGGCTGCAGGCTTTCCTGCTCTCTTCAGCCTCAAAAGCACGCTTTCCCACTCGGCCCCGTGCCAGGCAGAAAAATGGCCATATGTCTGGAGACTGGTCCCTTTCCCAAAGAGCCAGCAGGGAAAACTATGCCTTGTTCTAAAGCTCTTTGGGAACCGCTTGCGTAGCCCCACACACCTGGGGGCTGCAGGCTTTCCTGCTGCCTTCAGCCTCAAAACAACCCTTTCCCACTTGGCGTCACGCAAGGCACAAAATGGCCATATGTCTGGAGACTGGTCCCACGCCCAAAGAGCCAGCAGGGAAAACTATGCCTTGTTCTAAAGCTCTTTGGGAACTGCTTGCGTAGCCCCACACACCTGGGGGCTGCAGGCTTTCCTGCTGCCTTCAGCCTCAAAACCACCCTTTCCCACTTGGCGTCACGCCAGGCACAAAAATGGCCATATGTCTGGAGATTGGTCCCACGCCCAAAGAGCCAGCAGGGAAAACTATGCCTTGTTCTAAAGCTCTTTGGGAACTGCTTGCGTAGCCCCACAGACCTGGGGGCTGCAGGCTTTCCTGCTGCCTTCAGCCTCAAAACCACCCTTTCCCACATGGCGTCACGCCAGGCACAAAAATGGCCATATGTCTGGAGACTGGTCCCACGCCCAAAGAGCCAGCAGGGAAAACTATGCCTTGTTCTAAAGCTCTTTGGGAACCGCTTGCGTAGCCCCACACACCTGGGGGCTGCAGGCTTTCCTGCTGCCTTCAGCCTCAAAACAACCCTTTCTCACTTGGCGTCGCTCCAGGCACAAAAATGGCCATATGTCTGGAGATTGGTGCCTTTCCCAAAGAGCCAGCAGGGAAAACTATGCCTTGTTCTAAAGCTCTTTGGGAACCACTTGCGTAGCCCCAAACTCCTGGGGGCTGCAGGCTTTCCTGCTGCCTTCAGCCTCAAAACCACCCTTTCCCACATGGCGCCGCGCCAAGCCCAAAAATGGCCATATATCTGGAGATTGGTCCCACGCCCAAAGAGCCAGCAGGGAAAACGATGCCTTGTTCTAAAGCTCTTTGGGAACCTCTTGCGTAGCCCCACACACCTGAGGGCTGCAGGCTTTCCTGCAGCCTTCAGCCTCAAAACCACCCTTTCCCACTTGGCGCCGCGCCAGGCACAAAAATGGCCATATGTCTGGAGGTTGGTCCCACGCCCAAAGAGCCAGCAGGGAAAACTATGCCTTGTTCTAAAGCTCTTTGGGAACGGCTTGCGTAGCCCCACAGACCTGGGGGCTGCAGGCTTTCCTGCTCTCTTCAGCCTCAAAAGCACGCTTTCCCACTCGGCCCCGTGCCAGGCAGAAAAATGGCCATATGTCTGGAGACTGGTCCCTTTCCCAAAGAGCCAGCAGGGAAAACTATGCCTTGTTCTAAAGCTCTTTGGGAACCGCTTGCGTAGCCCCACACACCTGGGGGCTGCAGGCTTTCCTGCTGCCTTCAGCCTCAAAACCACCCTTTCCCACATGGCGCCGCGCCAGGCCCAAAAATGGCCATATGTCTGGAGACTGGTCCCACGCCCAAAGAGCCAGCAGGGAAAACTATGCCTTGTTCTAAAGCTCTTTTGGAACCCCTTCGTAGCCCCACACACCTGGGGGCTGCAGGCTTTCCTGCTGCCTTCAGCCTCAAAACAACCCTTTCTCACTTGGCGTCGCTCCAGGCCCAAAAATGGCCATATGTCTGGAGATTGGTCCCTTTCCCAAAGAGCCAGCAGGAAAAACTATGCCTTGTTCTAAAGCTCTTTGGGAACCGCTTGCGTAGCCCCACACTCCTGGGGGCTGCAGGCTTTCCTGCTGCCTTCAGCCTCAAAATCACCCTTTCCCACTTGGCGTCACGCCAGGCACAAAATGGCCATATGTCTGGAGACTGGTCCCACGCCCAAAGACCCAGCAGGGAAAACTATGCCTTGTTCTAAACCTCTTTGGGAACCACTTGCGTAGCCCCAAACTCCTGGGGGCTGCAGGCTTTCCTGCTGCCTTCAGCCTCAAAACCACCCTTTCCCACATGGCGCCGCGCCAAGCCCAGAAATGGCCATATATCTGGGGATTGGTCCCACGCCCAAAGAGCCAGCAGGGAAAACGATGCCTTGTTCTAAAGCTCTTTGGGAACCTCTTGCGTAGCCCCACACACCTGGGGGCTGCAGGCTTTCCTGCAGCCTTCAGCCTCAAAACCACCCTTTCCCACTTGGCGCCGCCCCAGGCCCAAAAATGGCCATATGTCTGGAGATTGGTCCCACGCCCAAAGAGCCAGCAGGGAAAACTATGCCTTGTTCTAAAGCTCTTTGGGAACCGCTTACGTAGCCCCACACACCTGGGGGCTGCAGGCTTTCCTGCTGCCTTCAGCCTCAAAACCACCCTTTCCCTCATGGCGTCACGCCAGGCACAAAAATGGCCATATGGCTGGAGGTTGGTCCCACGTCCAAAGAGGCAGCAGGGAAAACTATGCCTTGTTCTAAAGCTCTTTGGGAACGGCTTGCGTAGCCCCACAGACCTGGGGGCTGCAGGCTTTCCTGCTCTCTTCAGCCTCAAAAGCATGCTTTCCCACTCGGCCCCGTGCCAGGCAGAAAAATGGCCATATGTCTGGAGACTGGTCCCTTTCCCAAAGAGCCAGCAGGGAAAACTATGCCTTGTACTCAAGCTCTTTGGGAACCGCTTGCGTAGCCCCACACACCTGGGGGCTGCAGGCTTTCCTGCTGCCTTCAGCCTCAAAACCACCCTTTCCCTCATGACATCACGCCAGGCACAAAAATGGCCATACGTCTGGAGACTGGTCCCACGCCCAAAGAGCCAGCAGGGAAAACGATGCCTTGTTCTAAAGCTCTTTGGGAACCGCTTGCGTGGCCCCACACACCTGGGGGCTGCAGGCTTTCCTGCTGCCTTCAGCCTCAAAACCACCCTTTCCCACTTGGTGCCGCTCCAGGCCCAAAAATGGCCATATGTCTGGAGACTGGTCCCACGCCCAAAGAGCCAGCAGGGAAAACTATGCCTTGTTCTAAAGCTCTTTGGGAACCGCTTGCGTAGCCCCACACACCTGGGGGCTGCAGGCTTTCCTGCGGCCTTCAGCCTCAAAACCACCCTTTCCCACATGGCGTCACGCCAGGCACAAAAATGGCCATATGTCTGGAGACTGGTCCCTTTCCCAAAGAGCCAGCAAGAAAACTATGCCTTGTTCTAAAGCTCTTTGGGAACCGCTTGCGTAGCCCCACACACCTGGGGGCTGCAGGCTTTCCTGCTGCCTTCAGCCTCAAAACAACCCTTTCTCACTTGGCGTCGCTCCAGGCACAAAAATGGCCATATGTCTGGAGATAGGTCCCTTTCCCAAAGAGCCAGCAGGGAAAACTATGCCTTGTTCTAAAGCTCTTTGGGAACCGCTTGCGTAGCCCCAAACTCCTGGGGGCTGCAGGCTTTCCTGCTGCCTTCAGCCTCAAAACCACCCTTTCCCACATGGCGCCGCGCCAAGCCCAAAAATGGCCATATATCTGGAGATTGGTCCCACGCCCAAAGACCCAGCAGGGAAAACAATGCCTTGTTCTAAAGCTCTTTGGGAACCGCTTGCGTAGCCCCACACACCTGGGGGCTGCAGGCTTTCCTGCTGCCTTCAGCCTCAAAACCACCCTTTCCCTCATGGCGTCACGCCAGGCACAAAAATGGCCATATGGCTGGAGGTTGGTCCCACGCCCAAAGAGCCAGCAGGGAAAACTATGCCTTGTTCTAAAGCTCTTTGGGAACGGCTTGCGTAGCCCCACAGACCTGGGGGCTGCAGGCTTTCCTGCTCTCTTCAGCCTCAAAAGCACGCTTTCCCACTCGGCCCCGTGCCAGGCAGAAAAATGGCCATATGTCTGGAGACTGGTCCCTTTCCCAAAGAGCCAGCAGGGAAAACTATGCCTTGTTCTAAAGCTCTTTGGGAACCGCTTGCGTAGCCCCACACACCTGGGGGCTGCAGGCTTTCCTGCTGCCTTCAGCCTCAAAACAACCCTTTCTCACTTGGCGTCGCTCCAGGCACAAAAATGGCCATATGTCTGGAGATTGGTCCCTTTCCCAAAGAGCCAGCAGGGAAAACTATGCCTTGTTCTAAAGCTCTTTGGGAACCGCTTGCGTAGCCCCACACTCCTGGGGGCTGCAGGCTTTCCTGCTGCCTTCAGCCTCAAAACCACCCTTTCCCACTTGGCCCCGTGCCAGGCACAAAAATGGCCATATATCTGGAGACTGGTCCCACGCCCAAAGAGCCAGCAGGGAAAACTATGCCTTGTTCTAAAGCTCTTTGGGAACCGCTTGCGTAGCCCCACACACCTGGGGGCTGCAGGCTTTCCTGCTGCCTTCAGCCTCAAAACCACCCTTTCCCACTTGGCGTCACGCAAGGCACAAAATGGCCATATGTCTGGAGACTGGTCCCACGCCCAAAGACCCAGCAGGGAAAACTATGCCTTGTTCTAAAGCTCTTTGGGAACCACTTGCGTAGCCCCAAACTCCTGCGGGCTGCAGGCTTTCCTGCTGCCTTCAGCCTCAAAACCACCCTTTCCCACATGGCGCCGCGCCAAGCCCAAAAATGGCCATATATCTGGGGATTGGTCCCACGCCCAAAGAGCCAGCAGGGAAAACGATGCCTTGTTCTAAAGCTCTTTGGGAACCTCTTGCGTAGCCCCACACACCTGGGGGCTGCAGGCTTTCCTGCTGCCTTCAGCCTCAAAAACACCCTTTCCCACTTGGCGCCGCGCCAGGCCCAAAAATGGCCATATGTCTGGAGATTGGTCCCTTTCCCAAAGAGCCAGCAGGGAAAACTATGCCTTGTTCTAAAGCTCTTTGGGAACTGCTTGCGTAGCCCCACAGACCTGGGGGCTGCAGGCTTTCCTGCTGCCTTCAGCCTCAAAACCACCCTTTCCCACATGGCGTCACGCCAGGCACAAAAATGGCCATATGTCTGGAGACTGGTCCCACGCCCAAAGAGCCAGCAGGGAAAACTATGCCTTGTTCTAAAGCTCTTTGGGAACCGCTTGCGTAGCCCCACACACCTGGGGGCTGCAGGCTTTCCTGCTGCCTTCAGCCTCAAAACAACCCTTTCTCACTTGGCGTCGCTCCAGGCACAAAAATGGCCATATGTCTGGAGATTGGTGCCTTTCCCAAAGAGCCAGCAGGGAAAACTATGCCTTGTTCTAAAGCTCTTTGGGAACCACTTGCGTAGCCCCAAACTCCTGGGGGCTGCAGGCTTTCCTGCTGCCTTCAGCCTCAAAACCACCCTTTCCCACATGGCGCCGCGCCAAGCCCAAAAATGGCCATATATCTGGAGATTGGTCCCACGCCCAAAGAGCCAGCAGGGAAAACGATGCCTTGTTCTAAAGCTCTTTGGGAACCTCTTGCGTAGCCCCACACACCTGAGGGCTGCAGGCTTTCCTGCAGCCTTCAGCCTCAAAACCACCCTTTCCCACTTGGCGCCGCGCCAGGCACAAAAATGGCCATATGTCTGGAGGTTGGTCCCACGCCCAAAGAGCCAGCAGGGAAAACTATGCCTTGTTCTAAAGCTCTTTGGGAACGGCTTGCGTAGCCCCACAGACCTGGGGGCTGCAGGCTTTCCTGCTCTCTTCAGCCTCAAAAGCACGCTTTCCCACTCGGCCCCGTGCCAGGCAGAAAAATGGCCATATGTCTGGAGACTGGTCCCTTTCCCAAAGAGCCAGCAGGGAAAACTATGCCTTGTTCTAAAGCTCTTTGGGAACCGCTTGCGTAGCCCCACACACCTGGGGGCTGCAGGCTTTCCTGCTGCCTTCAGCCTCAAAACCACCCTTTCCCACATGGCGCCGCGCCAGGCCCAAAAATGGCCATATGTCTGGAGACTGGTCCCACGCCCAAAGAGCCAGCAGGGAAAACTATGCCTTGTTCTAAAGCTCTTTTGGAACCCCTTCGTAGCCCCACACACCTGGGGGCTGCAGGCTTTCCTGCTGCCTTCAGCCTCAAAACAACCCTTTCTCACTTGGCGTCGCTCCAGGCCCAAAAATGGCCATATGTCTGGAGATTGGTCCCTTTCCCAAAGAGCCAGCAGGAAAAACTATGCCTTGTTCTAAAGCTCTTTGGGAACCGCTTGCGTAGCCCCACACTCCTGGGGGCTGCAGGCTTTCCTGCTGCCTTCAGCCTCAAAATCACCCTTTCCCACTTGGCGTCACGCCAGGCACAAAATGGCCATATGTCTGGAGACTGGTCCCACGCCCAAAGACCCAGCAGGGAAAACTATGCCTTGTTCTAAACCTCTTTGGGAACCACTTGCGTAGCCCCAAACTCCTGGGGGCTGCAGGCTTTCCTGCTGCCTTCAGCCTCAAAACCACCCTTTCCCACATGGCGCCGCGCCAAGCCCAGAAATGGCCATATATCTGGGGATTGGTCCCACGCCCAAAGAGCCAGCAGGGAAAACGATGCCTTGTTCTAAAGCTCTTTGGGAACCTCTTGCGTAGCCCCACACACCTGGGGGCTGCAGGCTTTCCTGCAGCCTTCAGCCTCAAAACCACCCTTTCCCACTTGGCGCCGCCCCAGGCCCAAAAATGGCCATATGTCTGGAGATTGGTCCCACGCCCAAAGAGCCAGCAGGGAAAACTATGCCTTGTTCTAAAGCTCTTTGGGAACCGCTTACGTAGCCCCACACACCTGGGGGCTGCAGGCTTTCCTGCTGCCTTCAGCCTCAAAACCACCCTTTCCCTCATGGCGTCACGCCAGGCACAAAAATGGCCATATGGCTGGAGGTTGGTCCCACGTCCAAAGAGGCAGCAGGGAAAACTATGCCTTGTTCTAAAGCTCTTTGGGAACGGCTTGCGTAGCCCCACAGACCTGGGGGCTGCAGGCTTTCCTGCTCTCTTCAGCCTCAAAAGCATGCTTTCCCACTCGGCCCCGTGCCAGGCAGAAAAATGGCCATATGTCTGGAGACTGGTCCCTTTCCCAAAGAGCCAGCAGGGAAAACTATGCCTTGTACTCAAGCTCTTTGGGAACCGCTTGCGTAGCCCCACACACCTGGGGGCTGCAGGCTTTCCTGCTGCCTTCAGCCTCAAAACCACCCTTTCCCTCATGACATCACGCCAGGCACAAAAATGGCCATACGTCTGGAGACTGGTCCCACGCCCAAAGAGCCAGCAGGGAAAACGATGCCTTGTTCTAAAGCTCTTTGGGAACCGCTTGCGTGGCCCCACACACCTGGGGGCTGCAGGCTTTCCTGCTGCCTTCAGCCTCAAAACCACCCTTTCCCACTTGGTGCCGCTCCAGGCCCAAAAATGGCCATATGTCTGGAGACTGGTCCCACGCCCAAAGAGCCAGCAGGGAAAACTATGCCTTGTTCTAAAGCTCTTTGGGAACCGCTTGCGTAGCCCCACACACCTGGGGGCTGCAGGCTTTCCTGCGGCCTTCAGCCTCAAAACCACCCTTTCCCACATGGCGTCACGCCAGGCACAAAAATGGCCATATGTCTGGAGACTGGTCCCTTTCCCAAAGAGCCAGCAAGAAAACTATGCCTTGTTCTAAAGCTCTTTGGGAACCGCTTGCGTAGCCCCACACACCTGGGGGCTGCAGGCTTTCCTGCTGCCTTCAGCCTCAAAACAACCCTTTCTCACTTGGCGTCGCTCCAGGCACAAAAATGGCCATATGTCTGGAGATAGGTCCCTTTCCCAAAGAGCCAGCAGGGAAAACTATGCCTTGTTCTAAAGCTCTTTGGGAACCGCTTGCGTAGCCCCAAACTCCTGGGGGCTGCAGGCTTTCCTGCTGCCTTCAGCCTCAAAACCACCCTTTCCCACATGGCGCCGCGCCAAGCCCAAAAATGGCCATATATCTGGAGATTGGTCCCACGCCCAAAGACCCAGCAGGGAAAACTATGCCTTGTTCTAAAGCTCTTTGGGAACCGCTTGCGTAGCCCCACACACCTGGGGGCTGCAGGCTTTCCTGCTGCCTTCAGCCTCAAAACCACCCTTTCCCTCATGGCGTCACGCCAGGCACAAAAATGGCCATATGGCTGGAGGTTGGTCCCACGCCCAAAGAGCCAGCAGGGAAAACTATGCCTTGTTCTAAAGCTCTTTGGGAACGGCTTGCGTAGCCCCACAGACCTGGGGGCTGCAGGCTTTCCTGCTCTCTTCAGCCTCAAAAGCACGCTTTCCCACTCGGCCCCGTGCCACGCAGAAAAATGGCCATATGTCTGGAGACTGGTCCCTTTCCCAAAGAGCCAGCAGGGAAAACTATGCCTTGTTCTAAAGCTCTTTGGGAACCGCTTGCGTAGCCCCACACACCTGGGGGCTGCAGGCTTTCCTGCTGCCTTCAGCCTCAAAACAACCCTTTCTCACTTGGCGTCGCTCCAGGCACAAAAATGGCCATATGTCTGGAGATTGGTCCCTTTCCCAAAGAGCCAGCAGGGAAAACTATGCCTTGTTCTAAAGCTCTTTGGGAACCGCTTGCGTAGCCCCACACTCCTGGGGGCTGCAGGCTTTCCTGCTGCCTTCAGCCTCAAAACCACCCTTTCCCACTTGGCCCCGTGCCAGGCACAAAAATGGCCATATATCTGGAGACTGGTCCCACGCCCAAAGAGCCAGCAGGGAAAACTATGCCTTGTTCTAAAGCTCTTTGGGAACCGCTTGCGTAGCCCCACACACCTGGGGGCTGCAGGCTTTCCTGCTGCCTTCAGCCTCAAAACCACCCTTTCCCACTTGGCGTCACGCAAGGCACAAAATGGCCATATGTCTGGAGACTGGTCCCACGCCCAAAGACCCAGCAGGGAAAACTATGCCTTGTTCTAAAGCTCTTTGGGAACCACTTGCGTAGCCCCAAACTCCTGCGGGCTGCAGGCTTTCCTGCTGCCTTCAGCCTCAAAACCACCCTTTCCCACATGGCGCCGCGCCAAGCCCAAAAATGGCCATATATCTGGGGATTGGTCCCACGCCCAAAGAGCCAGCAGGGAAAACGATGCCTTGTTCTAAAGCTCTTTGGGAACCTCTTGCGTAGCCCCACACACCTGGGGGCTGCAGGCTTTCCTGCTGCCTTCAGCCTCAAAACCACCCTTTCCCACTTGGCGCCGCGCCAGGCCCAAAAATGGCCATATGTCTGGAGATTGGTCCCTTTCCCAAAGAGCCAGCAGGGAAAACTATGCCTTGTTCTAAAGCTCTTTGGGAACCGCTTCCGTAGCCCCACACACCTGGGGGCTGCAGGCTTTCCTGCTGCCTTCAGCCTCAAAACCACCCTTTCCCTCATGGCGTCACGCCAGGCACAAAAATGGCCATATTTCTGGAGGTTGGTCCCACGCCCAAAGAGCCAGCAGGGAAAACTATGCCTTGTTCTAAAGCTCTTTGGGAACGGCTTGCGTAGCCCCACAGACCTGGGGGCTGCAGGCTTTCCTGCTGCCTTCAGCCTCAAAACCACCCTTTCCCACTTGGTACCGCGCCAGGCCCAAAAATGGCCATATGTCTGGAGACTGGTCCCTTTCCCAAAGAGCCAGCAGGGAAAACTATGCCTTGTTCTAAAGCTCTTTGGTAACTGCTTGCGTAGCCCCACACACCTGGGGGCTGCAGTCTTTCCTGCTGCCTTCAGCCTCAAAACCACCCTTTCCCACTTGGCGCCGCGCCAGGCCCAAAAATGGCCATATGTCTGGAGACTGGTCCCTTTCCCAAAGAGCCAGCAGGGAAAACTATGCCTTGTTCTAAAGCTCTTTGGGAACCGCTTGCGTGGCCCCACACACCTGGGGGCTGCAGGCTTTCCTGCTGCCTTCAGCCTCAAAACCACCCTTTCCCACATGGCGTCACGCCAGGCACAAAAATGGCCATATGTCTGGAGATTGGTCCGACGCCCAAAGAGCCAGCAGGGAAAACTATGCCTTGTACTAAAGCTCTTTGGGAACCGCTTGCGTAGCCCCACACACCTGGGGGCTGCAGGCTTTCCTGCTGCCTTCAGCCTCAAAACCACCCTTTCCCTCATGGCGTCACGCCAGGCCCAAAAATGGCCATACGTCTGGAGACTGGTCCCACGCCCAAAGAGCCAGCAGGGAAAACTATGCCTTGTTCTAAAGCTCTTTGGGAACCGCTTGCGTAGCCCCACACACCTGGGGGCTGCAGGCTTTCCTGCTGCCTTCAGCCTGAAAACCACCCTTTCCCACATGGCGTCACGCCAGGCACAAAAATGGCCATATGTCTGGAGACTGGTCCCACGCCCAAAGAGCCAGCAGGGAAAACTATGCCTTGTTCTAAAGCTCTTTGGGAACCGCTTGCGTAGCCCCACACACCTGGGGGCTGCAGGCTTTCCTGCTGCCTTCAGCCTCAAAACCACCCTTTCCCACTTGGCGTCACGCAAGGCACAAAATGGCCATATGTCTGGAGACTGGTCCCACGCCCAAAGAGCCAGCAGGGAAAACTATGCCTTGTTCTAAAGCTCTTTGGGAACCACTTGCGTAGCCCCAAACTCCTGGGGGCTGCAGGCTTTCCTGCTGCCTTCAGCCTCAAAACCACCCTTTCCCACATGGCACCGCGCCAAGCCCAAAAATGGCCATATATCTGGGGATTGGTCCCACGCCCAAAGAGCCAGCAGGGAAAACTATGCCTTGTTCTAAAGCTCTTTGGGAACCGCTTGCGTAGCCCCACACACCTGGGGGCTGCAGGCTTTCCTGCTGCCTTCAGCCTCAAAACCACCCTTTCCCTCATGGCGTCACGCCAGGCACAAAAATGGCCATATGTCTGGAGACTGGTCCCTTTCCCAAAGAGCCAGCAGGGAAAATTATGCCTTGTTCTAAAGCTCTTTGGGAACGGCTTGCGTAGCCCCACAGACCTGGGGGCTGCAGGCTTTCCTGCTCTCTTCAGCCTCAAAAGCACGCTTTCCCACTCGGCCCCGTGCCAGGCAGAAAAATGGCCATATGTCTGGAGACTGGTCCCTTTCCCAAAGAGCCAGCAGGGAAAACTATGCCTTGTTCTAAAGCTCTTTGGGAACCGCTTGCGTAGCCCCACACACCTGGGGGCTGCAGGCTTTCCTGCTGCCTTCAGCCTCAAAACCACCCTTTCCCACATGGCGTCACGCCAGGCACAAAAATGGCCATATGTCTGGAGACTGGTCCCACGCCCAAAGAGCCAGCAGGGAAAACTATGCCTTGTTCTAAAGCTCTTTGGGAACCGCTTGCGTAGCCCCACACACCTGGGGGCTGCAGGCTTTCCTGCTGCCTTCAGCATCAAAACAACACTTTCTCACTTGGCGTCGCTCCAGGCACAAAAATGGCCATATGTCTGGAGATTGGTCCCTTTCCCAAAGAGCCAGCAGGGAAAACTATGCCTTGTTCTAAAGCTCTTTGGGAACGGCTTGCGTAGCCCCACAGACCTGGGGGCTGCAGGCTTTCCTGCTCTCTTCAGCCTCAAAAGCACGCTTTCCCACTCGGCCCCGTGCCACGCAGAAAAATGGCCATATGTCTGGAGACTGGTCCCTTTCCCAAAGAGCCAGCAGGGAAAACTATGCCTTGTTCTAAAGCTCTTTGGGAACCGCTTGCGTAGCCCCACACACCTGGGGGCTGCAGGCTTTCCTGCTGCCTTCAGCCTCAAAACCACCCTTTCCCACATGGCGTCACGCCAGGCACAAAAATGGCCATATGTCTGGAGACTGGTCCCACGCCCAAAGAGCCAGCAGGGAAAACTATGCCTTGTTCTAAAGCTCTTTGGGAACCGCTTCCGTAGCCCCACACACCTGGGGGCTGCAGGCTTTCCTTCTGCCTTCAGCCTCAAAACAACCCTTTCTCACTTGGCGTCGCTCCAGGCACAAAAATGGCCATATGTCTGGAGATTGGTCCCTTTCCCAAAGAGCCAGCAGGGAAAACTATGCCTTGTTCTAAAGCTCTTTGGGAACTGCTTGCGTAGCCCCACACACCTGGGGGCTGCAGGCTTTCCTGCTGCCTTCAGCCTCAAAACCACCCTTTCCCACATGGCGCCGCGCCAAGCCCAAAAATGGCCATATATCTGGAGATTGGTCCCACGCCCAAAGAGCCAGCAGGGAAAACGATGCCTTGTTCTAAAGCTCTTTGGGAACCGCTTGCGTAGCCCCACACACCTGGGGGCTGCAGGCTTTCCTGCAGCCTTCAGCCTCAAAACCACCCTTTCCCACTTGGCGCCGCACCAGGCCCAAAAATGGCCATATGTCTGGAGATTGGTCCCACGCCCAAAGAGCCAGCAGGGAAAACTATGCCTTGTTCTAAAGCTCTTTGGGAACCGCTTGCGTAGCCCCACACACCTGGGGGCTGCAGGCTTTCCTGTTGCCTTCAGCCTCAAAACCACCCTTTCCCTCATGGCGTCACGCCAGGCACAAAAATGGCCATATGGCTGGAGGTTGGTCCCACGCCCAAAGAGCCAGCAGGGAAAACTATGCCTTGTTCTAAAGCTCTTTGGGAACGGCTTGCGTAGCCCCACAGACCTGGGGGCTGCAGGCTTTCCTGCTCTCTTCAGCCTCAAAAGCACGCTTTCCCACTCGGCCCCGTGCCAGGCAGAAAAATGGCCATATGTCTGGAGACTGGTCCCTTTCCCAAAGAGCCAGCAGGGAAAACTATGCCTTGTTCTAAAGCTCTTTGGGAACCGCTTGCGTAGCCCCACACACCTGGGGGCTGCAGGCTTTCCTGCTGCCTTCAGCCTCAAAACCACCCTTTCCCACATGGCGTCACGCCAGGCACAAAAATGGCCATATGTCTGGAGACTGGTCCCACGCCCAAAGAGCCAGCAGGGAAAACTATGCCTTGTTCTAAAGCTCTTTGGGTACCGCTTGCGTAGCCCTACACACCTGGGGGCTGCAGGCTTTCCTGCTGCCTTCAGCCTCAAAACAACCCTTTCTCACTTGGCGTCGCTCCAGGCACAAAAATGGCCATATGTCTGGAGATTGGTCCCTTTCCCAAAGAGCCAGCAGGGAAAACTATGCCTTGTTCTAAAGCTCTTTGGGAACCGCTTGCGTAGCCCCACACTCCTGGGGGCTGCAGGCTTTCCTGCTGCCTTCAGCCTCAAAACCACCCTTTCCCACATGGCGCCGCGCCAAAGCCAAAAATGGCCATATATCTGGGGATTGGTCCCACGCCCAAAGAGCCAGCAGGGAAAACGATGCCTTGTTCTAAAGCTCTTTGGGAACCTCTTGCGTAGCCCCACACACCTGGGGGCTGCAGGCTTTCCTGCAGCCTTCAGCCTCAAAACCACCCTTTCCCACTTGGCGCCGCGCCAGGCCCAAAAATGGCCATATGTCTGGAGATTGGTCCCACGCCCAAAGAGCCAGCAGGGAAAACGATGCCTTGTTCTAAAGCTCTTTGGGAACCGCTTGCGTAGCCCCACACACCTGGGGGCTGCAGGCTTTCCTGCTGCCTTCAGCCTCAAAACCACCCTTTCCCTCATGGCGTCACGCCAGGCACAAAAATGGCCATAGGGCTGGAGGTTGGTCCCACGCCCAAAGAGCCAGCAGGGAAAACTATGCCTTGTTCTAAAGCTCTTTGGGAACGGCTTGCGTAGCCCCACAGACCTGGGGGCTGCAGGCTTTCCTGCTCTCTTCAGCCTCAAAAGCACGCTTTCCCACTCGGCCCCGTGCCAGGCAGAAAAATGGCCATATGTCTGGAGACTGGTCCCTTTCCCAAAGAGCCAGCAGGGAAAACTATGCCTTGTTCTAAAGCTCTTTGGGAACCGCTTGCGTAGCCCCACACACCTGGGGGCTGCAGGCTTTCCTGCTGCCTTCAGCCTCAAAACCACCCTTTCCCACATGGCGTCACGCCAGGCACAAAAATGGCCATATGTCTGGAGACTGGTCCCTTTCCCAAAGAGCCAGCAGGGAAAATTATGCCTTGTTCTAAAGCTCTTTGGGAACCGCTTGCGTAGCCCCACACACCTGGGGGCTGCAGGCTTTCCTGCTCTCTTCAGCCTCAAAACCACCCTTTCCCACATGGCGCCACGCCAGGCACAAAAATGGCCATATTTCTGGAGATTGGTCCCACGCCCAAAGACCCAGCAGGGAAAACTATGCCTTGTTCTAAAGCTCTTTGGGAACCGCTTGCATGGCCCCACACACCTGGGGGCTGCAGGCTTTCCTGCTGCCTTCAGCCTCAAAACCACCCTTTCCCACTTGGTGCCGCGCCAGGCCCAAAAATGGCCATATGTCTGGAGACTGGTCCCACGCCCAAAGAGCCAGCAGGGAAAACTATGCCTTGTTCTAAAGCTCTTTGGTAACTGCTTGCGTAACCCCACACACCTGGGGGCTGCAGTCTTTCCTGCTGCCTTCAGCCTCAAAACCACCCTTTCCCACTTGGCGCCGCGCCAGGCCCAAAAATGGCCATATGTCTGGAGACTGGTCCCTTTCCCAAAGAGCCAGCAGGGAAAACTATGCCTTGTTCTAAAGCTCTTTGGGAACCGCTTGCGTGGCCCCACAGACCTGGGGGCTGCAGACTTTCCTGCTGCCTTCAGCCTCAAAACCACCCTTTCCCACATGGCGTCACGCCAGGCACAAAAATGGCCATATGTCTGGAGATTGGTCCGACGCCCAAAGAGCCAGCAGGGAAAACTATGCCTTGTACTAAAGCTCTTTGGGAACCGCTTGCGTAGCCCCACACACCTGGGGGCTGCAGGCTTTCCTGCTGCCTTCAGCCTCAAAAGCACCCTTTCCCTCATGGCGTCACGCCAGGCCCAAAAATGGCCATACGTCTGGAGACTGGTCCCACGCCCAAAGAGCCAGCAGGGAAAACTATGCCTTGTTCTAAAGCTCTTTGGGAACCGCTTCCGTAGCCCCACACACCTGGGGGCTGCAGGCTTTCCTGCTGCCTTCAGCCTCAAAACCACCCTTTCCCACATGGCGTCACGCCAGGCACAAAAATGGCCATATGTCTGGAGACTGGTCCCACGCCCAAAGAGCCAGCAGGGAAAACTATGCCTTGTTCTAAAGCTCTTTGGGAACCGCTTGCGTAGCCCCACACACCTGGGGGCTGCAGGCTTTCCTGCTGCCTTCAGCCTCAAAACCACCCTTTCCCACTTGGCGTCACGCAAGGCACAAAATGGCCATATGTCTGGAGACTGGTCCCACGCCCAAAGAGCCAGCAGGGAAAACTATGCCTTGTTCTAAAGCTCTTTGGGAACCACTTGCGTAGCCCCAAACTCCTGGGGGCTGCAGGCTTTCCTGCTGCCTTCAGCCTCAAAACCACCCTTTCCCACATGGCACCGCGCCAAGCCCAAAAATGGCCATATATCTGGGGATTGGTCCCACGCCCAAAGAGCCAGCAGGGAAAACTATGCCTTGTTCTAAAGCTCTTTGGGAACCGCTTGCGTAGCCCCACACACCTGGGGGCTGCAGGCTTTCCTGCTGCCTTCAGCCTCAAAACCACCCTTTCCCTCATGGCGTCACGCCAGGCACAAAAATGGCCATATGGCTGGAGGTTGGTCCCACGCCCAAAGAGCCAGCAGGGAAAACTATGCCTTGTTCTAAAGCTCTTTGGGAACGGCTTGCGTAGCCCCACAGACCTGGGGGCTGCAGGCTTTCCTGCTCTCTTCAGCCTCAAAAGCACTCTCTCCCACTCAGCCCCGTGCCAGGCAGAAAAATGGCCATATGTCTGGAGACTGGTCCCTTTCCCAAAGAGCCAGCAGGGAAAACTATGCCTTGTTCTAAAGCTCTTTGGGAACCGCTTGCATGGCCCCACACACCTGGGGGCTGCAGGCTTTCCTGCTGCCTTCAGCCTCAAAACCACCCTTTCCCACTTGGTGCCGCGCCAGGCCCAAAAATGGCCATATGTCTGGAGACTGGTCCCACGCCCAAAGAGCCAGCAGGGAAAACTATGCCTTGTTCTAAAGCTCTTTGGTAACTGCTTGCGTAGCCCCACACACCTGGGGGCTGCAGTCTTTCCTGCTGCCTTCAGCCTCAAAACCACCCTTTCCCACTTGGCGCCGCGCCAGGCCCAAAAATGGCCATATGTCTGGAGACTGGTCCCTTTCCCGAAGAGCCAGCAGGGAAAACTATGCCTTGTTCTAAAGCTCTTTGGGAACCGCTTGCGTGGCCCCACAGACCTGGGGGCTGCAGACTTTCCTGCTGCCTTCAGCCTCAAAACCACCCTTTCCCACATGGCGTCACGCCAGGCACAAAAATGGCCATATGTCTGGAGATTGGTCCGACGCCCAAAGAGCCAGCAGGGAAAACTATGCCTTGTACTAAAGCTCTTTGGGAACCGCTTGCGTAGCCCCACACACCTGGGGGCTGCAGGCTTTCCTGCTGCCTTCAGCCTCAAAAGCACCCTTTCCCTCATGGCGTCACGCCAGGCCCAAAAATGGCCATACGTCTGGAGACTGGTCCCACGCCCAAAGAGCCAGCAGGGAAAACTATGCCTTGTTCTAAAGCTCTTTGGGAACCGCTTCCGTAGCCCCACACACCTGGGGGCTGCAGGCTTTCCTGCTGCCTTCAGCCTCAAAACCACCCTTTCCCACATGGCGTCACGCCAGGCACAAAAATGGCCATATGTCTGGAGACTGGTCCCACGCCCAAAGAGCCAGCAGGGAAAACTATGCCTTGTTCTAAAGCTCTTTGGGAACCGCTTGCGTAGCCCCACACACCTGGGGGCTGCAGGCTTTCCTGCTGCCTTCAGCCTCAAAACCACCCTTTCCCACTTGGCGTCACGCAAGGCACAAAATGGCCATATGTCTGGAGACTGGTCCCACGCCCAAAGAGCCAGCAGGGAAAACTATGCCTTGTTCTAAAGCTCTTTGGGAACCACTTGCGTAGCCCCAAACTCCTGGGGGCTGCAGGCTTTCCTGCTGCCTTCAGCCTCAAAACCACCCTTTCCCACATGGCACCGCGCCAAGCCCAAAAATGGCCATATATCTGGGGATTGGTCCCACGCCCAAAGAGCCAGCAGGGAAAACTATGCCTTGTTCTAAAGCTCTTTGGGAACCGCTTGCGTAGCCCCACACACCTGGGGGCTGCAGGCTTTCCTGCTGCCTTCAGCCTCAAAACCACCCTTTCCCTCATGGCGTCACGCCAGGCACAAAAATGGCCATATGGCTGGAGGTTGGTCCCACGCCCAAAGAGCCAGCAGGGAAAACTATGCCTTGTTCTAAAGCTCTTTGGGAACGGCTTGCGTAGCCCCACAGACCTGGGGGCTGCAGGCTTTCCTGCTCTCTTCAGCCTCAAAAGCACTCTCTCCCACTCAGCCCCGTGCCAGGCAGAAAAATGGCCATATGTCTGGAGACTGGTCCCTTTCCCAAAGAGCCAGCAGGGAAAACTATGCCTTGTTCTAAAGCTCTTTGGGAACCGCTTGCGTAGCCCCACACACCTGGGGGCTGCAGGCTTTCCTGCTGCCTTCAGCCTCAAAACCACCCTTTCCCACATGGCGTCACGCCAGGCCCAAAAATGGCCATATGTCTGGAGACTGGTCCCACGCCCAAAGAGCCAGCAGGGAAAACTATGCCTTGTTCTAAAGCTCTTTGGGAACCGCTTGCGTAGCCCCACACACCTGGGGGCTGCAGGCTTTCCTGCTGCCTTCAGCCTCAAAACAACACTTTCTCACTTGGCGTCGCTCCAGGCACAAAAATGGCCATATGTCTGGAGATTGGTCCCTTTCCCAAAGAGCCAGCAGGGAAAACTATGCCTTGTTCTAAAGCTCTTTGGGAACCGCTTGCGTAGCCCCACACTCCTGGGGGCTGCAGGCTTTCCTGCTGCCTTCAGCCTCAAAACCACCCTTTCCCACATGGCGCCACGCCACGCACAAAAATGGCCATATATCTGGAGATTGGTCCCACGCCCAAAGAGCCAGCAGGGAAAACGATGCCTTGTTCTAAAGCTCTTTGGGAACCGCTTGCGTGGCCCCACACACCTGGGGGCTGCAGGCTTTCCTGCTGCCTTCAGCCTCAAAACTACCCTTTCCCACTTGGTGCCGCGCCAGGCCCAAAAATGGCCATATGTCTGGAGACTGGTCCCACGCCCAAAGGGCCAGCAGGGAAAACTATGCCTTGTACTCAAGCTCTTTGGGAACCGCTTGCGTAGCCCCACACACCTGGGGGCTGCAGGCTTTCCTGCTGCCTTCAGCCTCAAAACCACCCTTTCCCTCATGGCGTCACGCCAGGCCCAAAAATGGCCATACGTCTGGAGACTGGTCCCACGCCCAAAGAGCCAGCAGGGAAAACTATGCCTTGTTCTAAAGCTCTTTGGGAACCGCTTGCGTAGCCCCACACACCTGGGGGCTGCAGGCTTTCCTGCTGCCTTCAGCCTCAAAACCACCCTTTCCCACATGGCGTCACGCCAGGCACAAAAATGGCCATATGTCTGGAGACTGGTCCCACGCCCAAAGAGCCAGCAGGGAAAACTATGCCTTGTTCTAAAGCTCTTTGGGAACCGCTTGCGTAGCCCCACACACCTGGGGGCTGCAGGCTTTCCTGCTGCCTTCAGCCTCAAAACCACCCTTTCCCACTTGGCGTCACGCAAGGCACAAAATGGCCATATGTCTGGAGACTGGTCCCACGCCCAAAGAGCCAGCAGGGAAAACTATGCCTTGTTCTAAAGCTCTTTGGGAACCGCTTCCGTAGCCCCACACACCTGGGGGCTGCAGGCTTTCCTGCTGCCTTCAGCCTCAAAACCACCCTTTCCCACATGGCGTCACGCCAGGCACAAAAATGGCCATATGTCTGGAGACTGGTCCCACGCCCAAAGAGCCAGCAGGGAAAACTATGCCTTGTTCTAAAGCTCTTTGGGAACCGCTTGCGTAGCCCCACACACCTGGGGGCTGCAGGCTTTCCTGCTGCCTTCAGCCTCAAAACCACCCTTTCCCACTTGGCGCCGTGCCAGGCCCAAAAATGGCCATATGGCTGGAGACTGGTCCCACGCCCAAAGAGCCAGCAGGGAAAACTATGCCTTGTTCTAAAGCTCTTTGGGAACCGCTTCCGTAGCCCCACACACCTGGGGGCTGCAGGCTTTCCTGCTGCCTTCAGCCTGAAAACCACCCTTTCCCACATGGCGTCACGCCAGGCACAAAAATGGCCATATGTCTGGAGACTGGTCCCACGCCCAAAGAGCCAGCAGGGAAAACTATGCCTTGTTCTAAAGCTCTTTGGGAACCGCTTGCGTAGCCCCACACACCTGGGGGCTGCAGGCTTTCCTGCTGCCTTCAGCCTCAAAACCACCCTTTCCCACTTGGCGTCACGCAAGGCACAAAATGGCCATATGTCTGGAGACTGGTCCCACGCCCAAAGAGCCAGCAGGGAAAACTATGCCTTGTTCTAAAGCTCTTTGGGAACCACTTGCGTAGCCCCAAACTCCTGGGGGCTGCAGGCTTTCCTGCTGCCTTCAGCCTCAAAACCACCCTTTCCCACATGGCACCGCGCCAAGCCCAAAAATGGCCATATATCTGGGGATTGGTCCCACGCCCAAAGAGCCAGCAGGGAAAACTATGCCTTGTTCTAAAGCTCTTTGGGAACCGCTTGCGTAGCCCCACACACCTGGGGGCTGCAGGCTTTCCTGCTGCCTTCAGCCTCAAAACCACCCTTTCCCTCATGGCGTCACGAAAGGCACAAAAATGGCCATATGTGTGGAGGTTGGTCCCACGCCCAAAGAGCCAGCAGGGAAAACTATGCCTTGTTCTAAAGCTCTTTGGGAACGGCTTGCGTAGCCCCACAGACCTGGGGGCTGCAGGCTTTCCTGCTCTCTTCAGCCTCAAAAGCACGCTTTCCCACTCGGCCCCGTGCCAGGCAGAAAAATGGCCATATGTCTGGAGACTGGTCCCTTTCCCAAAGAGCCAGCAGGGAAAACTATGCCTTGTTCTAAAGCTCTTTGGGAACCGCTTGCGTAGCCCCACACACCTGGGGGCTGCAGGCTTTCCTGCTGCCTTCAGCCTCAAAACCACCCTTTCCCACATGGCGTCACGCCAGGCACAAAAATGGCCATATGTCTGGAGACTGGTCCCACGCCCAAAGAGCCAGCAGGGAAAACTATGCCTTGTTCTAAAGCTCTTTGGGAACCGCTTGCGTAGTCCCACACACCTGGGGGCTGCAGGCTTTCCTGCTGCCTTCAGCCTCAAAACAACACTTTCTCACTTGGCGTCGCTCCAGGCACAAAAATGGCCATATGTCTGGAGATTGGTCCCTTTCCCAAAGAGCCAGCAGGGAAAACTATGCCTTGTTCTAAAGCTCTTTGGGAACCGCTTGCGTAGCCCCACACACCTGGGGCCTGCAGGCTTTCCTGCTCTCTTCAGCCTCAAAAGCACGCTTTCCCACTCGGCCCCGTGCCAGGCAGAAAAATGGCCATATGTCTGGAGACTGGTCCCTTTCCCAAAGAGCCAGCAGGGAAAACTATGCCTTGTTCTAAAGCTCTTTGGGAACCGCTTGCGTAGCCCCACACACCTGGGGGCTGCAGGCTTTCCTGCTGCCTTCAGCCTCAAAACCACCCTTTCCCTCATGGCGTCACGCCAGGCACAAAGATGGCCATATGGCTGGAGGTTGGTCCCACGCCCAAAGAGCCAGCAGGGAAAACTATGCCTTGTTCTAAAGCTCTTTGGGAACGGCTTGCGTAGCCCCACAGACCTGGGGGCTGCAGGCTTTCCTGCTCTCTTCAGCCTCAAAAGCACGCTTTCCCACTCGGCCCCGTGCCAGGCAGAAAAATGGCCATATGTCTGGAGACTGGTCCCTTTCCCAAAGAGCCAGCAGGGAAAACTATGCCTTGTTCTAAAGCTCTTTGGGAACCGCTTGCGTAGCCCCACACACCTGGGGGCTGCAGGCTTTCCTGCTGCCTTCAGCCTCAAAACCACCCTTTCCCACATGGCGTCACGCCAGGCACAAAAATGGCCATATGTCTGGAGACTGGTCCCACGCCCAAAGAGCCAGCAGGGAAAACTATGCCTTGTTCTAAAGCTCTTTGGGAACCGCTTGCGTAGCCCCACACACCTGGGGGCTGCAGGCTTTCCTGCTGCCTTCAGCCTCAAAACAACCCTTTCTCACTTGGCGTCGCTCCAGGCACAAAAATGGCCATATGTCTGGAGATTGGTCCCTTTCCCAAAGAGCCAGCAGGGAAAACTATGCCTTGTTCTAAAGCTCTTTGGGAACCGCTTGCGTAGCCCCACACACCTGGGGGCTGCAGGCTTTCCTGCTGCCTTCAGCCTCAAAACCACCCTTTCCCACATGGCGCCGCGCCAAGCCCAAAAATGGCCATATATCTGGAGATTGGTCCCACGCCCAAAGAGCCAGCAGGGAAAACTATGCCTTGTTCTAAAGCTCTTTGGGAACCGCTTGCGTAGCCCCACACACCTGGGGGCTGCAGGCTTTCCTGCAGCCTTCAGCCTCAAAACCACCCTTTCCCACTTGGCGCCGCACCAGGCCCAAAAATGGCCATATGTCTGGAGATTGGTCCCACGCCCAAAGAGCCAGCAGGGAAAACTATGCCTTGTTCTAAAGCTCTTTGGGAACCGCTTGCGTAGCCCCACACACCTGGGGGCTGCAGGCTTTCCTGTTGCCTTCAGCCTCAAAACCACCCTTTCCCTCATGGCGTCACGCCAGGCACAAAAATGGCCATATGGCTGGAGGTTGGTCCCACGCCCAAAGAGCCAGCAGGGAAAACTATGCCTTGTTCTAAAGCTCTTTGGGAACGGCTTGCGTAGCCCCACAGACCTGGGGGCTGCAGGCTTTCCTGCTCTCTTCAGCCTCAAAAGCACGCTTTCCCACTCGGCCCCGTGCCAGGCAGAAAAATGGCCATATGTCTGGAGACTGGTCCCTTTCCCAAAGAGCCAGCAGGGAAAACTATGCCTTGTTCTAAAGTTCTTTGGGAACCGCTTGCGTAGCCCCACACACCTGGGGGCTGCAGGCTTTCCTGCTGCCTTCAGCCTCAAAACCACCCTTTCCCACATGGCGTCACGCCAGGCACAAAAATGGCCATATGTCTGGAGACTGGTCCCACGCCCAAAGAGCCAGCAGGGAAAACTATGCCTTGTTCTAAAGCTCTTTGGGTACCGCTTGCGTAGCCCTACACACCTGGGGGCTGCAGGCTTTCCTGCTGCCTTCAGCCTCAAAACAACCCTTTCTCACTTGGCGTCGCTCCAGGCACAAAAATGGCCATATGTCTGGAGATTGGTCCCTTTCCCAAAGAGCCAGCAGGGAAAACTATGCCTTGTTCTAAAGCTCTTTGGGAACCGCTTGCGTAGCCCCACACTCCTGGGGGCTGCAGGCTTTCCTGCTGCCTTCAGCCTCAAAACCACCCTTTCCCACATGGCGCCGCGCCAAGCCCAAAAATGGCCATATATCTGGGGATTGGTCCCACGCCCAAAGAGCCAGCAGGGAAAACGATGCCTTGTTCTAAAGCTCTTTGGGAACCTCTTGCGTAGCCCCACACACCTGGGGGCTGCAGGCTTTCCTGCAGCCTTCAGCCTCAAAACCACCCTTTCCCACTTGGCGCCGCGCCAGGCCCAAAAATGGCCATATGTCTGGAGATTGGTCCCACGCCCAAAGAGCCAGCAGGGAAAACTATGCCTTGTTCTAAAGCTCTTTGGGAACCGCTTGCGTAGCCCCACACACCTGGGGGCTGCAGGCTTTCCTGCTGCCTTCAGCCTCAAAACCACCCTTTCCCACATGGCGTCACGCCAGGCACAAAAATGGCCATATGTCTGGAGACTGGTCCCTTTCCCAAAGAGCCAGCAGGGAAAATTATGCCTTGTTCTAAAGCTCTTTGGGAACCGCTTGCGTAGCCCCACACACCTGGGGGCTGCAGGCTTTCCTGCTGCCTTCAGCCTCAAAACCACCCTTTCTCACTTGGCGTCGCTCCAGGCACAAAAATGGCCATATGTCTGGAGATTGGTCCCACGCCCAAAGAGCCAGCAGGGAAAACTATGCCTTGTTCTAAAGCTCTTTGGGAACCGCTTGCGTAGCCCCACACTCCTGGGGGCTGAAGGCTTTCCTGCTGCCTTCAGCCTCAAAACCACCCTTTCCCACATGGCGCCACGCCAGGCACAAAAATGGCCATATTTCTGGAGATTGGTCCCACGCCCAAAGACCCAGCAGGGAAAACTATGCCTTGTTCTAAAGCTCTTTGGGAACCGCTTGCATGGCCCCACACACCTGGGGGCTGCAGGCTTTCCTGCTGCCTTCAGCCTCAAAACCACCCTTTCCCACTTGGTGCCGCGCCAGGCCCAAAAATGGCCATATGTCTGGAGACTGGTCCCACGCCCAAAGAGCCAGCAGGGAAAACTATGCCTTGTTCTAAAGCTCTTTGGTAACTGCTTGCGTAGCCCCACACACCTGGGGGCTGCAGTCTTTCCTGCTGCCTTCAGCCTCAAAACCACCCTTTCCCACTTGGCGCCGCGCCAGGCCCAAAAATGGCCATATGTCTGGAGACTGGTCCCTTTCCCAAAGAGCCAGCAGGGAAAACTATGCCTTGTTCTAAAGCTCTTTGGGAACCGCTTGCGTGGCCCCACAGACCTGGGGGCTGCAGACTTTCCTGCTGCCTTCAGCCTCAAAACCACCCTTTCCCACATGGCGTCACGCCAGGCACAAAAATGGCCATATGTCTGGAGATTGGTCCGACGCCCAAAGAGCCAGCAGGGAAAACTATGCCTTGTACTAAAGCTCTTTGGGAACCGCTTGCGTAGCCCCACACACCTGGGGGCTGCAGGCTTTCCTGCTGCCTTCAGCCTCAAAAGCACCCTTTCCCTCATGGCGTCACGCCAGGCACAAAAATGGCCATACGTCTGGGGATTGGTCCCACGCCCAAAGAGCCAGCAGGGAAAACTATGCCTTGTTCTAAAGCTCTTTGGGAACCGCTTGCGTAGCCCCACACACCTGGGGGCTGCAGGCTTTCCTGCTGCCTTCAGCCTCAAAACCACCCTTTCCCTCATGGCGTCACGCCAGGCACAAAAATGGCCATATGGCTGGAGGTTGGTCCCACGCCCAAAGAGCCAGCAGGGAAAACTATGCCTTGTTCTAAAGCTCTTTGGGAACCGCTTGCGTAGCCCCACAGACCTGGGGGCTGCAGGCTTTCCTGCTCTCTTCAGCCTCAAAAGCACTCTCTCCCACTCAGCCCCGTGCCAGGCAGAAAAATGGCCATATGTCTGGAGACTGGTCCCTTTCCCAAAGAGCCAGCAGGGAAAACTATGCCTTGTTCTAAAGCTCTTTGGGAACCGCTTGCGTAGCCCCACACACCTGGGGGCTGCAGGCTTTCCTGCTGCCTTCAGCCTCAAAACCACCCTTTCCCACATGGCGTCACGCCAGGCCCAAAAATGGCCATATGTCTGGAGACTGGTCCCACGCCCAAAGAGCCAGCAGGGAAAACTATGCCTTGTTCTAAAGCTCTTTGGGAACCGCTTGCGTAGCCCCACACACCTGGGGGCTGCAGGCTTTCCTGCTGCCTTCAGCCTCAAAACCACCCTTTCCCTCATGGCGTCACGCCAGGCCCAAAAATGGCCATACGTCTGGAGACTGGTCCCACGCCCAAAGAGCCAGCAGGGAAAACTATGCCTTGTTCTAAAGCTCTTTGGGAACCGCTTGCGTAGCCCCACAGACCTGGGGGCTGCAGGCTTTCCTGCTCTCTTCAGCCTCAAAAGCACTCTCTCCCACTCAGCCCCGTGCCAGGCAGAAAAATGGCCATATGTCTGGAGACTGGTCCCTTTCCCAAAGAGCCAGCAGGGAAAACTATGCCTTGTTCTAAAGCTCTTTGGGAACCGCTTGCGTAGCCCCACACACCTGGGGGCTGCAGGCTTTCCTGCTGCCTTCAGCCTCAAAACCACCCTTTCCCACATGGCGTCACGCCAGGCCCAAAAATGGCCATATGTCTGGAGACTGGTCCCACGCCCAAAGAGCCAGCAGGGAAAACTATGCCTTGTTCTAAAGCTCTTTGGGAACCGCTTGCGTAGCCCCACACACCTGGGGGCTGCAGGCTTTCCTGCTGCCTTCAGCCTCAAAACAACACTTTCTCACTTGGCGTCGCTCCAGGCACAAAAATGGCCATATGTCTGGAGATTGGTCCCTTTCCCAAAGAGCCAGCAGGGAAAACTATGCCTTGTTCTAAAGCTCTTTGGGAACCGCTTGCGTAGCCCCACACTCCTGGGGGCTGCAGGCTTTCCTGCTGCCTTCAGCCTCAAAACCACCCTTTCCCACATGGCGCCACGCCACGCACAAAAATGGCCATATATCTGGAGATTGGTCCCACGCCCAAAGAGCCAGCAGGGAAAACGATGCCTTGTTCTAAAGCTCTTTGGGAACCGCTTGCGTGGCCCCACACACCTGGGGGCTGCAGGCTTTCCTGCTGCCTTCAGCCTCAAAACTACCCTTTCCCACTTGGTGCCGCGCCAGGCCCAAAAATGGCCATATGTCTGGAGACTGGTCCCACGCCCAAAGAGCCAGCAGGGAAAACTATGCCTTGTACTCAAGCTCTTTGGGAACCGCTTGCGTAGCCCCACACACCTGGGGGCTGCAGGCTTTCCTGCTGCCTTCAGCCTCAAAACCACCCTTTCCCTCATGGCGTCACGCCAGGCCCAAAAATGGCCATACGTCTGGAGACTGGTCCCACGCCCAAAGAGCCAGCAGGGAAAACTATGCCTTGTTCTAAAGCTCTTTGGGAACCGCTTGCGTAGCCCCACACACCTGGGGGCTGCAGGCTTTCCTGCTGCCTTCAGCCTCAAAACCACCCTTTCCCACATGGCGTCACGCCAGGCACAAAAATGGCCATATGTCTGGAGACTGGTCCCACGCCCAAAGAGCCAGCAGGGAAAACTATGCCTTGTTCTAAAGCTCTTTGGGAACCGCTTGCGTAGCCCCACACACCTGGGGGCTGCAGGCTTTCCTGCTGCCTTCAGCCTCAAAACCACCCTTTCCCACTTGGCGTCACGCAAGGCACAAAATGGCCATATGTCTGGAGACTGGTCCCACGCCCAAAGAGCCAGCAGGGAAAACTATGCCTTGTTCTAAAGCTCTTTGGGAACCGCTTGCGTAGCCCCACACACCTGGGGGCTGCAGGCTTTCCTGCTGCCTTCAGCCTCAAAACCACCCTTTCCCACATGGCGTCACGCCAGGCACAAAAATGGCCATATGTCTGGAGACTGGTCCCACGCCCAAAGAGCCAGCAGGGAAAACTATGCCTTGTTCTAAAGCTCTTTGGGAACCGCTTGCGTAGCCCCACACACCTGGGGGCTGCAGGCTTTCCTGCTGCCTTCAGCCTCAAAACCACCCTTTCCCACTTGGCGCCGTGCCAGGCCGAAAAATGGCCATATGGCTGGAGACTGGTCCCACGCCCAAAGAGCCAGCAGGGAAAACTATGCCTTGTTCTAAAGCTCTTTGGGAACCGCTTCCGTAGCCCCACACACCTGGGGGCTGCAGGCTTTCCTGCTGCCTTCAGCCTGAAAACCACCCTTTCCCACATGGCGTCACGCCAGGCACAAAAATGGCCATATGTCTGGAGACTGGTCCCACGCCCAAAGAGCCAGCAGGGAAAACTATGCCTTGTTCTAAAGCTCTTTGGGAACCGCTTGCGTAGCCCCACACACCTGGGGGCTGCAGGCTTTCCTGCTGCCTTCAGCCTCAAAACCACCCTTTCCCACTTGGCGTCACGCAAGGCACAAAATGGCCATATGTCTGGAGACTGGTCCCTTTCCCAAAGAGCCAGCAGGGAAAACTATGCCTTGTTCTAAAGCTCTTTGGGAACCACTTGCGTAGCCCCAAACTCCTGGGGGCTGCAGGCTTTCCTGCTGCCTTCAGCCTCAAAACCACCCTTTCCCACATGGCACCGCGCCAAGCCCAAAAATGGCCATATATCTGGGGATTGGTCCCACGCCCAAAGAGCCAGCAGGGAAAACTATGCCTTGTTCTAAAGCTCTTTGGGAACCGCTTGCGTAGCCCCACACACCTGGGGGCTGCAGGCTTTCCTGCTGCCTTCAGCCTCAAAACCACCCTTTCCCACATGGCGTCACGCCAGGCACAAAAATGGCCATATGTCTGGAGACTGGTCCCACGCCCAAAGAGCCAGCAGGGAAAACTATGCCTTGTTCTAAAGCTCTTTGGGAACCGCTTGCGTAGCCCCACACACCTGGGGGCTGCAGGCTTTCCTGCTGCCTTCAGCCTCAAAACCACCCTTTCCCACTTGGCGTCACGCAAGGCACAAAATGGCCATATGTCTGGAGACTGGTCCCACGCCCAAAGAGCCAGCAGGGAAAACTATGCCTTGTTCTAAAGCTCTTTGGGAACCGCTTGCGTAGCCCCACACACCTGGGGGCTGCAGGCTTTCCTGCTGCCTTCAGCCTCAAAACCACCCTTTCCCACATGGCGTCACGCCAGGCACAAAAATGGCCATATGTCTGGAGACTGGTCCCACGCCCAAAGAGCCAGCAGGGAAAACTATGCCTTGTTCTAAAGCTCTTTGGGAACCGCTTGCGTAGCCCCACACACCTGGGGGCTGCAGGCTTTCCTGCTGCCTTCAGCCTCAAAACCACCCTTTCCCACTTGGCGCCGTGCCAGGCCCAAAAATGGCCATATGGCTGGAGACTGGTCCCACGCCCAAAGAGCCAGCAGGGAAAACTATGCCTTGTTCTAAAGCTCTTTGGGAACCGCTTCCGTAGCCCCACACACCTGGGGGCTGCAGGCTTTCCTGCTGCCTTCAGCCTGAAAACCACCCTTTCCCACATGGCGTCACGCCAGGCACAAAAATGGCCATATGTCTGGAGACTGGTCCCACGCCCAAAGAGCCAGCAGGGAAAACTATGCCTTGTTCTAAAGCTCTTTGGGAACCGCTTGCGTAGCCCCACACACCTGGGGGCTGCAGGCTTTCCTGCTGCCTTCAGCCTCAAAACCACCCTTTCCCACTTGGCGTCACGCAAGGCACAAAATGGCCATATGTCTGGAGACTGGTCCCACGCCCAAAGAGCCAGCAGGGAAAACTATGCCTTGTTCTAAAGCTCTTTGGGAACCACTTGCGTAGCCCCAAACTCCTGGGGGCTGCAGGCTTTCCTGCTGCCTTCAGCCTCAAAACCACCCTTTCCCACTTGGCGCCGTGCCAGGCCCAAAAATGGCCATATGGCTGGAGACTGGTCCCACGCCCAAAGAGCCAGCAGGGAAAACTATGCCTTGTTCTAAAGCTCTTTGGGAACCGCTTGCGTAGCCCCACACACCTGGGGGCTGCAGGCTTTCCTGCTGCCTTCAGCCTCAAAACCACCCTTTCCCTCATGGCGTCACGAAAGGCACAAAAATGGCCATATGTGTGGAGGTTGGTCCCACGCCCAAAGAGCCAGCAGGGAAAACTATGCCTTGTTCTAAAGCTCTTTGGGAATGGCTTGCGTAGCCCCACAGACCTGGGGGCTGCAGGCTTTCCTGCTCTCTTCAGCCTCAAAAGCACGCTTTCCCACTCGGCCCCGTGCCAGGCAGAAAAATGGCCATATGTCTGGAGACTGGTCCCTTTCCCAAAGAGCCAGCAGGGAAAACTATGCCTTGTTCTAAAGCTCTTTGGGAACCGCTTGCGTAGCCCCACACACCTGGGGGCTGCAGGCTTTCCTGCTGCCTTCAGCCTCAAAACCACCCTTTCCCACATGGCGTCACGCCAGGCACAAAAATGGCCATATGTCTGGAGACTGGTCCCACGCCCAAAGAGCCAGCAGGGAAAACTATGCCTTGTTCTAAAGCTCTTTGGGAACCGCTTGCGTAGCCCCACACACCTGGGGGCTGCAGGCTTTCCTGCTGCCTTCAGCCTCAAAACAACACTTTCTCACTTGGCGTCGCTCCAGGCACAAAAATGGCCATATGTCTGGAGATTGGTCCCTTTCCCAAAGAGCCAGCAGGGAAAACTATGCCTTGTTCTAAAGCTCTTTGGGAACGGCTTGCGTAGCCCCACACACCTGGGGCCTGCAGGCTTTCCTGCTCTCTTCAGCCTCAAAAGCACGCTTTCCCACTCGGCCCCGTGCCAGGCAGAAAAATGGCCATATGTCTGGAGACTGGTCCCTTTCCCAAAGAGCCAGCAGGGAAAACTATGCCTTGTTCTAAAGCTCTTTGGGAACCGCTTGCGTAGCCCCACACACCTGGGGGCTGCAGGCTTTCCTGCTGCCTTCAGCCTCAAAACCACCCTTTCCCTCATGGCGTCACGCCAGGCACAAAGATGGCCATATGGCTGGAGGTTGGTCCCACGCCCAAAGAGCCAGCAGGGAAAACTATGCCTTGTTCTAAAGCTCTTTGGGAACGGCTTGCGTAGCCCCACAGACCTGGGGGCTGCAGGCTTTCCTGCTCTCTTCAGCCTCAAAAGCACGCTTTCCCACTCGGCCCCGTGCCAGGCAGAAAAATGGCCATATGTCTGGAGACTGGTCCCTTTCCCAAAGAGCCAGCAGGGAAAACTATGCCTTGTTCTAAAGCTCTTTGGGAACCGCTTGCGTAGCCCCACACACCTGGGGGCTGCAGGCTTTCCTGCTGCCTTCAGCCTCAAAACCACCCTTTCCCACATGGCGTCACGCCAGGCACAAAAATGGCCATATGTCTGGAGACTGGTCCCACGCCCAAAGAGCCAGCAGGGAAAACTATGCCTTGTTCTAAAGCTCTTTGGGAACCGCTTGCGTAGCCCCACACACCTGGGGGCTGCAGGCTTTCCTGCTGCCTTCAGCCTCAAAACAACCCTTTCTCACTTGGCGTCGCTCCAGGCACAAAAATGGCCATATGTCTGGAGATTGGTCCCTTTCCCAAAGAGCCAGCAGGGAAAACTATGCCTTGTTCTAAAGCTCTTTGGGAACCGCTTGCGTAGCCCCACACACCTGGGGGCTGCAGGCTTTCCTGCTGCCTTCAGCCTCAAAACCACCCTTTCCCACATGGCGCCGCGCCAAGCCCAAAAATGGCCATATATCTGGAGATTGGTCCCACGCCCAAAGAGCCAGCAGGGAAAACGATGCCTTGTTCTAAAGCTCTTTGGGAACCGCTTGCGTAGCCCCACACACCTGGGGGCTGCAGGCTTTCCTGCAGCCTTCAGCCTCAAAACCACCCTTTCCCACTTGGCGCCGCACCAGGCCCAAAAATGGCCATATGTCTGGAGATTGGTCCCACGCCCAAAGAGCCAGCAGGGAAAACTATGCCTTGTTCTAAAGCTCTTTGGGAACCGCTTGCGTAGCCCCACACACCTGGGGGCTGCAGGCTTTCCTGCTGCCTTCAGCCTCAAAACCACCCTTTCCCTCATGGCGTCACGCCAGGCCCAAAAATGGCCATACGTCTGGAGACTGGTCCCACGCCCAAAGAGCCAGCAGGGAAAACTATGCCTTGTTCTAAAGCTCTTTGGGAACCGCTTGCGTAGCCCCACACACCTGGGGGCTGCAGGCTTTCCTGCTGCCTTCAGCCTCAAAACCACCCTTTCCCATTTGGCGTCACGCCAGGCACAAAAATGGCCTTAGGGCTGGAGGTTGGTCCCACGCCCAAAGAGCCAGCAGGGAAAACTATGCCTTGTTCTAAAGCTCTTTGGGAACCGCTTGCGTAGCCCCACACACCTGGGGGCTGCAGGCTTTCCTGCTGCCTTCAGCCTCAAAACCACCCTTTCCCACATGGCGTCACGCCAGGCACAAAAATGGCCATATGTCTGGAGACTGGTCCCACGCCCAAAGAGCCAGCAGGGAAAACTATGCCTTGTTCTAAAGCTCTTTGGGAACCGCTTGCGTAGCCCCACACACCTGGGGGCTGCAGGCTTTCCTGCTGCCTTCAGCCTCAAAACCACCCTTTCTCACTTGGCGTCGCTCCAGGCACAAAAATGGCCATATGTCTGGAGATTGGTCCCACGCCCAAAGAGCCAGCAGGGAAAACTATGCCTTGTTCTAAAGCTCTTTGGGAACCGCTTGCGTAGCCCCACACTCCTGGGGGCTGAAGGCTTTCCTGCTGCCTTCAGCCTCAAAACCACCCTTTCCCACTTGGTGCCGCGCCAGGCCCAAAAATGGCCATATGTCTGGAGACTGGTCCCACGCCCAAAGAGCCAGCAGGGAAAACTATGCCTTGTTCTAAAGCTCTTTGGTAACTGCTTGCGTAGCCCCACACACCTGGGGGCTGCAGTCTTTCCTGCTGCCTTCAGCCTCAAAACCACCCTTTCCCACTTGGCGCCGCGCCAGGCCCAAAAATGGCCATATGTCTGGAGACTGGTCCCTTTCCCAAAGAGCCAGCAGGGAAAACTATGCCTTGTTCTAAAGCTCTTTGGGAACCGCTTGCGTGGCCCCACAGACCTGGGGGCTGCAGACTTTCCTGCTGCCTTCAGCCTCAAAACCACCCTTTCCCACATGGCGTCACGCCAGGCACAAAAATGGCCATATGTCTGGAGATTGGTCCGACGCCCAAAGAGCCAGCAGGGAAAACTATGCCTTGTACTAAAGCTCTTTGGGAACCGCTTGCGTAGCCCCACACAAACTGGGGGCTGCAGGCTTTCCTGCTGCCTTCAGCCTCAAAAGCACCCTTTCCCTCATGGCGTCACGCCAGGCCCAAAAATGGCCATACGTCTGGAGACTGGTCCCACGCCCAAAGAGCCAGCAGGGAAAACTATGCCTTGTTCTAAAGCTCTTTGGGAACCGCTTCCGTAGCCCCACACACCTGGGGGCTGCAGGCTTTCCTGCTGCCTTCAGCCTCAAAACCACCCTTTCCCACATGGCGTCACGCCAGGCACAAAAATGGCCATATGTCTGGAGACTGGTCCCACGCCCAAAGAGCCAGCAGGGAAAACTATGCCTTGTTCTAAAGCTCTTTGGGAACCGCTTGCGTAGCCCCACACACCTGGGGGCTGCAGGCTTTCCTGCTGCCTTCAGCCTCAAAACCACCCTTTCCCACTTGGCGTCACGCAAGGCACAAAATGGCCATATGTCTGGAGACTGGTCCCACGCCCAAAGAGCCAGCAGGGAAAACTATGCCTTGTTCTAAAGCTCTTTGGGAACCACTTGCGTAGCCCCAAACTCCTGGGGGCTGCAGGCTTTCCTGCTGCCTTCAGCCTCAAAACCACCCTTTCCCACATGGCACCGCGCCAAGCCCAAAAATGGCCATATATCTGGGGATTGGTCCCACGCCCAAAGAGCCAGCAGGGAAAACTATGCCTTGTTCTAAAGCTCTTTGGGAACCGCTTGCGTAGCCCCACACACCTGGGGGCTGCAGGCTTTCCTGCTGCCTTCAGCCTCAAAACCACCCTTTCCCTCATGGCGTCACGCCAGGCACAAAAATGGCCATATGGCTGGAGGTTGGCCCCACGCCCAAAGAGCCAGCAGGGAAAACTATGCCTTGTTCTAAAGCTCTTTGGGAACCGCTTGCGTAGCCCCACAGACCTGGGGGCTGCAGGCTTTCCTGCTCTCTTCAGCCTCAAAAGCACTCTCTCCCACTCGGCCCCGTGCCAGGCAGAAAAATGGCCATATGTCTGGAGACTGGTCCCTTTCCCAAAGAGCCAGCAGGGAAAACTATGCCTTGTTCTAAAGCTCTTTGGGAACCGCTTGCGTAGCCCCACACACCTGGGGGCTGCAGGCTTTCCTGCTGCCTTCAGCCTCAAAACAACACTTTCTCACTTGGCGTCGCTCCAGGCACAAAAATGGCCATATGTCTGGAGATTGGTCCCTTTCCCAAAGAGCCAGCAGGGAAAACTATGCCTTGTTCTAAAGCTCTTTGGGAACCGCTTGCGTAGCCCCACACTCCTGGGGGCTGCAGGCTTTCCTGCTGCCTTCAGCCTCAAAACCACCCTTTCCCACATGGCGCCACGGCAGGCACAAAAATGGCCATATATCTGGAGATTGGTCCCACGCCCAAAGAGCCAGCAGGGAAAACGATGCCTTGTTCTAAAGCTCTTTGGGAACCACTTGCGTGGCCCCACACACCTGGGGGCTGCAGGCTTTCCTGCTGCCTTCAGACTCAAAACCACCCTTTCCCACTTGGTGCCGCGCCAGGCCCAAAAATGGCCATATGTCTGGAGACTGGTCCCACGCCCAAAGAGCCAGCAGGGAAAACTATGCCTTGTTCTAAAGCTCTTTGGTAACTGCTTGCGTAGCCCCACACACCTGGGGGCTGCAGTCTTTCCTGCTGCCTTCAGCCTCAAAAGCACCCTTTCCCACTTGGCGCCGCGCCAGGCCCAAAAATGGCCATATGTCTGGAGACTGGTCCCTTTCCCAAAGAGCCAGCAGGGAAAACTATGCCTTGTTCTAAAGCTCTTTGGGAACCGCTTGCGTGGCCCCACAGACCTGGGGGCTGCAGACTTTCCTGCTGCCTTCAGCCTCAAAACCACCCTTTCCCACATGGCGTCACGCCAGGCACAAAAATGGCCATATGTCTGGAGATTGGTCCGACGCCCAAAGAGCCAGCAGGGAAAACTATGCCTTGTACTAAAGCTCTTTGGGAACCGCTTGCGTAGCCCCACACACCTGGGGGCTGCAGGCTTTCCTGCTGCCTTCAGCCTCAAAAGCACCCTTTCCCTCATGGCGTCACGCCATGCCCAAAAATGGCCATACGTCTGGAGACTGGTCCCACGCCCAAAGAGCCAGCAGGGAAAACTATGCCTTGTTCTAAAGCTCTTTGGGAACCGCTTCCGTAGCCCCACACACCTGGGGGCTGCAGGCTTTCCTGCTGCCTTCAGCCTCAAAACCACCCTTTCCCACATGGCGTCACGCCAGGCACAAAAATGGCCATATGTCTGGAGACTGGTCCCACGCCCAAAGAGCCAGCAGGGAAAACTATGCCTTGTTCTAAAGCTCTTTGGGAACCGCTTGCGTAGCCCCACACACCTGGGGGCTGCAGGCTTTCCTGCTGCCTTCAGCCTCAAAACCACCCTTTCCCACATGGCGTCACGCAAGGCACAAAATGGCCATATGTCTGGAGACTGGTCCCACGCCCAAAGAGCCAGCAGGGAAAACTATGCCTTGTTCTAAAGCTCTTTGGGAACCACTTGCGTAGCCCCAAACTCCTGGGGGCTGCAGGCTTTCCTGCTGCCTTCAGCCTCAAAACCACCCTTTCCCACATGGCACCGCGCCAAGCCCAAAAATGGCCATATATCTGGAGATTGGTCCCACGCCCAAAGAGCCAGCAGGGAAAACTATGCCTTGTTCTAAAGCTCTTTGGGAACCGCTTGCGTAGCCCCACACACCTGGGGGCTGCAGGCTTTCCTGCTGCCTTCAGCCTCAAAACCACCCTTTCCCTCATGGCGTCACGCCAGGCACAAAAATGGCCATATGGCTGGAGGTTGGTCCCACGCCCAAAGAGCCAGCAGGGAAAACTATGCCTTGTTCTAAAGCTCTTTGGGAACGGCTTGCGTAGCCCCACAGACCTGGGGGCTGCAGGCTTTCCTGCTCTCTTCAGCCTCAAAAGAACTCTCTCCCACTCGGCCCCGTGCCAGGCAGAAAAATGGCCATATGTCTGGAGACTGGTCCCTTTCCCAAAGAGCCAGCAGGGAAAACTATGCCTTGTTCTAAAGCTCTTTGGGAACCGCTTGCGTAGCCCCACACACCTGGGGGCTGCAGGCTTTCCTGCTGCCTTCAGCCTCAAAACAACACTTTCTCACTTGGCGTCGCTCCAGGCACAAAAATGGCCATATGTCTGGAGATTGGTCCCTTTCCCAAAGAGCCAGCAGGGAAAACTATGCCTTGTTCTAAAGCTCTTTGGGAACCGCTTGCGTAGCCCCACACTCCTGGGGGCTGCAGGCTTTCCTGCTGCCTTCAGCCTCAAAACCACCCTTTCCCAATTGGTGCCGCGCCAGGCCCAAAAATGGCCATATGTCTGGAGACTGGTCCCACGCCCAAAGAGCCAGCAGGGAAAACTATGCCTTGTACTCAAGCTCTTTGGGAACCGCTTGCGTAGCCCCACACACCTGGGGGCTGCAGGCTTTCCTGCTGCCTTCAGCCTCAAAACCACCCTTTCCCTCATGGCGTCACGCCAGGCCCAAAAATGGCCATACGTCTGGAGACTGGTCCCACGCCCAAAGAGCCAGCAGGGAAAACTATGCCTTGTTCTAAAGCTCTTTGGGAACCGCTTGCGTAGCCCCACACACCTGGGGGCTGCAGGCTTTCCTGCTGCCTTCAGCCTCAAAACCACCCTTTCCCACATGGCGTCACGCCAGGCACAAAAATGGCCATAGGGCTGGAGGTTGGTCCCACGCCCAAAGAGCCAGCAGGGAAAACTATGCCTTGTTCTAAAGCTCTTTGGGAACCGCTTGCGTAGCCCCACACACCTGGGGGCTGCAGGCTTTCCTGCTGCCTTCAGCCTCAAAACCACCCTTTCCCACTTGGCGTCACGCAAGGCACAAAATGGCCATATGTCTGGAGACTGGTCCCACGCCCAAAGAGCCAGCAGGGAAAACTATGCCTTGTTCTAAAGCTCTTTGGGAACCGCTTGCGTAGCCCCACACACCTGGGGGCTGCAGGCTTTCCTGCTGCCTTCAGCCTCAAAACCACCCTTTCCCACTTGGCGCCGTGCCAGGCCCAAAAATGGCCATATGGCTGGAGACTGGTCCCACGCCCAAAGAGCCAGCAGGGAAAACTATGCCTTGTTCTAAAGCTCTTTGGGAACCGCTTGCGTAGCCCCACACACCTGGGGGCTGCAGGCTTTCCTGCTGCCTTCAGCCTCAAAACCACCCTTTCCCTCATGGCGTCACGCCAGGCACAAAAATGGCCATATGTCTGGAGACTGGTCCCTTTCCCAAAGAGCCAGCAGGGAAAACTATGCCTTGTTCTAAAGCTCTTTGGGAACCGCTTGCGTAGCCCCACACACCTGGGGGCTGCAGGCTTTCCTGCTCTCTTCAGCCTCAAAAGCACGCTTTCGCACTCGGCCCCGTGCCAGGCAGAAAAATGGCCATATGTCTGGAGACTGGTCCCACGCCCAAAGAGCCAGCAGGGAAAACTATGCCTTGTTCTAAAGCTCTTTGGGAACCGCTTGCGTAGCCCCACACACCTGGGGGCTGCAGGCTTTCCTGCTGCCTTCAGCCTCAAAACCACCCTTTCGCACTTGGTCCGCGCCAGGCCCAAAAATGGCCATAAGGCTGGAGACTGGTCCCACGCCCAAAGAGCCAGCAGGGAAAACTATGCCTTGTTCTAAAGCTCTTTGGGAACCGCTTGCGTAGCCCCACACACCTGGGGGCTGCAGGCTTTCCTGCTGACTTCAGCCTCAAAACCACCCTTTCCCACTTGGCGCCGCGCGAGGCCCAAAAATGGTCATATGTCTGGAGACTGGTCCCACGCCCAAAGAGCCAGCAGGGAAAACTATGCCTTGTTCTAAAGCTCTTTGGGAACCGCTTGCGTAGCCCCACACAAACTGGGGGCTGCAGGCTTTTCTCGCGCTTTCAGCCTCAAAACCACCCTTTCGAACTTGGCGCTGCTCCTGGACCAAAAATGGCCATATGTCTGGAGACTGGTCCCACGCCCAAAGAGCCAGCAGGGAAAACTATGCCTTGTTCTAAAGTTCTTTGGGAACCACTTGCGTGACCCCACAGACCTGGGGGCTGCAGGCTTTCCTGCTGCCTTCAGCCTCAAAACCACCCTTTCCCACATGGCGTCACGCCAGGCACAAAAATGGCCATATGTCTGGAGACTGGTCCCACGCCCAAAGAGCCAGCAGGGAAAACTATGCCTTGTTCTAAAGCTCTTTGGGAACCGCTTGCGTAGCCCCACACACCTCGGGGCTGCAGGCTTTCCTGCTCTCTTCAGCCTCAAAAGCACCCTTTCCCACTTGGCGCCAAGCCAGGCATAAATATGGCCATATTTCTGGAGATTGGTCCCACGCCCAAAGAGCCAGCAGGGAAAACTATGCCTTGTTCTAAAGCTCTTTGGGAACCGCTTGCGTAGCCCCACACTCCTGGGGGCTGCAGGCTTTCCTGCTGCCTTCAGCCTCAAAACCACCCTTTCCCACTTGGCGCCGTGCCAGGCCCAAAAATGGCCATATGTCTGGAGACTGGTCCCACGCCCAAAGACCCAGCAGGGAAAACTATGCCTTGTTCTAAAGCTCTTTGGGAACCGCTTGCGTAGCCCCACACACCTGGGGGCTGCAGGCTTTCCTGCTGCCTTCAGCCTCCAAACACCCCTTTCCCATTTGGCCCCGCGCCAGGCCCAAAAATGGCCATATGTCTGGAGATTGGTCCCACGCCCAAAGAGCCAGCAGGGAAAACTATGCCTTGTTCTAAAGCTCTTTGGGAACCGCTTGCGTAGCCCCACACACCTGGGGGCTGCAGACTTTTCTCGCGCTTTCAGCCTCAAAACCACCCTTTCCCTCATGGCATCACGCCAGGCACAAAAATGGCCATATGTCTGAAGACTGGTCCCACGCCCAAAGAGCCAGCAGGGAAAACTATGCCTTGTTCTAAAGCTCTTTGGGAACCGCTTGCGTAGCCCCACACACCTAAGAGCTGCAGGCTTTCCTGCTGCCTTCAGCCTCAACACCACCCTTTCCCACTTGGCGCCGTGCCAGGCCCAAAAATGGCCATATGTCTGGAGACTGGTCCCACGCCCAAAGAGCCAGCAGGGAAAACTATGCCTTGTTCTAAAGCTCTTTGGGAACCGCTTGCGTAGCCCCACACACCTGGGGGCTGCAGGCTTTCCTGCTCTCTTCAGCCTCAGAAGAACCCTTTCGCACTTGGCGCCGCGCCAGGCACAAAAATGGCCATATGTCTGGAGATTGGTTCCACGCCCAAAGAGCCAGCAGGGAAATCTATGGCGTTTTCTAAAGCTCTTTCCGAACCGCTTGCGTAGCCCCACAGACCTGGGGGCTGCAGGCTTTCCTGCTGCCTTCAGCCTCAAAACCACCCTTTCCCACATGGCGTCACGCCAGGCACAAAAATGGCCATATGTCTGGAGACTGGTCCCACGCCCAAAGAGCCAGCAGGGAAAACTATGCCTTGTTCTAAAGCTCTTTGGGAACCGCTTGCGTAGCCCCACACACCTGGGGGTTGCAGGCTTTCCTGCTCTCTTCAGCCTCAAAAGCACCCTTTCCCACTTGGCGCCAAGCCAGGCATAAATATGGCCATATTTCTGGAGATTGGTCCCACGCCCAAAGAGCCAGCAGGGAAAACTATGCCTTGTTCTAAAGCTCTTTGGGAACCGCTTGCGTAGCCCCACACACCTGGGGGCTGCAGGCTTTCCTGCTGCCTTCAGCCTCAAAACCACCCTTTCCCACTTGGCGCCGCGCCAGGCCCAAAAATGGCCATATGTCTGGAGACTGGTCCCACGCCCAAAGAGCCAGCAGGGAAAACTATGCCTTGTTCTAAAGCTCTTTGGGAACCGCTTGCGTAGCCCCACACACCTGGGGGCTGCAGGCTTTCCTGCTGCCTTCAGCCTCCAAACACCCCTTTCCCATTTGGCCCCGCGCCAGGCCCAAAAATGGCCATATGTCTGGAGACTGGTCCCACGCCCAAAGAGCCAGCAGGGAAAACTATGCCTTGTTCTAAAGCTCTTTGGGAACCGCTTGCGTAGCCCCACACACCTGGGGGCTGCAGGCTTTTCTCGCGCTTTCAGCCTCAAAACCACCCTTTCCCACTTGGCGCTGCGCCAGGCACAAAAATGGCCATATGTCTGGAGATTGGTCCCACGCCCAAAGAGCCAGCAGGGAAAACTATGCCTTGTTCTAAAGCTCTTTGGGAACCGCTTGCGTAGCCCCACACACCTGGGGGCTGCAGGCTTTCCTGCTCTCTTCAGCCTCAAAAGCACGCTTTCCCACTCGGCCCCGTGCCAGGCAGAAAAATGGCCATATGTCTGGAGACTGGTCCCTTTCCCAAAGAGCCAGCAGGGAAAACTATGCCTTGTTCTAAAGCTCTTTGGGAACCGCTTGCGTAGCCCCACACACCTGGGGGCTGCAGGCTTTCCTGCTGCCTTCAGCCTCAAAACCACCCTTTCCCACATGGCGTCACGCCAGGCACAAAAATGGCCATATGTCTGGAGACTGGTCCCACGCCCAAAGAGCCAGCAGGGAAAACTATGCCTTGTTCTAAAGCTCTTTGGGAACCGCTTGCGTAGCCCCACACACCTGGGGGCTGCAGGCTTTCCTGCTGCCTTCAGCCTCAAAACAACCCTTTCTCACTTGGCGTCGCTCCAGGCACAAAAATGGCCATATGTCTGGAGATTGGTCCCTTTCCCAAAGAGCCAGCAGGGAAAACTATGCCTTGTTCTAAAGCTCTTTGGGAACCGCTTGCGTAGCCCCACACACCTGGGGGCTGCAGGCTTTCCTGCTGCCTTCAGCCTCAAAACCACCCTTTCCCACATGGCGCCACGCCAAGCCCAAAAATGGCCATATATCTGGAGATTGGTCCCACGCCCAAAGAGCCAGCAGGGAAAACGATGCCTTGTTCTAAAGCTCTTTGGGAACCTCTTGCGTAGCCCCACACACCTGGGGGCTGCAGGCTTTCCTGCAGCCTTCAGCCTCAAAACCACCCTTTCCCACTTGGCGCCGCACCAGGCCCAAAAATGGCCATATGTCTGGAGATTGGTCCCACGCCCAAAGAGCCAGCAGGGAAAACTATGCCTTGTTCTAAAGCTCTTTGGGAACCGCTTGCGTAGCCCCACACACCTGGGGGCTGCAGGCTTTCCTGTTGCCTTCAGCCTCAAAACCACCCTTTCCCTCATGGCGTCACGCCAGGCACAAAAATGGCCATATGGCTGGAGGTTGGTCCCACGCCCAAAGAGCCAGCAGGGAAAACTATGCCTTGTTCTAAAGCTCTTTGGGAACGGCTTGCGTAGCCCCACAGACCTGGGGGCTGCAGGCTTTCCTGCTCTCTTCAGCCTCAAAAGCACGCTTTCCCACTCGGCCCCGTGCCAGGCAGAAAAATGGCCATATGTCTGGAGACTGGTCCCTTTCCCAAAGAGCCAGCAGGGAAAACTATGCCTTGTTCTAAAGCTCTTTGGGAACCGCTTGCGTAGCCCCACACACCTGGGGGCTGCAGGCTTTCCTGCTGCCTTCAGCCTCAAAACCACCCTTTCCCACATGGCGTCACGCCAGGCACAAAAATGGCCATATGTCTGGAGACTGGTCCCACGCCCAAAGACCCAGCAGGGAAAACTATGCCTTGTTCTAAAGCTCTTTGGGAACCGCTTGCGTAGCCCTACACACCTGGGGGCTGCAGGCTTTCCTGCTGCCTTCAGCCTCAAAACAACCCTTTCTCACTTGGCGTCGCTCCAGGCAGAAAAATGGCCATATGTCTGGAGACTGGTCCCTTTCCCAAAGAGCCAGCAGGGAAAACTATGCCTTGTTCTAAAGCTCTTTGGGAACCGCTTGCGTAGCCCCACACACCTGGGGGCTGCAGGCTTTCCTGCTGCCTTCAGCCTCAAAACCACCCTTTCCCACATGGCGTCACGCCAGGCCCAAAAATGGCCATATGTCTGGAGACTGGTCCCTTTCCCAAAGAGCCAGCAGGGAAAATTATGCCTTGTTCTAAAGCTCTTTGGGAACCGCTTGCGTAGCCCCACACACCTGGGGGCTGCAGGCTTTCCTGCTGCCTTCAGCCTCAAAACCACCCTTTCTCACTTGGCGTCGCTCCAGGCACAAAAATGGCCATATGTCTGGAGATTGGTCCCTTTCCCAAAGAGCCAGCAGGGAAAACTATGCCTTGTTCTAAAGCTCTTTGGGAACCGCTTGCGTAGCCCCACACTCCTGGGGGCTGCAGGCTTTCCTGCTGCCTTCAGCCTCAAAACCACCCTTTCCCACATGGCGCCACGCCAGGCACAAAAATGGCCATATTTCTGGAGATTGGTCCCACGCCCAAAGAGCCAGCAGGGAAAACTATGCCTTGTTCTAAAGCTCTTTGGGAACCGCTTGCGTGGCCCCACACACCTGGGGGCTGCAGGCTTTCCTGCTGCCTTCAGCCTCAAAACCACCCTTTCCCACTTGGTGCCGCGCCAGGCCCAAAAATGGCCATATGTCTGGAGACTGGTCCCACGCCCAAAGAGCCAGCAGGGAAAACTATGCCTTGTTCTAAAGCTCTTTGGTAACTGCTTGCGTAGCCCCACACACCTGGGGGCTGCAGTCTTTCCTGCTGCCTTCAGCCTCAAAACCACCCTTTCCCACTTGGCGCCGCGCCAGGCCCAAAAATGGCCATATGTCTGGAGACTGGTCCCTTTCCCAAAGAGCCAGCAGGGAAAACTATGCCTTGTTCTAAAGCTCTTTGGGAACCGCTTGCGTGGCCCCACAGACCTGGGGGCTGCAGACTTTCCTGCTGCCTTCAGCCTCAAAACCACCCTTTCCCACATGGCGTCACGCCAGGCACAAAAATGGCCATATGTCTGGAGATTGGTCCGACGCCCAAAGAGCCAGCAGGGAAAACTATGCCTTGTACTAAAGCTCTTTGGGAACCGCTTGCGTAGCCCCACACACCTGGGGGCTGCAGGCTTTCCTGCTGCCTTCAGCCTCAAAACCACCCTTTCCCTCATGGCGTCACGCCAGGCCCAAAAATGGCCATACGTCTGGAGACTGGTCCCTTTCCCAAAGAGCCAGCAGGGAAAACTATGCCTTGTTCTAAAGCTCTATGGGAACCGCTTCCGTAGCCCCACACACCTGGGGGCTGCAGGCTTTCCTGCTGCCTTCAGCCTCAAAACCACCCTTTCCCACATGGCGTCACGCCAGGCACAAAAATGGCCATATGTCTGGAGACTGGTCCCACGCCCAAAGAGCCAGCAGGGAAAACTATGCCTTGTTCTAAAGCTCTTTGGGAACCGCTTGCGTAGCTCCACACACCTGGGGGCTGCAGGCTTTCCTGCTGCCTTCAGCCTCAAAACCACCCTTTCCCACTTGGCGTCACGCAAGGCACAAAATGGCCATATGTCTGGAGACTGGTCCCACGCCCAAAGAGCCAGCAGGGAAAACTATGCCTTGTTCTAAAGCTCTTTGGGAACCACTTGCGTAGCCCCAAACTCCTGGGGGCTGCAGGCTTTCCTGCTGCCTTCAGCCTCAAAACCACCCTTTCCCACATGGCACCGCGCCAAGCCCAAAAATGCCATATATCTGGGGATTGGTCCCACGCCCAAAGAGCCAGCAGGGAAAACTATGCCTTGTTCTAAAGCTCTTTGGGAACCTCTTGCGTAGCCCCACACACCAGGGGGCTGCAGGCTTTCCTGCTGCCTTCAGCCTCAAAACCACCCTTTCCCTCATGGCGTCACGCCAGGCACAAAAATGGCCATATGGCTGGAGGTTGGTCCCACGCCCAAAGAGCCAGCAGGGAAAACTATGCCTTGTTCTAAAGCTCTTTGGGAACGGCTTGCGTAGCCCCACAGACCTGGGGGCTGCAGGCTTTCCTGCTCTCTTCAGCCTCAAAAGCACTCTTTCCCACTCGGCCCCGTGCCAGGCAGAAAAATGGCCATATGTCTGGAGACTGGTCCCTTTCCCAAAGAGCCAGCAGGGAAAACTATGCCTTGTTCTAAAGCTCTTTGGGAACCGCTTGCGTAGCCCCACACACCTGGGGGCTGCAGGCTTTCCTGCTGCCTTCAGCCTCAAAACCACCCTTTCCCACATGGCGTCACGCCAGGCACAAAAATGGCCATATGTCTGGAGACTGGTCCCACGCCCAAAGAGCCAGCAGGGAAAACTATGCCTTGTTCTAAAGCTCTTTGGGAACCGCTTGCGTAGCCCCACACACCTGGGGGCTGCAGGCTTTCCTGCTGCCTTCAGCCTCAAAACAACACTTTCTCACTTGGCGTCGCTCCAGGCACAAAAATGGCCATATGTCTGGAGATTGGTCCCTTTCCCAAAGAGCCAGCAGGGAAAACTATGCCTTGTTCTAAAGCTCTTTGGGAACCGCTTGCGTAGCCCCACACTCCTGGGGGCTGCAGGCTTTCCTGCTGCCTTCAGCCTCAAAACCACCCTTTCCCACATGGCGCCACGCCAGGCACAAAAATGGCCATATATCTGGAGATTGGTCCCACGCCCAAAGAGCCAGCAGGGAAAACTATGCCTTGTTCTAAAGCTCTTTGGGAACCGCTTGCGTGGCCCCACACACCTGGGGGCTGCAGGCTTTCCTGCTGCCTTCAGCCTCAAAACCACCCTTTCCCACTTGGTGCCGCGCCAGGCCCAAAAATGGCCATATGTCTGGAGACTGGTCCCACGCCCAAAGAGCCAGCAGGGAAAACTATGCCTTGTACTCAAGCTCTTTGGGAACCGCTTGCGTAGCCCCACACACCTGGGGGCTGCAGGCTTTCCTGCTGCCTTCAGCCTCAAAACCACCCTTTCCCTCATGGCGTCACGCCAGGCCCAAAAATGGCCATATGTCTGGAGACTGGTCCCACGCCCAAAGAGCCAGCAGGGAAAACTATGCCTTGTTCTAAAGCTCTTTGGGAACCGCTTGCGTAGCCCCACACACCTGGGGGCTGCAGGCTTTCCTGCTGCCTTCAGCCTCAAAACCACCCTTTCCCACATGGCGTCACGCCAGGCACAAAAATGGCCATATGTCTGGAGACTGGTCCCACGCCCAAAGAGCCAGCAGGGAAAACTATGCCTTGTTCTAAAGCTCTTTGGGAACCGCTTGCGTAGCCCCACACACCTGGGGGCTGCAGGCTTTCCTGCTGCCTTCAGCCTCAAAACCACCCTTTCCCACTTGGCGTCACGCAAGGCACAAAATGGCCATATGTCTGGAGACTGGTCCCACGCCCAAAGAGCCAGCAGGGAAAACTATGCCTTGTTCTAAAGCTCTTTGGGAACCGCTTGCGTAGCCCCACACACCTGGGGGCTGCAGGCTTTCCTGCTGCCTTCAGCCTCAAAACCACCCTTTCCCACTTGGCGCCGTGCCAGGCCCAAAAATGGCCATATGGCTGGAGACTGGTCCCACGCCCAAAGAGCCAGCAGGGAAAACTATGCCTTGTTCTAAAGCTCTTTGGGAACCGCTTGCGTAGCCCCACACACCTGGGGGCTGCAGGCTTTCCTGCTGCCTTCAGCCTCAATTCCACCCTTTCCCTCATGGCGTCACGCCAGGCACAAAAATGGCCATATGTCTGGAGACTGGTCCCTTTCCCAAAGAGCCAGCAGGGAAAACTATGCCTTGTTCTAAAGCTCTTTGGGAACCGCTTGCGTAGCCCCACACACCTGGGGGCTGCAGGCTTTCCTGCTCTCTTCAGCCTCAAAAGCACGCTTTCGCACTCGGCCCCGTGCCAGGCAGAAAAATGGCCATATGTCTGGAGACTGGTCCCACGCCCAAAGAGCCAGCAGGGAAAACTATGCCTTGTTCTAAAGCTCTTTGGGAACCGCTTGCGTAGCCCCACACACCTGGGGGCTGCAGGCTTTCCTGCTGCCTTCAGCCTCAAAACCACCCTTTCGCACTTGGTCCGCGCCAGGCCCAAAAATGGCCATAAGGCTGGAGACTGGTCCCACGCCCAAAGAGCCAGCAGGGAAAACTATGCCTTGTTCTAAAGCTCTTTGGGAACCGCTTGCGTAGCCCCACACACCTGGGGGCTGCAGGCTTTCCTGCTGACTTCAGCCTCAAAACCACCCTTTCCCACTTGGCGCCGCGCGAGGCCCAAAAATGGTCATATGTCTGGAGACTGGTCCCACGCCCAAAGAGCCAGCAGGGAAAACTATGCCTTGTTCTAAAGCTCTTTGGGAACCGCTTGCGTAGCCCCACACAAACTGGGGGCTGCAGGCTTTTCTCGCGCTTTCAGCCTGAAAACCACCCTTTCGAACTTGGCGCTGCTCCTGGACCAAAAATGGCCATATGTCTGGAGACTGGTCCCACGCCCAAAGAGCCAGCAGGGAAAACTATGCCTTGTTCTAAAGCTCTTTGGGAACCGCTTGCGTAGCCCCACACACCTGGGGGCTGCAGGCTTTTCTCGCGCTTTCAGCCTCAAAACCACCCTTTCCCTCATGGCATCACGCCAGGCACAAAAATGGCCATATGTCTGAAGACTGGTCCCACGCCCAAAGAGCCAGCAGGGAAAACTATGCCTTGTTCTAAAGCTCTTTGGGAACCGCTTGCGTGTCCCCACACACCTAAGAGCTGCAGGCTTTCCTGCTGCCTTCAGCCTCAACACCACCCTTTCCCACTTGGCGCCGTGCCAGGCCCAAAAATGGCCATATGTCTGGAGACTGGTCCCACGCCCAAAGAGCCAGCAGGGAAAACTATGCCTTGTTCTAAAGCTCTTTGGGAACCGCTTGCGTAGCCCCACACACCTGGGGGCTGCAGGCTTTCCTGCTCTCTTCAGCCTCAGAAGAACCCTTTCGCACTTGGCGCCGCGCCAGGCACAAAAATGGCTATATGTCTGGAGGTTGGTCCCACGCCCAAAGAGCCAGCAGGGAAATCTATGGCGTTTTCTAAAGCTCTTTCCGAACCGCTTGCGTAGCCCCACACACCTGGGGGTTGCAGGCTTTCCTGCTGCCTTCAGCCTCAACACCACCCTTTCCCACTTGGCGCCGCGCCAGGCCCAAAAATGGCCATATGTCTGGAGACTGGTCCCACGCCCAAAGAGCCAGCAGGGAAAACTATGCCTTGTTCTAAAGCTCTTTGGGAACCGCTTGCGTAGCCCCACACACCTGGGGGTTGCAGGCTTTCCTGCTCTCTTCAGCCTCAAAAGCACCCTTTCCCACTTGGCGCCAAGCCAGGCATAAATATGGCCATATTTCTGGAGATTGGTCCCACGCCCAAAGAGCCAGCAGGGAAAACTATGCCTTGTTCTAAAGCTCTTTGGGAACCGCTTGCGTAGCCCCACACACCTGGGGGCTGCAGGCTTTCCTGCTGCCTTCAGCCTCAAAACAACCCTTTCTCACTTGGCGTCGCTCCAGGCACAAAAATGGCCATATGTCTGGAGATTGGTCCCTTTCCCAAAGAGCCAGCAGGGAAAACTATGCCTTGTTCTAAAGCTCTTTGGGAACCGCTTGCGTAGCCCCACACACCTGGGGGCTGCAGGCTTTCCTGCTGCCTTCAGCCTCAAAACCACCCTTTCCCACATGGCGCCACGCCAAGCCCAAAAATGGCCATATATCTGGAGATTGGTCCCACGCCCAAAGAGCCAGCAGGGAAAACGATGCCTTGTTCTAAAGCTCTTTGGGAACCTCTTGCGTAGCCCCACACACCTGGGGGCTGCAGGCTTTCCTGCAGCCTTCAGCCTCAAAACCACCCTTTCCCACTTGGCGCCGCACCAGGCCCAAAAATGGCCATATGTCTGGAGATTGGTCCCACGCCCAAAGAGCCAGCAGGGAAAACTATGCCTTGTTCTAAAGCTCTTTGGGAACCGCTTGCGTAGCCCCACACACCTGGGGGCTGCAGGCTTTCCTGTTGCCTTCAGCCTCAAAACCACCCTTTCCCTCATGGCGTCACGCCAGGCACAAAAATGGCCATATGGCTGGAGGTTGGTCCCACGCCCAAAGAGCCAGCAGGGAAAACTATGCCTTGTTCTAAAGCTCTTTGGGAACGGCTTGCGTAGCCCCACAGACCTGGGGGCTGCAGGCTTTCCTGCTCTCTTCAGCCTCAAAAGCACGCTTTCCCACTCGGCCCCATGCCAGGCAGAAAAATGGCCATATGTCTGGAGACTGGTCCCTTTCCCAAAGAGCCAGCAGGGAAAACTATGCCTTGTTCTAAAGCTCTTTGGGAACCGCTTGCGTAGCCCCACACACCTGGGGGCTGCAGGCTTTCCTGCTGCCTTCAGCCTCAAAACCACCCTTTCCCACATGGCGTCACGCCAGGCACAAAAATGGCCATATGTCTGGAGACTGGTCCCACGCCCAAAGACCCAGCAGGGAAAACTATGCCTTGTTCTAAAGCTCTTTGGGAACCGCTTGCGTAGCCCTACACACCTGGGGGCTGCAGGCTTTCCTGCTGCCTTCAGCCTCAAAACAACCCTTTCTCACTTGGCGTCGCTCCAGGCACAAAAATGGCCATATGTCTGGAGATTGGTCCCTTTCCCAAAGAGCCAGCAGGGAAAACTATGCCTTGTTCTAAAGCTCTTTGGGAACCGCTTGCGTAGCCCCACACTCCTGGGGGCTGCAGGCTTTCCTGCTGCCTTCAGCCTCAAAACCACCCTTTCCCACATGGCGCCGCGCCAAGCCCAAAAATGGCCATATATCTGGGGATTGGTCCCACGCCCAAAGAGCCAGCAGGGAAAACGATGCCTTGTTCTAAAGCTCTTTGGGAACCTCTTGCGTAGCCCCACACACCTGGGGGCTGCAGGCTTTCCTGCAGCCTTCAGCCTCAAAACCACCCTTTCCCACTTGGCGCCGCGCCAGGCCCAAAAATGGCCATATGTCTGGAGATTGGTCCCACGCCCAAAGAGCCAGCAGGGAAAACTATGCCTTGTTCTAAAGCTCTTTGGGAACCGCTTGCGTAGCCCCACACACCTGGGGGCTGCAGGCTTTCCTGCTGCCTTCAGCCTCAAAACCACCCTTTCCCTCATGGCGTCACGCCAGGCACAAAAATGGCCATAGGGCTGGAGGTTGGTCCCACGCCCAAAGAGCCAGCAGGGAAAACTATGCCTTGTTCTAAAGCTCTTTGGGAACGGCTTGCGTAGCCCCACAGACCTGGGGGCTGCAGGCTTTCCTGCTCTCTTCAGCCTCAAAAGCACGCTTTCCCACTCGGCCCCGTGCTAGGCAGAAAAATGGCCATATGTCTGGAGACTGGTCCCTTTCCCAAAGAGCCAGCAGGGAAAACTATGCCTTGTTCTAAAGCTCTTTGGGAACCGCTTGCGTAGCCCCACACACCTGGGGGCTGCAGGCTTTCCTGCTGCCTTCAGCCTCAAAACCACCCTTTCCCACATGGCGTCACGCCAGGCACAAAAATGGCCATATGTCTGGAGACTGGTCCCTTTCCCAAAGAGCCAGCAGGGAAAATTATGCCTTGTTCTAAAGCTCTTTGGGAACCGCTTGCGTAGCCCCACACACCTGGGGGCTGCAGGCTTTCCTGCTGCCTTCAGCCTCAAAACCACCCTTTCTCACTTGGCGTCGCTCCAGGCACAAAAATGGCCATATGTCTGGAGATTGGTCCCTTTCCCAAAGAGCCAGCAGGGAAAACTATGCCTTGTTCTAAAGCTCTTTGGGAACCGCTTGCGTAGCCCCACACTCCTGGGGGCTGCAGGCTTTCCTGCTGCCTTCAGCCTCAAAACCACCCTTTCCCACATGGCGCCACGCCAGGCACAAAAATGGCCATATTTCTGGAGATTGGTCCCACGCCCAAAGACCCAGCAGGGAAAACTATGCCTTGTTCTAAAGCTCTTTGGGAACCGCTTGCGTGGCCCCACACACCTGGGGGCTGCAGGCTTTCCTGCTGCCTTCAGCCTCAAAACCACCCTTTCCCACTTGGTGCCGCGCCAGGCCCAAAAATGGCCATATGTCTGGAGACTGGTCCCACGCCCAAAGAGCCAGCAGGGAAAACTATGCCTTGTTCTAAAGCTCTTTGGGAACCGCTTGCGTGGCCCCACAGACCTGGGGGCTGCAGACTTTCCTGCTGCCTTCAGCCTCAAAACCACCCTTTCCCACATGGCGTCACGCCAGGCACAAAAATGGCCATATGTCTGGAGATTGGTCCGACGCCCAAAGAGCCAGCAGGGAAAACTATGCCTTGTACTAAAGCTCTTTGGGAACCGCTTGCGTAGCCCCACACACCTGGGGGCTGCAGGCTTTCCTGCTGCCTTCAGCCTCAAAACCACCCTTTCCCTCATGGCGTCACGCCAGGCCCAAAAATGGCCATACGTCTGGAGACTGGTCCCTTTCCCAAAGAGCCAGCAGGGAAAACTATGCCTTGTTCTAAAGCTCTATGGGAACCGCTTCCGTAGCCCCACACACCTGGGGGCTGCAGGCTTTCCTGCTGCCTTCAGCCTCAAAACCACCCTTTCCCACATGGCGTCACGCCAGGCACAAAAATGGCCATATGTCTGGAGACTGGTCCCACGCCCAAAGAGCCAGCAGGGAAAACTATGCCTTGTTCTAAAGCTCTTTGGGAACCGCTTGCGTAGCCCCACACACCTGGGGGCTGCAGGCTTTCCTGCTGCCTTCAGCCTCAAAACCACCCTTTCCCACTTGGCGTCACGCAAGGCACAAAATGGCCATATGTCTGGAGACTGGTCCCACGCCCAAAGAGCCAGCAGGGAAAACTATGCCTTGTTCTAAAGCTCTTTGGGAACCACTTGCGTAGCCCCAAACTCCTGGGGGCTGCAGGCTTTCCTGCTGCCTTCAGCCTCAAAACCACCCTTTCCCACATGGCACCGCGCCAAGCCCAAAAATGCCATATATCTGGGGATTGGTCCCACGCCCAAAGAGCCAGCAGGGAAAACTATGCCTTGTTCTAAAGCTCTTTGGGAACCTCTTGCGTAGCCCCACACACCAGGGGGCTGCAGGCTTTCCTGCTGCCTTCAGCCTCAAAACCACCCTTTCCCTCATGGCGTCACGCCAGGCACAAAAATGGCCATATGGCTGGAGGTTGGTCCCACGCCCAAAGAGCCAGCAGGGAAAACTATGCCTTGTTCTAAAGCTCTTTGGGAACGGCTTGCGTAGCCCCACAGACCTGGGGGCTGCAGGCTTTCCTGCTCTCTTCAGCCTCAAAAGCACTCTTTCCCACTCGGCCCCGTGCCAGGCAGAAAAATGGCCATATGTCTGGAGACTGGTCCCTTTCCCAAAGAGCCAGCAGGGAAAACTATGCCTTGTTCTAAAGCTCTTTGGGAACCGCTTGCGTAGCCCCACACACCTGGGGGCTGCAGGCTTTCCTGCTGCCTTCAGCCTCAAAACAACACTTTCTCACTTGGCGTCGCTCCAGGCACAAAAATGGCCATATGTCTGGAGATTGGTCCCTTTCCCAAAGAGCCAGCAGGGAAAACTATGCCTTGTTCTAAAGCTCTTTGGGAACCGCTTGCGTAGCCCCACACTCCTGGGGGCTGCAGGCTTTCCTGCTGCCTTCAGCCTCAAAACCACCCTTTCCCACATGGCGCCACGCCAGGCACAAAAATGGCCATATATCTGGAGATTGGTCCCACGCCCAAAGAGCCAGCAGGGAAAACTATGCCTTGTTCTAAAGCTCTTTGGGAACCGCTTGCGTGGCCCCACACACCTGGGGGCTGCAGGCTTTCCTGCTGCCTTCAGCCTCAAAACCACCCTTTCCCACTTGGTGCCGCGCCAGGCCCAAAAATGGCCATATGTCTGGAGACTGGTCCCACGCCCAAAGAGCCAGCAGGGAAAACTATGCCTTGTACTCAAGCTCTTTGGGAACCGCTTGCGTAGCCCCACACACCTGGGGGCTGCAGGCTTTCCTGCTGCCTTCAGCCTCAAAACCACCCTTTCCCTCATGGCGTCACGCCAGGCCCAAAAATGGCCATATGTCTGGAGACTGGTCCCACGCCCAAAGAGCCAGCAGGGAAAACTATGCCTTGTTCTAAAGCTCTTTGGGAACCGCTTGCGTAGCCCCACACACCTGGGGGCTGCAGGCTTTCCTGCTGCCTTCAGCCTCAAAACCACCCTTTCCCACATGGCGTCACGCCAGGCACAAAAATGGCCATATGTCTGGAGACTGGTCCCACGCCCAAAGAGCCAGCAGGGAAAACTATGCCTTGTTCTAAAGCTCTTTGGGAACCGCTTGCGTAGCCCCACACACCTGGGGGCTGCAGGCTTTCCTGCTGCCTTCAGCCTCAAAACCACCCTTTCCCACTTGGCGTCACGCAAGGCACAAAATGGCCATATGTCTGGAGACTGGTCCCACGCCCAAAGAGCCAGCAGGGAAAACTATGCCTTGTTCTAAAGCTCTTTGGGAACCGCTTGCGTAGCCCCACACACCTGGGGGCTGCAGGCTTTCCTGCTGCCTTCAGCCTCAAAACCACCCTTTCCCACTTGGCGCCGTGCCAGGCCCAAAAATGGCCATATGGCTGGAGACTGGTCCCACGCCCAAAGAGCCAGCAGGGAAAACTATGCCTTGTTCTAAAGCTCTTTGGGAACCGCTTGCGTAGCCCCACACACCTGGGGGCTGCAGGCTTTCCTGCTGCCTTCAGCCTCAAAACCACCCTTTCCCTCATGGCGTCACGCCAGGCACAAAAATGGCCATATGTCTGGAGACTGGTCCCTTTCCCAAAGAGCCAGCAGGGAAAACTATGCCTTGTTCTAAAGCTCTTTGGGAACCGCTTGCGTAGCCCCACACACCTGGGGGCTGCAGGCTTTCCTGCTCTCTTCAGCCTCAAAAGCACGCTTTCGCACTCGGCCCCGTGCCAGGCAGAAAAATGGCCATATGTCTGGAGACTGGTCCCACGCCCAAAGAGCCAGCAGGGAAAACTATGCCTTGTTCTAAAGCTCTTTGGGAACCGCTTGCGTAGCCCCACACACCTGGGGGCTGCAGGCTTTCCTGCTGCCTTCAGCCTCAAAACCACCCTTTCGCACTTGGTCCGCGCCAGGCCCAAAAATGGCCATAAGGCTGGAGACTGGTCCCACGCCCAAAGAGCCAGCAGGGAAAACTATGCCTTGTTCTAAAGCTCTTTGGGAACCGCTTGCGTAGCCCCACACACCTGGGGGCTGCAGGCTTTCCTGCTGACTTCAGCCTCAAAACCACCCTTTCCCACTTGGCGCCGCGCGAGGCCCAAAAATGGTCATATGTCTGGAGACTGGTCCCACGCCCAAAGAGCCAGCAGGGAAAACTATGCCTTGTTCTAAAGCTCTTTGGGAACCGCTTGCGTAGCCCCACACAAACTGGGGGCTGCAGGCTTTTCTCGCGCTTTCAGCCTCAAAACCACCCTTTCGAACTTGGCGCTGCTCCTGGACCAAAAATGGCCATATGTCTGGAGACTGGTCCCACGCCCAAAGAGCCAGCAGGGAAAACTATGCCTTGTTCTAAAGTTATTTGGGAACCACTTGCGTGACCCCACAGACCTGGGGGCTGCAGGCTTTCCTGCTGCCTTCAGCCTCAAAACCACCCTTTCCCACTTGGCGTCACGCCAGGCACAAAAATGGCCATATGTCTGGAGACTGGTCCCACGCCCAAAGAGCCAGCAGGGAAAACTATGCCTTGTTCTAAAGCTCTTTGGGAACCGCTTGCGTAGCCCCACACACCTGGGGGCTGCAGGCTTTCCTGCTCTCTTCAGCCTCAAAAGCACCCTTTCCCACTTGGCGCCAAGCCAGGCATAAATATTGCCATATTTCTGGAGATTGGTCCCACGCCCAAAGAGCCAGCAGGGAAAACTATGCCTTGTTCTAAAGCTCTTTGGGAACCGCTTGCGTAGCCCCACACCTCTGGGGGCTGCAGGCTTTCCTGCTGCCTTCAGCCTCAAAACCACCCTTTCCCACTTGGCGCCGTGCCAGGCCCAAAAATGGCCATATGTCTGGAGACTGGTCCCACGCCCAAAGACCCAGCAGGGAAAACTATGCCTTGTTCTAAAGCTCTTTGGGAACCGCTTGCGTAGCCCCACACACCTGGGGGCTGCAGGCTTTCCTGCTGCCTTCAGCCTCCAAACACCCCTTTCCCATTTGGCCCCGCGCCAGGCCCAAAAATGGCCATATGTCTGGAGATTGGTCCCACGCCCAAAGAGCCAGCAGGGAAAACTATGCCTTGTTCTAAAGCTCTTTGGGAACCGCTTGCGTAGCCCCACACACCTGGGGGCTGCAGGCTTTCCTGCTCTCTTCAGCCTCAGAAGAACCCTTTCGCACTTGGCGCCGCGCCAGGCACAAAAATGGCTATATGTCTGGAGGTTGGTCCCACGCCCAAAGAGCCAGCAGGGAAATCTATGGCGTTTTCTAAAGCTCTTTCCGAACCGCTTGCGTAGCCCCACACACCTGGGGGTTGCAGGCTTTCCTGCTCTCTTCAGCCTCAAAAGCACCCTTTCCCACTTGGCGCCAAGCCAGGCATAAATATGGCCATATTTCTGGAGATTGGTCCCACGCCCAAAGAGCCAGCAGGGAAAACTATGCCTTGTTCTAAAGCTCTTTGGGAACCGCTTGCGTAGCCCCACACACCTGGGGGCTGCAGGCTTTCCTGCTGCCTTCAGCCTCAAAACCACCCTTTCCCACTTGGCGCCGCGCCAGGCCCAAAAATGGCCATATGTCTGGAGACTGGTCCCACACCCAAAGAGCCAGCAGGGAAAACTATGCCTTGTTCTAAAGCTCTTTGGGAACCGCTTGCGTAGCCCCACACACCTAAGAGCTGCAGGCTTTCCTGCTGCCTTCAGCCTCCAAACACCCCTTTCCCATTTGGCCCCGCGCCAGGCCCAAAAATGGCCATATGTCTGGAGACTGGTCCCACGCCCAAAGAGCCAGCAGGGAAAACTATGCCTTGTTCTAAAGCTCTTTGGGAACCGCTTGCGTAGCCCCACACACCTGGGGGCTGCAGGCTTTTCTCGCGCTTTCAGCCTCAAAACCACCCTTTCCCACATGGCGTCACGCCAGGCACAAAAATGGCCATATGTCTGGAGGTTGGTCCCTTTCCCAAAGAGCCAGCAGGGAAAACTGTGCCTTGTTCTAAAGCTCTTTGGGAACCGCTTGCGTAGCCCCACACACCTGGGGGCTGCAGGCTTTCCTGCTCTCTTCAGCCTCAAAAGCACCCTTTCCCACTTGGCGCCAAGCCAGGCACAAATATGGCCATATTTCTGGAGATTGGTCCCACGCCCAAAGAGCCAGCAGGGAAAACTATGCCTTGTTCTAAAGCTCTTTGGGAACCGCTTGCGTAGCCCCACACACCTGGGGGCTGCAGGCTTTTTTCGCGCTTTCAGCCTCAAAACCACCCTTTCCCACTTGGCGTCACGCCAGGCACAAAAATGGCCATATTTCTGGAGGTTGGTCCCACGCCCAAAGAGCCAGCAGGGAAAACTATGCCTTGTTCTAAAGCTCTTTGGGAACCGCTTGCGTAGCCCCACACAAACTGGGGGCTGCAGGCTTTTCTTGCGCTTTCAGCCTCAAAACCACCCTTTCCCACTTGGCGCCACGCCAGGCACAAAAATGGCCATATGTCTGGAGACTGGTCCCACGCCCAAAGAGCCAGCAGGGAAAACTATGCCTTGTTCTAAAGCTCTTTGGGAACCGCTTGCGTAGCCCCACACACCTGGGGGCTGCAGGCTTTCCTGATGCCTTCAGCCTCAAAACCACCCTTTCCCACTTGGCGCCGCGCCAGGCCCAAAAATGGCCATATGTCTGGAGACTGGTCCCACGCCCAAAGAGCCAGCAGGGAAAACTATGCCTTGTTCTAAAGCTCTTTGGGAACCGCTTGCGTAGCCCCACACAAACTGGGGGCTGCAGGCTTTTCTCGCGCTTTCAGACTCAAAACCACCCTTTCCCACTTGGCGCCGTGCCAGGCCCAAAAATGGCCATATGTCTGGAGACTGGTCCCACGCCCAAAGAGCCAGCAGGGAAAACTATGCCTTGTTCTAAAGCTCTTTGGGAACCGCTTGCGTAGCCCCACACACCTAAGAGCTGCAGTGCTTTCCTGCTGCCTTCAGCCTCAAAACCACCCTTTCGCACTTGGCGCCGCGCCAGACCCAAAAATGGCCATAAGGCTGGAGACTGGTCCCACGCCCAAAGAGCCAGCAGGGAAAACTATGCCTTGTTCTAAAGCTCTTTGGGAACCGGTTGCGTAGCCCCACACACCTGGGGGCTGCAGGCTTTCCTGCTGCCTTCAGCCTCAAAACCACCCTTTCCCACTTGGCGCCGCGCCAGGCCCAAAAATGGTCATATGTCTGGAGACTGGTCCCACGCCCAAAGAGCCAGCAGGGAAAACTATGCCTTGTTCTAAAGCTTTTGGGAACCGCTTGCGTAGCCCCACACAAACCTGGGGCTGCAGGCTTTTCTCGCGCTTTCAGCCTCAAAACCACCCTTTCCCACTTGGCGCTGCTCCAGGACCAAAAATGGCCATATGTCTGGAGGTTGGTCCCACGCCCAAAGAGCCAGCAGGGAAAACTATGCCTTGTTCTAAAGTTCTTTGGGAACCGCTTGCGTGACCCACAGACCTGGGGGCTGCAGGCTTTCCTGCTGCCTTCAGCCTCAAAACCACACTTTCCCACATGGCGTCACGCCAGGCACAAAAATGGCCATATGTCTGGAGGTTGGTCCCACGCCCAAAGAGCCAGCAGGGAAAACTATGCCTTGTTCTAAAGCTCTTTGGGAACCGCTTGCGTAGCCCCACACACCTGGGGGCTGCAGGCTTTCCTGCTCTCTTCAGCCTCAAAAGCACCCTTTCCCATTTGGCGCCAAGCCAGGCATAAATATGGCCATATGTCTGGAGACTGGTCCCACGCCCAAAGAGCCAGCAGGGAAAACTATGCCTTGTTCTAAAGCTCTTTGGGAACCGCTTGCGTAGCCCCACACACCTGGGGGCTGCAGGCTTTCCTGCTGCCTTCAGCCTCAAAACCACCCTTTCGCACTTGGTCCGCGCCAGGCCCAAAAATGGCCATAAGGCTGGAGACTGGTCCCACGCCCAAAGAGCCAGCAGGGAAAACTATGCCTTGTTCTAAAGCTCTTTGGGAACCGCTTGCGTAGCCCCACACACCTGGGGGCTGCACGCTTTCCTGCTGACTTCAGCCTCAAAACCACCCTTTCCCACTTGGCGCCGCGCCAGGCCCAAAAATGGTCATATGTCTGGAGACTGGTCCCACGCCCAAAGAGCCAGCAGGGAAAACTATGCCTTGTTCTAAAGCTCTTTGGGAACCGCTTGCGTAGCCCCACACACCTAAGAGCTGCAGGCTTTCCTGCTGCCTTCAGCCTCAACACCACCCTTTCCCACTTGGCGCCGTGCCAGGCCCAAAAATGGCCATATGTCTGGAGACTGGTCCCACGCCCAAAGAGCCAGCAGGGAAAACTATGCCTTGTTCTAAAGCTCTTTGGGAACCGCTTGCGTAGCCCCACACACCTGGGGGCTGCAGGCTTTCCTGCTCTCTTCAGCCTCAGAAGAACCCTTTCGCACTTGGCGCCGCGCCAGGCACAAAAATGGCCATATGTCTGGAGGTTGGTCCCACGCCCAAAGAGCCAGCAGGGAAATCTATGGCGTTTTCTAAAGCTCTTTCCGAACCGCTTGCGTAGCCCCACACACCTGGGGGTTGCAGGCTTTCCTGCTGCCTTCAGCCTCAACACCACCCTTTCCCACTTGGCGCCGCGCCAGGCCCAAAAATGGCCATATGTCTGGAGACTGGTCCCACGCCCAAAGAGCCAGCAGGGAAAACTATGCCTTGTTCTAAAGCTCTTTGGGAACCGCTTGCGTAGCCCCACACACCTGGGGGTTGCAGGCTTTCCTGCTCTCTTCAGCCTCAAAAGCACCCTTTCCCACTTGGCGCCAAGCCAGGCATAAATATGGCCATATTTCTGGAGATTGGTCCCACGCCCAAAGAGCCAGCAGGGAAAACTATGCCTTGTTCTAAAGCTCTTTGGGAACCGCTTGCGTAGCCCCACACACCTGGGGGCTGCAGGCTTTCCTGCTGCCTTCAGCCTCAAAACCACCCTTTCCCACTTGGCGCCGCGCCAGGCCCAAAAATGGCCATATGTCTGGAGACTGGTCCCACACCCAAAGAGCCAGCAGGGAAAACTATGCCTTGTTCTAAAGCTCTTTGGGAACCGCTTGCGTAGCCCCACACACCTAAGAGCTGCAGGCTTTCCTGCTGCCTTCAGCCTCCAAACACCCCTTTCCCATTTGGCCCCGCGCCAGGCCCAAAAATGGCCATATGTCTGGAGACTGGTCCCACGCCCAAAGAGCCAGCAGGGAAAACTATGCCTTGTTCTAAAGCTCTTTGGGAACCGCTTGCGTAGCCCCACACACCTGGGGGCTGCAGGCTTTTCTCGCGCTTTCAGCCTCAAAACCACCCTTTCCCACTTGGCGCTGCGCCAGGCACAAAAATGGCCATATGTCTGGAGATTGGTCCCACGCCCAAAGAGCCAGCAGGGAAAACTATGCCTTGTTCTAAAGCTCTTTGGGAACCGCTTGCGTAGCCCCACACACCTGCGGGCTGCAGGCTTTTTTCGCGCTTTCAGCCTCAAAACCACCCTTTCCCACTTGGCGTCACGCCAGGCACAAAAATGGCCATATTTCTGGAGGTTGGTCCCACGCCCAAAGAGCCAGCAGGGAAAACTATGCCTTGTTCTAAAGCTCTTTGGGAACCGCTTGCGTAGCCCCACACAAACTGGGGGCTGCAGGCTTTTCTTGCGCTTTCAGCCTCAAAACCACCCTTTCCCACTTGGCGATGCGCCAGGCCCAAAAATGGCCATATGTCTGGAGACTGGTCCCACGCCCAAAGAGCCAGCAGGGAAAACTATGCCTTGTTCTAAAGCTCTTTGGGAACCGCTTGCGTAGCCCCACACACCTGGGGGCTGCAGGCTTTCCTGATGCCTTCAGCCTCAAAACCACCCTTTCCCACTTGGCGCCGCGCCAGGCCCAAAAATGGCCATATGTCTGGAGACTGGTCCCACGCCCAAAGAGCCAGCAGGGAAAACTATGCCTTGTTCTAAAGCTCTTTGGGAACCGCTTGCGTAGCCCCACACAAACTGGGGGCTGCAGGCTTTTCTCGCGCTTTCAGACTCAAAACCACCCTTTCCCACATGGCGTCATGCCAGGCACAAAAATGGCCATATGTCTGGAGACTGGTCCCACGCCCAAAGAGCCAGCAGGGAAAACTATGCCTTGTTCTAAAGCTCTTTGGGAACCGCTTGCGTAGCCCCACACACCTAAGAGCTGCAGTGCTTTCCTGCTGCCTTCAGCCTCAAAACCACCCTTTCGCACTTGGCGCCGCGCCAGGCCCAAAAATGGCCATAAGGCTGGAGACTGGTCCCACGCCCAAAGAGCCAGCAGGGAAAACTATGCCTTGTTCTAAAGCTCTTTGGGAACCGGTTGCGTAGCCCCACACACCTGGGGGCTGCAGGCTTTCCTGCTGCCTTCAGCCTCAAAACCACCCTTTCCCACTTGGCGCCGCGCCAGGCCCAAAAATGGTCATATGTCTGGAGATTGGTCCCACGCCCAAAGAGCCAGCAGGGAAAACTATGCCTTGTTCTAAAGCTTTTGGGAACCGCTTGCGTAGCCCCACACAAACCTGGGGCTGCAGGCTTTTCTCGCGCTTTCAGCCTCAAAACCACCCTTTCCCACTTGGCGCTGCTCCAGGACCAAAAATGGCCATATGTCTGGAGACTGGTCCCACGCCCAAAGAGCCAGCAGGGAAAACTATGCCTTGTTCTAAAGTTCTTTGGGAACCGCTTGCGTGACCCACAGACCTGGGGGCTGCAGGCTTTCCTGCTGCCTTCAGCCTCAAAACCACACTTTCCCACATGGCGTCACGCCAGGCACAAAAATGGCCATATGTCTGGAGGTTGGTCCCACGCCCAAAGAGCCAGCAGGGAAAACTATGCCTTGTTCTAAAGCTCTTTGGGAACCGCTTGCGTAGCCCCACACACCTGGGGGCTGCAGGCTTTCCTGCTGCCTTCAGCCTCAAAAGCACCCTTTCCCATTTGGCGCCAAGCCAGGCATAAATATGGCCATATTTCTGGAGATTGGTCCCACGCCCAAAGAGCCAGCAGGGAAAACTATGCCTTGTTCTAAAGCTCTTTGGGAACCGCTTGCGTAGCCCCACATACCTGGGGGCTGCAGGCTTTCCTGCTGCCTTCAGCCTCAAAACCACCCTTTCCCACTTGGCGCCGTGCCAGGCCCAAAAATGGCCATATGTCTGGAGACTGGTCCCACGACCAAAGAGCCAGCAGGGAAAACTATGCCTTGTTCTAAAGCTCTTTGGGAACCGCTTGCGTAGCCCCACACACCTGGGGGCTGCAGGCTTTTCTCGCGCTTTCAGCCTCAAAACCACCTTTTCCCTCATGGCATCACGCCAGGCACAAAAATGGCCATATTTCTGGAGGTTGGTCCCACGCCCAAAGAGCCAGCAGGGAAAACTATGCCTTGCTCTAAAGCTCTTTGGGAACCGCTTGCGTAGCCCCACACAAACTGGGGGCTGCAGGCTTTTCTCGCGCTTTCAGCCTCAAAACCACCCTTTCCCACTTGGCGCTGCTCCAGGACCAAAAATGGCCATATGTCTGGAGACTGGTCCCACGCCCAAAGAGCCAGCAGGGAAAACTATGCCTTCTTCTAAAGCTCTTTGGGAACCGCTTGCGTAGCCCCACACACCTGGGGGCTGCAGGCTTTCCTGCTCTCTTCAGCCTCAAAAGCACCCTTTCCCACTTGGCGCCAAGCCAGGCACAAATATGGCCATATTTCTGGGATTGGTCCAACGCCCAAAGAGCCAGCAGGGAAAACTATGCCTTGTTCTAAAGCTCTTTGGGAACCGCTTGCGTAGCCCCACACACCTGGGGGCTGCAGGCTTTTCTTGCGCTTTCAGCCTCAAAACCACCATTTCCCGCTTGGCGCCGCGCCAGGCCCAAAAATGGCCATATGTCTGGAGACTGGTCCCACGCCCAAAGAGCCAGCAGGGAAAACTATGCCTTGTTCTAAAGCTCTTTGGGAACCGCTTGCGTAGCCCCACACACCTGGGGGCTGCAGGCTTTCCTGCTGCCTTCAGCCTCCAAACACCCCTTTCTCATTTGGCCCCGCGTCAGGCCCAAAAATGGCCATATATCTGGAGACTGGTCCCTTTCCCAAAGAGCCAGCAGGGAAAACTATGCCTTGTTCTAAAGCTCTTTGGGAACCGCTTGCGTAGCCCCACACACCTGGGGGCTGCAGGCTTTTCTTGCGCTTTCAGCCTCAAAACCACCCTTTCCCTCATGGCGTCACGCCAGGCACAAAAATGGCCATATGTGTGGAGGCTGGTCCCACGCCCAAAGAGCCAGCAGGGAAAACTATGCCTTGTTCTAAAGCTCTTTGGGAACCGCTTGCGTAGCCCCACACACCTGGGGGCTGCAGGCTTTCCTGCTGACTTCAGCCTCAAAACCACCCTTTCCCACTTGGTCCCGCTCCAGGCCCAAAAATGGCCATATGTCTGGAGACTGGTCCCACGCCCAAAGAGCCAGCAGGGAAAACTATGCCTTATTCTAAAGCTCTTTGGGAACCGCTTGCGTAGCCCCACACAAACTGGGGGCTGCGGCTTTTCTCGCGCTTTCAGCCTCAAAACCACCCTTTCCCACTTGACGATGCGCCAGGCCCAAAAATGGCCATATGTCTGGAGACTGGTCCCACGCCCAAAGAGCCAGCAGGGAAAACTATGCCTTGTTCTAAAGCTCTTGGGGAACCGCTTGCGTAGCCCCACACACCTGGGGGCTGCAGGCTTTCCTGCTGCCTTCAGCCTCAAAAGCACCCTTTCCCACTTGGCGCCGCACCAGGCCCAAAAATGGCCATATGTCTGCAGATTGATCCCTTTCCCAAAGAGCCAGCAGGGAAAACTATGCCTTGTTCTAAAGCTCTTTGGGAACTGCTTGCGTAGCCCCACACAAACTGGGGGCTGCAGGCTTTCCTGCTGCCTTCAGCCTCAAAAGCACCCTTTCCCTCACGGCGTCACGCCAGGCCCAAAAATGGCCATACGTCTGGAGACTGGTCCCACGCCCAAAGAGCCAACAGGGAAAACTATGCCTTGTTCTAAAGCTCTTTGGGAACCGCTTGCGTAGCCCCACGGACCTGGGGGCTGCAGCCTTTTCTCGCGCTTTCAGCCTCAAAACCTCTCTTTCCCACATGGCGTCACGCCAGGCAGAAAAATGGCCATATGTCTAGAGGTTGGTCCCACGCCCAAAGAGCCAGCAGGGAAAACTATGCCCTGTACTAAAGCTCTTTGGGAACCTCTTGCGTAGCCCCACACACCTGGGGGCTGCAGGCTTTCCTGCTCTCTTCAGCCTCAAAAGCACGCTTTTCCACTTGGCGCCGCGCCAGGCCTAAAAATGGCCATATGTCTGGAGACTGGTCCCACGCCCAAAGAGCCAGCAGGGAAAACTATGCCTTGTTCTAAAGCTCTTTGGGAACCGCTTGCGTAGCCCCACACACCTGGGGGCTGCAGGCTTTCCTGCTCTCTTCAGCCTCAGAAGAAACCTTTCGCACTTGGCGCCGCGCCAGGCCCAAAAATGGCCATATGTCTGGAGACTGGTCCCACGCCCAAAGAGCCAGCAGGGAAAACTATGCCTTGTTCTAAAGCTCTTTGGGAACCGCTTGCGTAGCCCCACAGACCTGGGGGCTGCAGGCTTTCCTGCTCTCTTCAGCCTCAGAAGAACCCTTTCGCACTTGGCGCCGCGCCAGGCCCAAAAATGGCCATATGTCTGGAGACTGGTCCCACGCCCAAAGAGCCAGCAGGGAAAACGATGCCTTGTTCTAAAGCTCTTTGGGAACCGCTTGCGTAGCCCCACACACCTGGGGGCTGCAGGCTTTCCTGCTGCCTTCAGCCTCAAAACCACCCTTTCCCACTTGGTGCCGCGCCAGGCCCAAAAATGGCCATATGTCTGGAGACTGGTCCCACGCCCAAAGAGCCAGCAGGGAAAACTATGCCTTGTTCTAAAGCTCTTTGGGAACCGCTTGCGTAGCCCCACAGACCTGGGGGCTGCAGGCTTTCCTGATGCCTTCAGCCTCAAAACCACCCTTTCCCACTTGGTGCCGCGCCAGGCCCAAAAATGGCCATATGTCTGGAGACTGGTCCCTTTCCCAAAGAGCCAGCAGGGAAAACTATGCCTTGTTCTAAAGCTCTTTGGGAACCGCTTGCGTAGCCCCACACACCTGGGGGCTGCAGGCTTTCCTGCTGCCTTCAGCCTCAAAACCACCCTTTCCCACATGGCGTCACGCCAGGCCCAAAAATGGCCATATGTCTGGAGACTGGTCCCACGCCCAAAGAGCCAGCAGGGAAAACTATGCCTTGTTCTAAAGCTCTTTGGGAACCGCTTGCGTAGCCCCACACACCTGGGGGCTGCAGGCTTTCCTGCTCTCTTCAGCCTCAGAAGAACCCTTTCGCACTTGGCGCCGCGCCAGGCCCAAAAATGGCCATATGTCTGGAGATTGGTTCCATGCCCAAAGAGCCAGCAGGGAAAAATATGGCTTTTTCTAAAGCTCTTTGGGAACCGCTTGCGTAGCCCCACACACCTGGGGGCTGCAGGCTTTCCTGCTGCCTTCAGCCTCAAAACCACCCTTTCCCACTTGGCGCCGCGCCAGGCCCAAAAATGGCCATATGTCTGGAGACTGGTCCCACACCCAAAGAGCCAACAGGGAAAACTGTGCCTTGTTCTAAAGCTCTTTGGGAACCGCTTGCGTGGCCCCACAGACCTGGGGGCTGCAGGCTTTCCTGCTGCCTTCAGCCTCAAAACCACCCTTTCCCACATGGCGTCACGCCAGGCACAAAAATGGCCATATGTCTGGAGACTGGTCCCACGCCCAAAGAGCCAGCAGGGAAAACTATGCCTTGTTCTAAAGCTCTTTGGGAACCTCTTGCGTAGCCCCACACACCTGGGGGCTGCAGGCTTTCCTGCTGCCTTCAGCCTCAGAAGAACCCTTTCTCACTTGGTGCCGCGCCAGGCCCAAAAATGGCCATATGTCTGGAGACTGGTCCCACGCCCAAAGAGCCAGCAGGGAAAACTATGCCTTGTACTAAAGCTCTTTGGGAACCGCTTGCGTAGCCCCACACACCTGGGGGCTGCAGGCTTTCCTGCTGCCTTCAGCCTCAAAACCACCCTTTCCCTCATGGCGTCACGCCAGGCACAAAAATGGCCATATGGCTGGAGGTTGGTCCCACGCCCAAAGAGCCAGCAGGGAAAAGTATGCCTTGTTCTAAAGCTCTTTGGGAACCGCTTGCGTAGCCCCACAGACCTGGGGGCTGCAGGCTTTCCTGCTCTCTTCAGCCTCAGAAGAACCCTTTCGCACTTGGCGCCGCGCCAGGCCCAAAAATGGCCATATGTCTGGAGATTGGTTCCATGCCCAAAGAGCCAGCAGGGAAAACTATGCCTTGTTCTAAAGCTCTTTGGGAACCGCTTGCGTAGCCCCACACAAACTGGGGGCTGCAGGCTTTTCTCGCGCTTTCAGCCTCAAAACCACCCTTTCCCACATGGCCCCGCGCCAGGCCCAAAAATGGCCATACGTCTGGAGACTGGTCCCACGCCCAAAGAGCCAGCAGGGAAAACTATGCCTTGTTCTAAAGCTCTTTGGGAACCGCTTGCGTAGCCCCACACACGTGGGGGCTGCAGGTTTTCCTGCTGCCTTCAGCCTCCAAACACCCCTTTCCCATGTGGCGCCGCGCCAGGCCCAAAAATGGCCATATGTCTGGAGACTGGTCCCACACCCAAAGAGCCAGCAGGGAAAACTATGGCTTTTTCTAAAGCTCTTTGGGAACCGCTTGCGTAGCCCCACACAAACTGGGGGCTGCAGGCTTTTCTCGCGCTTTCAGCCTCAAAACCACCCTTTCCCACATGGCGCCGCGCCAGGCCCAAAAATGGCCATATGTCTGGAGACTGGTCCCACACCCAAAGAGCCAGCAGGGAAAACTATGCCTTGTTCTAAAGCTCTTTGGGAACCGCTTGCGTAGCCCCACACACCTGGGGGCTGCAGGCATTCCTGCTGCCTTCAGCCTCAAAACCACCCTTTCCCACATGGCCCCGCGCCAGGCACAAAAATGGCCATATGTCTGGAGACTGGTCCCACGCCCAAAGAGCCAGCAGGGAAAACTATGCCTTGTTCTAAAGCTCTTTGGGAACCGCTTGCGTAGCCCCACACACCTGGGGGCTGCAGGCTTTCCTGCTGCCTTCAGCCTCAGAAGAACCCTTTCGCACTTGGCACCGCGCAAGGCCCAAAAATGGCCATATGTCTGGAGACTGGTCCCACACCCAAAGAGCCAGCAGGGAAAACTATGCCTTGTTCTAAAGCTCTTTGGGAACCGCTTGCGTAGCCCCACACAAACTGGGGGCTGCAGGCTTTTCTCGCGCTTTCAGCCTCAAAACCACCCTTTCCCACATGGCGCTGCTCCAGGCCCAAAAATGGCCATATGTCTGGAGACTGGTCCCTTTCCCAAAGAGCCAGCAGGGAAAACTATGCCTTGTTCTAAAGCTCTTTGGGAACCGCTTGCGTGGCCCCACACACCTGGGGGCTGCAGGCTTTCCTGCTGCCTTCAGCCTCAAAACCACCCTTTCCCACATGGCGTCACGCCAGGCACGAAAATGGCCATATATCTGGAGATTGGTCCCACGCCCAAAGAGCCAGCAGGGAAAACTATGCCTTGTTCTAAAGCTCTTTGGGAACCGCTTGCGTAGCCCCACACACCTGGGGGCTGCAGGCTTTCCTGCTCTCTTCAGCCTCTGAAGAACCCTTTCGCACTTGGCGCCGCGCCAGGCCCAAAAATGGCCATATGTCTGGAGATTGGTTCCATGCCCAAAGAGCCAGCAGGGAAAACTATGGCTTTTTCTAAAGCTCTTTGGGAACCGCTTGCGTAGCCCCACACACCTGGGGGCTGCAGGCTTTCCTGCTGCCTTCAACCTCAAAACCACCCTTTCGCACTTGGCGCCGCGCCAGGCCCAAAAATGGCCATATGTCTGGAGACTGGTTTCACACCCAAAGAGCCAGCAGGGAAAACTATGCCTTGTTCTAAAGCTCTTTGGGAACCGCTTGCGTAGCCCCACACAAACTGGGGGCTGCAGGCTTTTCTCGCGCTTTCATCTTCAAAACCACCCTTTCCCACATGGCGTCACGCCAGGCACAAAAATGGCCATATGTCTGGAGACTGGTCCCACGCCCAAAGAGCCAGCAGGGAAAACTATGCCTTGTTCTAAAGCTCTTTGGGAACCGCTTGCGTAGCCCCACACACGTGGGGGCTGCAGGTTTTCCTGCTGCCTTCAGCCTCAAAACCACCCTTTCCCACATGGCGTCACGCCAGGCAGAAAAAAGGCCATATGTCTGGAGGTTGGTCCCACGCCCAAAGAGCCAGCAGGGAAAACTATGCCTTGTTCTAAAGCTCTTTGGGAACCGCTTGCGTAGCCCCACACACCTGGGGGATGCAGGCTTTCCTGCTGCCTTCAGCCTCAAAACCACCCTTTCGTACTTGGCGCCGCGCCAGGCCCAAAAATGGCCATATGTCTGGAGACTGGTCCCACGCCCAAAGAGCCAGCAGGGAAAACTATGCCTTGTTCTAAAGCTCTTTGGGAACCGCTTGCGTAGCCCCACACAAACTGGGGGCTGCAGGCTTTTCCCGCGCTTTCAGCCTCAAAACCACCCTTTCCCACTTGGCGCCGCGCCAGGCCCAAAAATGGCCATATGTCTGGAGACTGGTCCCTTTCCCAAAGAGACAGCAGGGAAAACTATGCCTTGTTCTAAAGCTCTTTGGGAACCGCTTGCGTAGCCCCACACACCTGGGGGCTGCAGGCTTTCCTGCTGCCTTCAGCCTCCAAACACCCCTTTCCCACTTGGCGCCGTGCCAGGCCCAAAAATGGCCATATGTCTGGAGACTGGTCCCTTTCCCAAAGAGCCAGCAGGGAAAATTATGCCTTGTTCTAAAGCTCTTTGGGAACCGCTTGCGTAGCCCCACACACCTGGGGGCTGCAGGCATTCCTGCTGCCTTCAGCCTCAAAACCACCCTTTCCCACATGGCCCCGCGCCAGGCCCAAAAATGGCCATATGTCTGGAGACTGGTCCCACGCCCAAGAGCCAGCAGGGAAAACTATGCCTTGTTCTAAAGGTATTTGGGAACCGCTTGCGTAGCCCCACACACCTGGGGGCTGCAGGCTTTCCTGCTGCCTTCAGCCTCCAAACACCCCTTTCCCATTTGGCCCCGCGCCAGGCCCAAAAATGGCCATATGTCTGGAGACTGGTCCCTTTCCCAAAGAGCCAGCAGGGAAAACTATGCCTTGTTCTAAAGCTCTTTGGGAACCGCTTGCGTAGCCCCACACACCTGGGGGCTGCAGGCTTTCCTGCTGCCTTCAGCCTCAAAACCACCCTTTCCCACATGGCGTCACGCCAGGCACAAAAATGGCCATATGTCTGGAGACTGGTCCCACGCCCAAAGAGCCAGCAGGGAAAACTATGCCTTGTTCTAAAGCTCTTTGGGAACCGCTTGCGTAGCCCCACAGACCTGGGGACTGCAGGCTTTCCTGCTGCCTTCAGCCTCAAAACAACCCTTTCTCACTTGGCGTCGCTCCAGGCACAAAAATGGCCATATGTCTGGAGATTGGTCCCTTTCCCAAAGAGCCAGCAGGGAAAACTATGCCTTGTTCTAAAGCTCTTTGGGAACCGCTTGCGTAGCCCCACACACCTGGGGGCTGCAGGCTTTCCTGCTGCCTTCAGCCTCAAAACCACCCTTTCCCACTTGGCGTCACGCAAGGCACAAAATGGCCATATGTCTGGAGACTGGTCCCACGCCCAAAGACCCAGCAGGGAAAACTATGCCTTGTTCTAAACCTCTTTGGGAACCACTTGCGTAGCCCCAAACTCCTGGGGGCTGCAGGCTTTCCTGCTGCCTTCAGCCTCAAAACCACCCTTTCCCACATGGCGCTGCGCCAAGCCCAGAAATGGCCATATATCTGGGGATTGGTCCCACGTCCAAAGAGCCAGCAGGGAAAACGATGCCTTGTTCTAAAGCTCTTTGGGAACCGCTTGCGTAGCCCCACACACCTGGGGGCTGCAGGCTTTCCTGCAGCCTTCAGCCTCAAAACAACCCTTTCCCACTTGGCGCCGCCCCAGGCCCAAAAATGGCCATATGTCTGGAGATTGGTCCCACGCCCAAAGAGCCAGCAGGGAAAACTATGCCTTGTTCTAAAGCTCTTTGGGAACCGCTTGCGTAGCCCCACACACCTGGGGGCTGCAGGCTTTCCTGCTGCCTTCAGCCTCAAAACCACCCTTTCCCTCATGGCGTCACGCCAGGCACAAAAATGGCCATATGGCTGGAGGTTGGTCCCACGTCCAAAGAGCCAGCAGGGAAAACTATGCCTTGTTCTAAAGCTCTTTGGGAACAGCTTGCGTAGCCCCACAGACCTGGGGGCTGCAGGCTTTCCTGCTCTCTTCAGCCTCAAAAGCACGCTTTCCCACTCGGCCCCGTGCCAGGCAGAAAAATGGCCATATGTCGGGAGACTGGTCCCTTTCCCAAAGAGCCAGCAGGGAAAACTATGCCTTGTTCTAAAGCTCTTTGGGAACCGCTTGCGTAGCCCCACACACCTGGGGGCTGCAGGCTTTCCTGCTGCCTTCAGCCTCAAAACAACCCTTTCCCACTTGGCGTCACGCAAGGCACAAAATGGCCATATGTCTGGAGACTGGTCCCACGCCCAAAGAGCCAGCAGGGAAAACTATGCCTTGTTCTAAAGCTCTTTGGGAACTGCTTGCGTAGCCCCACACACCTGGGGGATGCAGGCTTTCCTGCTCTCTTCAGCCTCTGAAGAACCCTTTCGCACTTGGCGCCGCGCCAGGCCCAAAAATGGCCATATGTCTGGAGATTGGTTCCATGCCCAAAGAGCCAGCAGGGAAAACTATGGCTTTTTCTAAAGCTCTTTGGGAACCGCTTGCGTAGCCCCACACACCTGGGGGCTGCAGGCTTTCCTGCTGCCTTCAACCTCAAAACCACCCTTTCGCACTTGGCGCCGCGCCAGGCCCAAAAATGGCCATATGTCTGGAGACTGGTTTCACACCCAAAGAGCCAGCAGGGAAAACTATGCCTTGTTCTAAAGCTCTTTGGGAACCGCTTGCGTAGCCCCACACAAACTGGGGGCTGCAGGCTTTTCTCGCGCTTTCATCTTCAAAACCACCCTTTCCCACATGGCGTCACGCCAGGCACAAAAATGGCCATATGTCTGGAGACTGGTCCCACGCCCAAAGAGCCAGCAGGGAAAACTATGCCTTGTTCTAAAGCTCTTTGGGAACCGCTTGCGTAGCCCCACACACCTGGGGGCTGCAGGTTTTCCTGCTGCCTTCAGCCTCAAAACCACCCTTTCCCACATGGCGTCACGCCAGGCAGAAAAAAGGCCATATGTCTGGAGGTTGGTCCCACGCCCAAAGAGCCAGCAGGGAAAACTATGCCTTGTTCTAAAGCTCTTTGGGAACCGCTTGCGTAGCCCCACACACCTGGGGGATGCAGGCTTTCCTGCTCTCTTCAGCATCAGAAGAACCCTTTCGCACTTGGCGCCGCGCCAGGCCCAAAAATGGCCATATGTCTGGAGATTGGTTCCATGCCCAAAGAGCCAGCAGGGAAAACTATGGCTTTTTCTAAAGCTCTTTGGGAACCGCTTGCGTAGCCCCACACACCTGGGGGATGCAGGCTTTCCTGCTGCCTTCAGCCTCAAAACCACCCTTTCGTACTTGGCGCCGCGCCAGGCCCAAAAATGGCCATATGTCTGGAGACTGGTCCCACGCCCAAAGAGCCAGCAGGGAAAACTATGCCTTGTTCTAAAGCTCTTTGGGAACCGCTTGCGTAGCCCCACACAAACTGGGGGCTGCAGGCTTTTCCCGCTCTTTCAGCGTCAAAACCACCCTTTCCCACTTGGCGCCGCGCCAGGCCCAAAAATGGCCATATGTGTGGAGACTGGTCCCTTTCCCAAAGAGACAGCAGGGAAAACTATGCCTTGTTCTAAAGCTCTTTGGGAACCGCTTGCGTAGCCCCACACACCTGGGGGCTGCAGGCTTTCCTGCTGCCTTCAGCCTCCAAACACCCCTTTCACACTTGGCGCCGTGCCAGGCCCAAAAATGGCCATATGTCTGGAGACTGGTCCCTTTCCCAAAGAGCCAGCAGGGAAAACTATGCCTTGTTCTAAAGCTCTTTGGGAACCGCTTGCGTAGCCCCACACACCTGGGGGCTGCAGGCATTCCTGCTGCCTTCAGCCTCAAAACCACCCTTTCCCACATGGCCCCGCGCCAGGCCCAAAAATGGCCATATGTCTGGAGACTGGTCCCACGCCCAAGAGCCAGCAGGGAAAACTATGCCTTGTTCTAAAGGTATTTGGGAACCGCTTGCGTAGCCCCACACACCTGGGGGCTGCAGGCTTTCCTGCTGCCTTCAGCCTCCAAACACCCCTTTCCCATTTGGCCCCGCGCCAGGCCCAAAAATGGCCATATGTCTGGAGACTGGTCCCTTTCCCAAAGAGCCAGCAGGGAAAACTATGCCTTGTTCTAAAGCTCTTTGGGAACCGCTTGCGTAGCCCCACACACCTGGGGGCTGCAGGCTTTCCTGCTGCCTTCAGCCTCAAAACCACCCTTTCCCATTTGGCCCCGCGCCAGGCCCAAAAATGGCCATATGTCTGGAGACTGGTCCCACGCCCAAAGAGCCAGCAGGGAAAACTATGCCTTGTTCTAAAGCTCTTTGGGAACCGCTTGCGTAGCCCCACACACCTGGGGGCTGCAGGCATTCCTGCTGCCTTCAGCCTCAAAACCAGCCTTTCCCACATGGCCCCGCGCAAGGCCCAAAAATGGCCATATGTCTGGAGACTGGTCCCACGCCCAAAGAGCCAGCAGGGAAAACTATGCCTTGTTCTAAAGCTCTTTGGGAACCGCTTGCGTAGCCCCACACACCTGGGGGCTGCAGGCTTTCCTGCTGCCTTCAGCCTCCAAACACCCCTTTCCCATTTGGCCCCGCGCCAGGCCCAAAAATGGCCATATGTCTGGAGACTGGACCCACGCCCAAGAGCCAGCAGGGAAAACTATGCCTTGTTTTAAAGCTATTTGGGAACCGCTTGCGTAGCCCCACACACCTGGGGGATGCAGGCTTTCCTGCTGCCTTCAGCCTCCAAACACCCTTTCCCACATGGCGCCACGCCAGGCCCAAAAATGGCCATATGTCTGGAGACTGGTCCCTTTCCCAAAGAGCCAGCAGGGAAAACTATGCCTTGTTCTAAAGCTCTTTGGGAACCGCTTGCGTAGCCCCACACACCTGGGGGCTGCAGGCTTTCCTGCTGCCTTCAGCCTCAAAACCACCCTTTCCCACATGGCGTCACGCCAGGCAGAAAAATGGCCATATGTCTGGAGGTTGGTCCCACGCCCAAAGAGCCAGCAGGGAAAACTATGCCTTGTTCTAAAGCTCTTTGGGAACCGCTTGCGTAGCCCCACACACCTGGGGGCTGCAGGCTTTCCTGCTGCCTTCAGCCCCAAAAGCACCCTTTCCCACTTGGCGCCGCGCCAGGCCCAAAAATGGACATATGTCTGGAGACTGGTCCCACGCCCAAGAGCCAGCAGGGAAAACTATGCCTTGTTCTAAAGCTCTTTGGGAACCGCTTGCGTATCCCCACACACCTGGGGGATGCAGGCTTTCCTGCTGCCTTCAGCCTCAAAACCACCCTTTCCCACATGGCCCCGCGCCAGGCAGAAAAATGGCCATATGTCTGGAGACTGGTCCCACGCCCAAAGAGCCAGCAGGGAAAACTATGCCTTGTTCTAAAGCTCTTTGGGAACCGCTTGCGTAGCCCCACACACCTGGGGGCTGCAGGCTTTCCTGCTGCCTTCAGCCTCAAAACACCCCTTTCCCATTTGGCCCCGCGCCAGGCCCAAAAATGGCCATATGTCTGGAGACTGGTCCCTTTCCCAAAGAGCCAGCAGGGAAAACTATGCCTTGTTCTAAAGCTCTTTGGGAACCGCTTGCGTAGCCCCACACACCTGGGGGCTGCAGGCTTTCCTGCTGCCTTCAGCCTCAAAACCACCCTTTCCCACTTGGCGCCGCGCCAGGCACAAAAATGGCCATATGTCTGGAGACTGGTCCCACGCCCAAAGAGCCAGCAGGGAAAACTATGCCTTGTTCTAAAGCTCTTTGGGAACCGCTTGCGTAGCCCCACACACCTGGGGGCTGCAGGCTTTCCTGCTGCCTTCAGCCTCAAAACCACCCTTTCCCACATGGCGTCACGCCAGGCAGAAAAATGGCCATATGTCTGGAGGTTGGTCCCACGCCCAAAGAGCCAGCAGGGAAAACTATGCCTTGTTCTAAAGCTCTTTGGGAACCGCTTGCGTGGCCCCACAGACCTGGGGGCTGCAGGCTTTCCTGCTGCCTTCAGCCTCAAAACCACCCTTTCCCACATGGCGTCACGCCAGGCCCAAAAATGGCCATATGTCTGGAGATTGGTCCCACGCCCAAAGAGCCAGCAGGGAAAACTATGCCTTGTTCTAAAGCTCTTTGGGAACCGCTTGCGTAGCCCCACACACCTGGGGGCTGCAGGCTTTCCTGCTGCCTTCAGCCTCAAAACCACCCTTTCCCACATGACGTCACGCCAGGCAGAAAAATGGCCATATGTCTGGAGGTTGGTCCCACGCCCAAAGAGCCAGCAGGGAAAACTATGCCTTGTTCTAAAGCTCTTTGGGAACCGCTTGCGTAGCCCCACACACCTGGGGGCTGCAGGCTTTCCTGCTGCCTTCAGCCCCAAATGCACCCTTTCCCACTTGGCCCCGCGCCAGGCCCAAAAATGGCCATATGTCTGGAGACTGGTCCCTTTCCCAAAGAGCCAGCAGGGAAAACTATGCCTTGTTCTAAAGCTCTTTGGGAACCGCTTGCGTAGCCCCACACACCTGGGGGCTGCAGGCTTTCCTGCTGCCTTCAGCCTCAAAACCACCCTTTCCCACTTGGCGCCGTGCCAGGCACAAAAATGGCCATATGTCTGGAGACTGGTCCCACGCCCAAAGAGCCAGCAGGGAAAACTATGCCTTGTTCTAAAGCTCTTTGGGAACCGCTTGCGTAGCCCCACACACCTGGGGGCTGCAGGCTTTCCTGCTGCCTTCAGCCTCAAAACCACCCTTTCCCACATGGCGTCACGCCAGGCAGAAAAATGGCCATATGTCTGGAGGTTGGTCCCACGCCCAAAGAGCCAGCAGGGAAAACTATGCCTTGTTCTAAAGCTCTTTGGGAACCGCTTGCGTAGCCCCACACACCTGGGGGCTGCAGGCTTTCCTGCTGCCTTCAGCCTCCAAACACCCCTTTCCCATTTAGCGCCGCGCCAGGCCCAAAAATGGCCATATGTCTGGAGACTGGTCCCTTTCCCAAAGAGCCAGCAGGGAAAACTATGCCTTGTTCTAAAGGTATTTGGGAACCGCTTGCGTAGCCCCACACACCTGGGGGCTGCAGGCTTTCCTGCTGCCTTAAGCCTGCAAACACCCCTTTCCCATTTGGCCACGCGCCAGGCCCAAAAATGGCCATATGTCTGGAGACTGGTCCCTTTCCCAAAGAGCCAGCAGGGAAAACTATGCCTTGTTCTAAAGCTCTTTGGGAACCGCTTGCGTAGCCCCACACACCTGGGGGATGCAGGCTTTCCTGCTGCCTTCAGCCTCAAAACCACCCTTTCCCACTTGGCGCCGCGCCTGGCCCAAAAATGGCCATATGTCTGGAGACTGGTCCCACGCCCAAAGAGCCAGCAGGGAAAACTATGCCTTGTTCTAAAGCTCTTTGGGAACCGCTTGCGTAGCCCCACACACCTGGGGGCTGCAGGCTTTCCTGCTGCCTTCAGCCTCAAAACCACCCTTTCCCACATGGCGTCACGCCAGGCACAAAAATGGCCATATGTCTGGAGACTGGTCCCACGCCCAAAGAGCCAGCAGGGAAAACTATGCCTTGTTCTAAAGCTCTTTGGGAACCACTTGCGTGGCCCCACAGACCTGGGGGCTGCAGGCTTTCCTGCTGCCTTCAGCCTCAAAACCACCCTTTCCCACATGGCGTCACGCCAGGCCCAAAAATGGCCATATGTCTTGAGGTTGGTCCCACGCCCAAAGAGCCAGCAGGGAAAACTATGCCTTGTTCTAAAGCTCTTTGGGAACCGCTTGCGTAGCCCCACACACCTGGGGGCTGCAGGCTTTCCTGCTGCCTTCAGCCTCAAAACCACCCTTTCCCACTTGGCGTCACGCAAGGCCCAAAAATGGCCATATGTCTGGAGACTGGTCCCACGACCAAAGAGCCAGCAGGGAAAACTATGCCTTGTTCTAAAGCTCTTTGGGAACCGCTTGCGTAGCCCCACACTCCTGGGGGCTGCAGGCTTTCCTGCTGCCTTCAGCCTCAAAACCACCCTTTCCCACATGGCCCCGCGCCAGGCAGAAAAATGGCCATATGTCTGGAGACTGGTCCCACGCCCAAAGAGCCAGCAGGGAAAACTATGCCTTGTTCTAAAGCTCTTTGGGAACCGCTTGCGTAGCCCCACACACCTGGGGGCTGCAGGCTTTCCTGCTGCCTTCAGCCTCCAAACACCCCTTTCCCATTTCGCCCCGCGCCAGGCCCAAAAATGGCCATATGTCTGGAGACTGGTCCCACGCCCAAAGAGCCAGCAGGGAAAACTATGCCTTGTTCTAAAGCTCTTTGGGAACCGCTTGCGTAGCCCCACACAAACTGGGGGCTGCAGGCTTTTCCCGCGCTTTCAGCCTCAAAACCACCCTTTCCCACTTGGCGCTGCTCCAGGCCCAAAAATGGCCATATGTCTGGAGACTGGTCCCTTTCCCAAAGAGCCAGCAGGGAAAACTATGCCTTGTTCTAAAGTTATTTGGGAACCGCTTGCGTGGCCCCACAGACCTGGGGGCTGCAGGCTTTCCTGCTGCCTTCAGCCTCAAAACCACCCTTTCCCACATGGCCCCGCGCCAGGCAGAAAAATGGCCATATGTCTGGAGACTGGTCCCACGCCCAAAGAGCCAGCAGGGAAAACTATGCCTTGTTCTAAAGCTCTTTGGGAACCGCTTGCGTAGCCCCACACACCTGGGGGCTGCAGGCTTTCCTGCTGCCTTCAGCCTCCAAACACCCCTTTCCCATTTGGCGCCGCGCCAGGCCCAAAAATGGCCATATGTCTGGAGACTGGTCCCTTTCCCAAAGAGCCAGCAGGGAAAATTATGCCTTGTTCTAAAGCTCTTTGGGAACCGCTTGCATAGCCCCACACACCTGGGGGCTGCAGGCTTTCCTGCTGCCTTCAGCCTCAAAACCACCCTTTCCCACATGGTCCCGCGCCAGGCACAAAAATGGCCATATGTCTGGAGACTGGTCCCACGCCCAAGAGCCAGCAGGGAAAACTATGCCTTGTTCTAAAGCTATCTGGGAACCGCTTGCGTAGCCCCACACACCTGGGGGCTGCAGGCTTTCCTGCTGCCTTCAGCCTCCAAACACCCTTTCCCATTTGGCCCCGCGCCAGGCACAAAAATGGCCATATGTCTGGAGACTGGTCCCTTTCCCAAAGAGCCATCAGGGAAAACTATGCCTTGTTCTAAAGCTCTTTGGGAACCGCTTGCGTAGCCCCACACACCTGGGGGCTGCAGGCTTTCCTGCTGCCTTCAGCCTCAAAACCACCCTTTCCCACATGGCGTCACGCCAGGCAGAAAAATGGCCATATGTCTGGAGGTTGGTCCCACGCCCAAAGAGCCAGCAGGGAAAACGATGCCTTGTTCTAAAGCTCTTTGGGAACCGCTTGCGTAGCCCCACACACCTGGGGGCTGCAGGCTTTCCTGCTGCCTTCAGCCCCAAAAGCACCCTTTCCCACTTGGCGCCGCGCCAGGCCCAAAAATGGACATATGTCTGGAGACTGGTCCCACGCCCAAGAGCCAGCAGGGAAAACTATGCCTTGTTCTAAAGCTCTTTGGGAACCGCTTGCGTATCCCCACATACCTGGGGGATGCAGGCTTTCCTGCTCTCTTCAGCCTCAGAAGAACCCTTTCCCACTTGGCACCGTGCCAGGCCCAAAAATGGCCATATGTCTGGAGACTGGTCCCACGCCCAAAGAGCCAGCAGGGAAAATTATGCCTTGTTCTAAAGCTCTTTGGGAACCGCTTGCATAGCCCCACACACCTGGGGGCTGCAGGCTTTCCTGCTCTCTTCAGCCTGAAAAGCACGCTTTCCCACTTGGCCCCGCGCCAGGCCCAAAAATGTCCATATGTCTGGAGACTGGTCCCACGCCCAAAGAGCCAGCAGGGAAAACTATGCCTTGTTCTAAAACTCTTTGGGAACCGCTTGCGTAGCCCCACACACCTGGGGGCTGCAGGCTTTCCTGCTGCCTTCAGCCTCAAAACCACCCTTTCCCACATGGTCCCGCGCCAGGCACAAAAATGGCCATATGTCTGGAGACTGGTCCCACGCCCAAGAGCCAGCAGGGAAAACTATGCCTTGTTCTAAAGCTATCTGGGAACCGCTTGCGTAGCCCCACACACCTGGGGGCTGCAGGCTTTCCTGCTGCCTTCAGCCTCCAAACACCCTTTCCCATTTGGCCCCGCGCCAGGCACAAAAATGGCCATATGTCTGGAGACTGGTCCCTTTCCCAAAGAGCCAGCAGGGAAAATTATGCCTTGTTCTAAAGCTCTTTGGGAACCGCTTGCGTAGCCCCACACACCTGGGGGCTGCAGGCTTTCCTGCTGCCTTCAGCCTCAAAACCACCCTTTCCCACATGGCGTCATGCCAGGCAGAAAAATGGCCATATGTCTGGAGGTTGGTCCCACGCCCAAAGAGCCAGCAGGGAAAACTATGCCTTGTTCTAAAGCTCTTTGGGAACCGCTTGCGTAGCCCCACACACCTGGGGGCTGCAGGCTTTCCTGCTGCCTTCAGCCCCAAAAGCACCCTTTCCCACTTGGCGCCGCGCCAGGCCCAAAAATGGACATATGTCTGGAGACTGGTCCCACGCCCAAGAGCCAGCAGGGAAAACTATGCCTTGTTCTAAAGCTCTTTGGGAACCGCTTGCGTATCCCCACATACCTGGGGGATGCAGGCTTTCCTGCTCTCTTCAGCCTCAGAAGAACCCTTTCCCACTTGGCACCGTGCCAGGCCCAAAAATGGCCATATGTCTGGAGACTGGTCCCACGCCCAAAGAGCCAGCAGGGAAAATTATGCCTTGTTCTAAAGCTCTTTGGGAACCGCTTGCATAGCCCCACACACCTGGGGGCTGCAGGCTTTCCTGCTCTCTTCAGCCTGAAAAGCACGCTTTCCCACTTGGCGCCGCGTCAGGCACAAAAATGTCCATATGTCTGGAGATTGGTCCCACGCCCAAAGAGCCAGCAGGGAAAACTATGCCTTGTTCTAAAGCTCTTTGGGAACCGCTTGCGTAGCCCCACACACCTGGGGGCTGCAGGCTTTCCTGCTGCCTTCAGCCTCAAAACCACCCTTTCCCACTTGGCGCCGTGCCAGGCACAAAAATGGCCATATGTCTGGAGATTGGTCCCACGCCCAAAGAGCCAGCAGGGAAAACTATGCCTTGTTCTAAAGCTCTTTGGGAACAGCTTGCGTAGCCCCACAGACCTGGGGGCTGCAGGCTTTCCTGCTCTCTTCAGCCTCAAAAGCACCCTTTCCCACTTGGCGCCGCGCCAGGCACAAAAATGGCCATATGTCTGGAGACTGGTCCCACGCCCAAAGAGCCAGCAGGAAAAACTATGCCTTGTTCTAAAGCTCTTTGGGAACCGCTTGCGTAGCCCCACACACCTGGGGGCTGCAGGCTTTCCTGCTGCCTTCAGCCTCAAAACCACCCTTTCCCACTTGGCGTCACGCCAGGCCCAAAAATGGCCATATGTCTGGAGGTTGGTCCCACGCCCAAAGAGCCAGCAGGGAAAACTATGCCTTGTTCTAAAGCTCTTTGGGAACCGCTTGCGTAGCCCCACACACCTGGGGGCTGCAGGCTTTCCTGCTCTCTTCAGCCTCAAAAGCACGCTTTCCCACTTGGCGTCACGCCAGGCACAAAAATGTCCATATGTCTGGAGATTGGTCCCACGCCCAAAGAGCCAGCAGGGAAAACTATGCCTTGTTCTAAAGCTCTTTGGGAACCGCTTGCGTAGCCCCACACACCTGGGGGCTGCAGGCTTTCCTGCTGCCTTCAGCCTCAAAACCACCCTTTCTCACTTGGCGCCGCGCCAGGCCCAAAAATGGCCATATGTCTGGAGATTGGTCCCACGCCCAAAGAGCCAGCAGGGAAAACTATGCCTTGTTCTAAAGCTCTTTGGGAACCGCTTGCGTAGCCCCACACACCTGGGGGCTGCAGGCTTTCCTGCTGCCTTCAGCCTCAATACCACCCTTTCCCACTTGGCGCCGCGCCAGGCCCAAAAATGGCCATATGTCTGGAGACTGGTCCCACGCCCAAAGAGCCAGCAGGGAAAACTATGCCTTGTTCTAAAGCTCTTTGGGAACCGCTTGCGTAGCCCCACAGACCTGGGGGCTGCAGGCTTTCCTGCTGCCTTCAGCCTCAAAACCACCATTTCCCACTTCTCGCCGCGCCATGCCCAAAAATAGCCATATGGCTGGAGACTGGTCCCACACCCAAAGAGCCAGCAGGGAAAACTATGCCTTGTTCTAAAGCTCTTTGGGAACCGCTTGCGTAGCCCCACACACATGGGGGCTGAAGGCTTTCCTGCTCTCTTCAGCCTCAAAACCACCCTTTCCCACATGGCGTCGCGCCAGGCACAAAAATGGCCATATGTCTGGAGACTGGTCCCACGCACAAAGAGCCAGCATGAAAACTATGCCTTGTTCTAAAGCTCTTTGGGAACCGCTTGCGTAGCCCCACACACCTGGGGGCTGCAGGCTTTCCTGCTCTCTTCAGCCTCAGAATAACCCTTTCACACTTGGCGCCGCGCCAGGCACAAAAATGGCCATATGTCTGGAGACTGGTCCCACGCCCAAAGAGCCAGCATGAAAACTATGCCTTGTTCTAAAGCTCTTTGGGAACCGCTTGCGTAGCCCCACACACCTGGGGGCTGCAGGCTTTCCTGCTCTCTTCAGCCTCAGAAGAACCCTTTCGCACTTGGCGCCGCGCAGGCACAAAAATGTCCATATGTCTGGAGATTGGTCCCACGCCCAAAGAGCCAGCAGGGAAAACTATGCCTTGTTCTAAAGCTCTTTGGGAACCGCTTGCGTAGCCCCACACACCTGGGGGCTGCAGGCTTTCCTGCTGCCTTCAGCCTCAAAACCACCCTTTCCCACATGGCGTCACGCCAGGCCCAAAAATGGCCATATGTCTGGAGATTGGTCCCACGCCCAAAGAGCCAGCAGGGAAAACTATGCCTTGTTCTAAAGCTCTTTGGGAACCGCTTGCGTAGCCCCACACACCTGGGGGCTGCAGGCTTTCCTGCTCTCTTCAGCCTCAGAAGAACCCTTTCGCACTTGGCGCCGCGCCAGGCACAAAAATGGCCATATGTCTGGAGATTGGTTCCACGCCCAAAGAGACAGCAGGGAAAACTATGCCTTGTTCTAAAGCTCTTTGGGAACGGCTTGCGTAGCCCCACACACCTGGGGGCTGCAGGCTTTCCTGCTACCTTCAGCCTCAGAAGAACCCTTTCGCACTTGGCGCCGCGCCAGGCACAAAAATGGCCATATGTCTGGAGAATGGTCCCACGCCCAAAGAGCCAGTAGGGAAAACTATGCCTTGTTCTAAAGCTCTTTGGGAACCGCTTGCGTAGCCCCACACAAACTGGGGGCTGCAGGCTTTTCTCGCGCTTTCAGCCTTAGAAGAACTCTTTCGCACTTGGCGCCGCGCCAGGCCCAAAAATGGCCATATGTCTGGAGACTGGTCCCACGCCCAAAGAGCCAGCAGGGAAAACTATGCCTTGTTCTAAAGCTCTTTGGGAACCGCTTGCGTAGCCCCACACACCTGGGGGCTGCAGGCTTTCCTGCTGCCTTCAGCCTCAATACCACCCTTTCCCACTTGGCGCCGCGCCAGGCACAAAAATGGCCATATGGCTGGAGACTGGTCCCACGCCCAAAGAGCCAGCAGGGAAAACTATGCCTTGTTCTAAAGCTCTTTGGGAACCGCTTGCGTAGCCCCACACACCTGGGGGCTGCAGGCTTTCCTGCTGCCTTCAGCCTCAAAACCACCATTTCCCACTTCTCGCCGCGCCATGCCCAAAAATAGCCATATGGCTGGAGACTGGTCCCACACCCAAAGAGCCAGCAGGGAAAACTATGCCTTGTTCTAAAGCTCTTGGGGAACCGCTTGCGTAGCCCCACACACCTGGGGGCTGCAGGCTTTCCTGCTCTCTTCAGCCTCAGAATAACCCTTTCACACTTGGCGCCGCGCCAGGCACAAAAATGGCCATATGTCTGGAGACTGGTCCCACGCCCAAAGATCCAGCATGAAAACTATGCCTTGTTCTAAAGCTCTTTGGGAACCGCTTGCGTAGCCCCACACACCTGGGGGCTGCAGGCTTTCCTGCTCTCTTCAGCCTCAGAAGAACCCTTTCGCACTTGGCGCCGCGCCAGGCACAAAAATGGCCATATGTCTGGAGATTGCTTCCACGCCCAAAGAGCCAGCAGGGAAAACTATGCCTTGTTCTAAAGCTCTTTGGGAACCGCTTGCGTAGCCCCACACACCTGGGGGCTGCAGGCTTTCCTGCTCTCTTCAGCCTCAAAAGCACCCTTTCCCACTTGGCGCCGCGCCAGGCACAAAAATGGCCATATGTCTGGAGATTGGTCCCACGCCCAAAGAGCCAGCAGGGAAAACTATGCCTTGTTCTAAAGCTCTTTGGGAACGGCTTGCGTAGCCCCACACACCTGGGGGCTGCAGGCTTTCCTGCTCTCTTCAGCCTCAGAAGAACCCTTTCACACTTGGCGCCGCGCCAGGCACAAAAATGGCCATATGTCTGGAGATTGGTCCCACGCCCAAAGAGCCAGCATGAAAACTATGCCTTGTTCTAAAGCTCTTTGGGAACCGCTTGCGTAGCCCCACACACCTGGGGGCTGCAGGCTTTCCTGCTGCCTTCAGCCTCAAAACCACCCTTTCCCACATGGCGTCATGCCAGGCAGAAAAATGGCCATATGTCTGGAGGTTGGTCCCACGCCCAAAGAGCCAGCAGGGAAAACTATGCCTTGTTCTAAAGCTCTTTGGGAACCGCTTGCGTAGCCCCACACACCTGGGGGCTGCAGGCTTTCCTGCTGCCTTCAGCCCCAAAAGCACCCTTTCCCACTTGGCGCCGCGCCAGGCACAAAAATGGACATATGTCTGGAGACTGGTCCCACGCCCAAGAGCCAGCAGGGAAAACTATGCCTTGTTCTAAAGCTCTTTGGGAACCGCTTGCGTATCCCCACATACCTGGGGGATGCAGGCTTTCCTGCTCTCTTCAGCCTCAGAAGAACCCTTTCCCACTTGGCGCCGCGTCAGGCACAAAAATGTCCATATGTCTGGAGATTGGTCCCACGCCCAAAGAGCCAGCAGGGAAAACTATGCCTTGTTCTAAAGCTCTTTGGGAACCGCTTGCGTAGCCCCACACACCTGGGGGCTGCAGGCTTTCCTGCTGCCTTCAGCCTCAAAACCACCCTTTCCCACTTGGCGCCGTGCCAGGCACAAAAATGGCCATATGTCTGGAGATTGGTCCCACGCCCAAAGAGCCAGCAGGGAAAACTATGCCTTGTTCTAAAGCTCTTTGGGAACAGCTTGCGTAGCCCCACAGACCTGGGGGCTGCAGGCTTTCCTGCTCTCTTCAGCCTCAAAAGCACCCTTTCCCACTTGGCGCCGCGCCAGGCACAAAAATGGCCATATGTCTGGAGACTGGTCCCACGCCCAAAGAGCCAGCAGGAAAAACTATGCCTTGTTCTAAAGCTCTTTGGGAACCGCTTGCGTAGCCCCACACACCTGGGGGCTGCAGGCTTTCCTGCTGCCTTCAGCCTCAAAACCACCCTTTCCCACTTGGCGTCACGCCAGGCCCAAAAATGGCCATATGTCTGGAGGTTGGTCCCACGCCCAAAGAGCCAGCAGGGAAAACTATGCCTTGTTCTAAAGCTCTTTGGGAACCGCTTGCGTAGCCCCACACACCTGGGGGCTGCAGGCTTTCCTGCTCTCTTCAGCCTCAAAAGCACGCTTTCCCACTTGGCGTCACGCCAGGCACAAAAATGTCCATATGTCTGGAGATTGGTCCCACGCCCAAAGAGCCAGCAGGGAAAACTATGCCTTGTTCTAAAGCTCTTTGGGAACCGCTTGCGTAGCCCCACACACCTGGGGGCTGCAGGCTTTCCTGCTGCCTTCAGCCTCAAAACCACCCTTTCCCACTTGGCGCCGCGCCAGGCCCAAAAATGGCCATATGTCTGGAGATTGGTCCCACGCCCAAAGAGCCAGCAGGGAAAACTATGCCTTGTTCTAAAGCTCTTTGGGAACCGCTTGCGTAGCCCCACACACCTGGGGGCTGCAGGCTTTCCTGCTGCCTTCAGCCTCAATACCACCCTTTCCCACTTGGCGCCGCGCCAGGCCCAAAAATGGCCATATGGCTGGAGACTGGTCCCACGCCCAAAGAGCCAGCAGGGAAAACTATGCCTTGTTCTAAAGCTCTTTGGGAACCGCTTGCGTAGCCCCACAGACCTGGGGGCTGCAGGCTTTCCTGCTGCCTTCAGCCTCAAAACCACCATTTCCCACTTCTCGCCGCGCCATGCCCAAAAATAGCCATATGGCTGGAGACTGGTCCCACACCCAAAGAGCCAGCAGGGAAAACTATGCCTTGTTCTAAAGCTCTTTGGGAACCGCTTGCGTAGCCCCACACACCTGGGGGCTGCAGGCTTTCCTGCTGCCTTCAGCCTCAAAACCACCCTTTCCCACATGGCGTCGCGCCAGGCACAAAAATGGCCATATGTCTGGAGACTGGTCCCACGCACAAAGAGCCAGCATGAAAACTATGCCTTGTTCTAAAGCTCTTTGGGAACCGCTTGCGTAGCCCCACACACCTGGGGGCTGCAGGCTTTCCTGCTCTCTTCAGCCTCAGAATAACCCTTTCACACTTGGCGCCGCGCCAGGCACAAAAATGGCCATATGTCTGGAGACTGGTCCCACGCCCAAAGAGCCAGCATGAAAACTATGCCTTGTTCTAAAGCTCTTTGGGAACCGCTTGCGTAGCCCCACACACCTGGGGGCTGCAGGCTTTCCTGCTCTCTTCAGCCTCAGAAGAACCCTTTCGCACTTGGCGCCGCGCAGGCACAAAAATGTCCATATGTCTGGAGATTGGTCCCACGCCCAAAGAGCCAGCAGGGAAAACTATGCCTTGTTCTAAAGCTCTTTGGGAACCGCTTGCGTAGCCCCACACACCTGGGGGCTGCAGGCTTTCCTGCTGCCTTCAGCCTCAAAACCACCCTTTCCCACTTGGCGCCGCGCCAGGCCCAAAAATGGCCATATGTCTGGAGATTGGTCCCACGCCCAAAGAGCCAGCAGGGAAAACTATGCCTTGTTCTAAAGCTCTTTGGGAACCGCTTGCGTAGCCCCACACACCTGGGGGCTGCAGGCTTTCCTGCTCTCTTCAGCCTCAGAAGAACCCTTTCGCACTTGGCGCCGCGCCAGGCACAAAAATGGCCATATGTCTGGAGATTGGTTCCACGCCCAAAGAGACAGCAGGGAAAACTATGCCTTGTTCTAAAGCTCTTTGGGAACGGCTTGCGTAGCCCCACACACCTGGGGGCTGCAGGCTTTCCTGCTACCTTCAGCCTCAGAAGAACCCTTTCGCACTTGGCGCCGCGCCAGGCACAAAAATGGCCATATGTCTGGAGAATGGTCCCACGCCCAAAGAGCCAGTAGGGAAAACTATGCCTTGTTCTAAAGCTCTTTGGGAACCGCTTGCGTAGCCCCACACAAACTGGGGGCTGCAGGCTTTTCTCGCGCTTTCAGCCTTAGAAGAACTCTTTCGCACTTGGCGCCGCGCCAGGCCCAAAAATGGCCATATGTCTGGAGACTGGTCCCACGCCCAAAGAGCCAGCAGGGAAAACTATGCCTTGTTCTAAAGCTCTTTGGGAACCGCTTGCGTAGCCCCACACACCTGGGGGCTGCAGGCTTTCCTGCTGCCTTCAGCCTCAATACCACCCTTTCCCACTTGGCGCCGCGCCAGGCCCAAAAATGGCCATATGGCTGGAGACTGGTCCCACGCCCAAAGAGCCAGCAGGGAAAACTATGCCTTGTTCTAAAGCTCTTTGGGAACCGCTTGCGTAGCCCCACACACCTGGGGGCTGCAGGCTTTCCTGCTGCCTTCAGCCTCAAAACCACCATTTCCCACTTCTCGCCGCGCCATGCCCAAAAATAGCCATATGGCTGGAGACTGGTCCCACACCCAAAGAGCCAGCAGGGAAAACTATGCCTTGTTCTAAAGCTCTTGGGGAACCGCTTGCGTAGCCCCACACACCTGGGGGCTGCAGGCTTTCCTGCTCTCTTCAGCCTCAGAATAACCCTTTCACACTTGGCGCCGCGCCAGGCACAAAAATGGCCATATGTCTGGAGACTGGTCCCACGCCCAAAGATCCAGCATGAAAACTATGCCTTGTTCTAAAGCTCTTTGGGAACCGCTTGCGTAGCCCCACACACCTGGGGGCTGCAGGCTTTCCTGCTCTCTTCAGCCTCAGAAGAACCCTTTCGCACTTGGCGCCGCGCCAGGCACAAAAATGGCCATATGTCTGGAGATTGCTTCCACGCCCAAAGAGCCAGCAGGGAAAACTATGCCTTGTTCTAAAGCTCTTTGGGAACCGCTTGCGTAGCCCCACACACCTGGGGGCTGCAGGCTTTCCTGCTCTCTTCAGCCTCAAAAGCACCCTTTCCCACTTGGCGCCGCGCCAGGCACAAAAATGGCCATATGTCTGGAGATTGGTCCCACGCCCAAAGAGCCAGCAGGGAAAACTATGCCTTGTTCTAAAGCTCTTTGGGAACGGCTTGCGTAGCCCCACACACCTGGGGGCTGCAGGCTTTCCTGCTCTCTTCAGCCTCAGAAGAACCCTTTCACACTTGGCGCCGCGCCAGGCACAAAAATGGCCATATGTCTGGAGATTGGTCCCACGCCCAAAGAGCCAGCATGAAAACTATGCCTTGTTCTAAAGCTCTTTGGGAACCGCTTGCGTAGCCCCACAGACCTGGGGGCTGCAGGCTTTCCTGCTCTCTTCAGCCTCAGAAGAACCCTTTCGCACTTGGCGCCGCGCCAGGCAAAAAATGGCCATATGTCTGGAGATTGGTTCCACGCCCAAAGAGCCAGCAGGGAAAACTATGCCTTGTTCTAAAGCTCTTTGGGAACCGCTTGCGTAGCCCCACACACCTGGGGGCTGCAGGCTTTCCTGCTGCCTTCAGCCTCAAAACCACCCTTTCCCACATGGCGTCATGCCAGGCACAGAAATGGCCATATGTCTGGAGACTAGTCCCACACCCAAAGAGCCAGCAGGGAAAACTATGCCTTGTTCTAAAGCTCTTTGGGAACCGCTTGCGTGGCCCCACACACCTGGGGGCTGCAGGCTTTCCTGCTCTCTTCAGCCTCAGAAGAACCCTTTCACACTTGGCGCCGCGCCAGGCACAAAAATGGCCATATGTCTGGAGATTGGTCCCACGCCCAAAGAGCCAGCATGAAAACTATGCCTTGTTCTAAAGCTCTTTGGGAACCGCTTGCGTGGCCCCACAGACCTGGGGGCTGCAGGCTTTCCTGCTGCCTTCAGCCTCAAAACCACCCTTTCCCACTTGGCGCCGCGCCAGGCCCAAAAATGGCATTATGTCTGGAGATTGGTTCCACGCCCAAAGAGCCAGCAGGGAAAACTATGCCTTGTTCTAAAGCTCTTTGGGAACGGCTTGCGTAGCCCCACAAACCTGGGGGCTGCAGGCTTTCCTGCTGTCTTCAGCCTCAGAAGAACCCTTTCGCACTTGGCGCCACACCAGGCACAAAAATGGCCATATGGCTGGAGATTGGTTCCACGCCCAAAGAGCCAGCAGGGAAAACTATGCCTTGTTCTAAAGCTCTTTGGGAACCGCTTGCGTAGCCCCACACACCTGGGGGCTGCAGGCTTTCCTGCTCTCTTCAGCCTCAAAAGCACCCTTTCCCACTTGGCGCCGCGCCAGGCACAAAAATGGCCATATGTCTGGAGACTGGTCCCACGCCCAAAGAGCCAGCAGGGAAAACTGTGCCTTGTTCTAAAGCTCTTTGGGAACCGCTTGCGTAGCCCCACACACCTGGGGGCTGCAGGCTTTCCTGCTGCCTTCAGCCTCAAAAGCACCCTTTCCCACTTGGCGCCGCGCCAGGCCCAAAAATGGCCATATGTCTGGAGATTGGTCCCACGCCCAAAGAGCCAGCAGGGAAAACTATGCCTTGTTCTAAAGCTCTTTGGGAACAGCTTGCGTAGCCCCACACACCTGGGGGCTGCAGGCTTTCCTGCTCTCTTCAGCCTCACAAGAACCCTTTCGCACTTGGTGCCGCGCAAGGCCCAAAAATGGCCATATGTCTGGAGGTTGGTCCCTTTCCCAAAGAGCCAGCAGGGAAAATTATGCCTTGTTCTAAAGCTCTTTGGGAACCTCTTGCGTAGCCCCACACACCTGGGGGCTGCAGGCTTTCCTGCTGCCTTCAGCCTCAAAACCACCCTTTCCCACTTTGCGCCGCGCCAGGCCCAAAAATGGCCATATGTCTGGAGACTGGTCCCACGCCCAAAGAGCCAGCAGGGAAAACTATGCCTTGTTCTAAAGCTCTTTGGGAACCGCTTGCGTAGCCCCACACACCTGGGGGCTGCAGGCTTTCCTGCTCTCTTCAGCCTGAAAAGCTCGCTTTCCCACATGGCGTCACGCCAGGCACAAAAATGGCCATATGTATGGAGGTTGGTCCCACGCCCAAAGAGCCAGCAGGGAAAACTATGCCTTGTTCTAAAGCTCTTTGGGAACCGCTTACATAGCCCCACACACCTGGGGGCTGCAGGCTTTCCTGCTCTCTTCAGCCTCAGAAGAAACCTTTCGCACTTGGCGCCGCGCCAGGCCCAAAAATAGCCATATGTTTGGAGATTGGTTCCACGCCCAAAGAGCCAGCAGGGAAAACTATGCCTTGTTCTAAAGCTCTTTGGGAACCGCTTGCGTAGCCCCACACACCTGGGGGCTGCAGGCTTTCCTGCTGCCTTCAGCCTCAAAAGCACGCTTTCCCACTTGGCGCCGCGTTAGGCCCAAAAATGGCCATATGTCTGGAGACTGGTCCCACGCCCAAAGAGCCAGCAGGGAAAACTATGCCTTGTTCTAAAGCTCTTTGGGAACCTCTTGCGTAGCCCCACACACCTGGGGGCTGCAGGCTTTCCTGCTGCCTTCAGCCTCAAAACCACCCTTTCCCACATGGCGTCACGCCAGGCACAAAAATGGCCATATGTCTGGAGGTTGGTCCCACGCCCAAAGAGCCAGCAGGGAAAACTATGCCTTGTTCTAAAGCTCTTTGGGAACCGCTTGCGTAGCCCCACACACCTGGGGGCTGCAGGCTTTCCTGCTCTCTTCAGCCTCAAAACCACCCTTTCACACTTGGCGCCGCGCCAGGCACAAAAATGGCCATATGTCTGGAGATTGGTCCCACGCCCAAAGAGCCAGCAGGGAAAACTATGCCTTGTTCTAAAGCTCTTTGGGAACCGCTTGCGTAGCCCCACACACCTGGGGGCTGCAGGTTTTCCTGCTGCCTTCAGCCTCAAAAGAACCCTTTCGCACTTGGCGCCGCGCCAGGCACAAAAATGGCCATATGTCTGGAGGTTGGTCCCACGCCCAAAGAGCCAGCAGGGAAAACTATGCCTTGTTCTAAAGCTCTTTGGGAACCGCTTGCGTAGCCCCACACACCTGGGGGCTGCAGGCTTTCCTGCTGCCTTCAGCCTCAAAACCACCCTTTCCCACTTGGCGCCGCGCCAGGCCCAAAAATGGCCATATGTCTGGAGATTGGTCCCACGCCCAAAGAGCCAGCAGGGAAAACTATGCCTTGTTCTAAAGCTCTTTGGGAACGGCTTGCGTAGCCCCACACACCTGGGGGCTGCAGGCTTTCCTGCTCTCTTCAGCCTCAGAAGAACCCTTTCGCACTTGGCGCCGCGCCAGGCCCAAAAATGGCCATATGTCTGGAGATTGGTCCCACGCCCAAAGAGCCAGCAGGGAAAACTATGCCTTGTTCTAAAGCTCTTTGGGAACCGCTTGCGTAGCCCCACACACCTGGGGGCTGCAGGCTTTCCTGCTCTCCTCAGCCTCAAAAGCACGCTTTCGCACTTGGCGCCGCGCCAGGCCCAAAAATGGCCATATGTCTGGAGATTGGTCCCACGCCCAAAGAGCCAGCAGGGAAAACTATGCCTTGTTCTAAAGCTCTTTGGGAACGGCTTGCGTAGCCCCACACACCTGGGGGCTACAGGCTTTCCTGCTCTCTTCAGCCTCAAAACCACCCTTTCCGACTTGGCGCCGCGCCAGGCCCAAAAATGGCCATATGTCTGGAGACTGGTCCCACGCCCAAAGAGCCAGCAGGGAAAACTATGCCTTGTTCTAAAGCTCTTTGGGAACCGCTTGCGTAGCCCCACACACCTGGGGGCTGCAGGCTTTCCTGCTGCCTTCAGCCTCAAAAGCACCCTTTCCCACTTGGCGCCGCGCCAGGCCAAAAAATGGCCATATGTCTGGAGATTGGTCCCACGCCCAAAGAGCCAGCAGGGAAAACTATGCCTTGTTCTAAAGCTCTTTGGGAACAGCTTGCGTAGCCCCACACACCTGGGGGCTGCAGGCTTTCCTGCTCTCTTCAGCCTCAGAAGAACCCTTTCGCACTTGGCGCCGCGCCAGGCCCAAAAATGGCCATATGTCTGGAGACTGGTTCCACGCCCAAAGAGCCAGCAGGGAAAACTATGCCTTGTTCTAAAGCTCTTTGGGAACCGCTTGCGTAGCCCCACACACCTGGGGGCTGCAGGCTTTCCTGCTCTCTTCAGCCTCAGAAGAACCCTTTCCCACTTGGTGCCGCGCAAGGCCCAAAAATGGCCATGTGTCTGGAGGTTGGTCCCTTTCCCAAAGAGCCAGCAGGGAAAACTATGCCTTGTTCTAAAGCTCTTTGGGAACGGCTTGCGTAGCCCCACAGACCTGGGGGCTGCAGGCTTTCCTGCTGCCTTCAGCCTCAAAACCACCCTTTCCCCCTTGGCGCCGCGCCAGGCCCAAAAATGGCATTATGTCTGGAGATTGGTTCCACGCCCAAAGAGCCAGCAGGGAAAACTATGCCTTGTTCTAAAGCTCTTTGGGAACGGCTTGCGTAGCCCCACACACCTGGGGGCTGCAGGCTTTCCTGCTCTCTTCAGCCTCAGAAGAACCCTTTCCCACTTGGTGCCGCGCAAGGCCCAAAAATGGCCATGTGTCTGGAGGTTGGTCCCTTTCCCAAAGAGCCAGCAGGGAAAACTATGCCTTGTTCTAAAGCTCTTTGGGAACGGCTTGCGTAGCCCCACACACCTGGGGGCTGCAGGCTTTCCTGCTGTCTTCAGCCTCAGAAGAACCCTTTCCCACTTGGCGCCGCGCCAGGCACAAAAATGGCCATATGGCTGGAGATTGGTTCCACGCCCAAAGAGCCAGCAGGGAAAACTATGCCTTGTTCTAAAGCTCTTTGGGAACCGCTTGCGTAGCCCCACACTCCTGGGGGCTGCAGGCTTTCCTGCTCTCTTCAGCCTCAAAAGCACGCTTTCCGACTTGGCGCCGCGCCAGGCACAAAAATGGCCATATGTCTGGAGACTGGTCCCTTTCCCAAAGAGCCAGCAGGGAAAACTATGCCTTGTTCTAAAGCTCTTTGGGAACCGCTTGCGTAGCCCCACAGACCTGGGGGCTGCAGGCTTTCCTGCTGCCTTGAGCCTCAAAAGCACCCTTTCCCACTTGGCGCCGCGCCAGGCCCAAAAATGGCCATATGTCTGGAGACTGGTCCCACGCCCAAAGAGCCAGCAGGGAAAACTATGCCTTGTTCTAAAGCTCTTTGGGAACAGCTTGCGTAGCCCCACACACCTGGGGGCTGCAGGCTTTCCTGCTCTCTTCAGCCTCAGAAGAACCCTTTCGCACTTGGTGCCGCGCAAGGCCCAAAAATGGCCATATGTCTGGAGGTTGGTCCCTTTCCCAAAGAGCCAGCAGGGAAAACTATGCCTTGTTCTAAAGCTCTTTGGGAACTGCTTGCGTAGCCCCACACACCTGGGGGCTGCAGGCTTTCCTGCTGCCTTCAGCCTCAAAACCACCCTTTCCCACTTGGCGCCGCGCCAGGCCCAAAAATGGCCATATGTCTGGAGACTGGTCCCACGCCCAAAGAGCCAGCAGGGAAAACTATGCCTTGTTCTAAAGCTCTTTGGGAACGGCTTGCGTAGCCCCACAGACCTGGGGGCTGCAGGCTTTCCTGCTCTCTTCAGCCTGAAAAGCACGCTTTCCCACATGGCGTCACGCCAGGCACAAAAATGGCCATATGTCTGGAGATTGGTCCCACGCCCAAAGAGCCAGCAGGGAAAACTATGCCTTGTTCTAAAGCTCTTTGGGAACCGCTTACATAGCCCCACACACCTGGGGGCTGCAGGCTTTCCTGCTCTCTTCAGCCTCAGAAGAAACCTTTCGCACTTGGCGCCGCGCCAGGCCCAAAAATAGCCATATGTTTGGAGATTGGTTCCACGCCCGAAGAGCCAGCAGGGAAAACTATGCCTTGTTCTAAAGCTCTTTGGGAACCGCTTGCGTAGCCCCACACACCTGGGGGCTGCAGGCTTTCCTGCTCTCTTCAGCCTCAGAAGAACACTTTCGCACTTGGCGCCGTGCCAGGCACAAAAATGGCCATATGTCTGGAGGTTGGTCCCACGCCCAAAGAGCCAGAAGGGAAAACTATGCCTTGTTCTAAAGCTCTTTGGAAACCGCTTGCGTAGCCCCACACACCTCGGGGCTGCAGGATTTCCTGCTCTCTTCAGCCTCAGAAGAACCCTTTCGCATTTGGCGCCGCGCCAGGCCCAAAAATGGCCATATGTCTGGAGATTTGTCCCACGCCCAAAGAGCCAGCAGGGAAAACGATGCCTTGTTCTAAAGCTCTTTGGGAACCGCTTGCGTAGCCCCACACACCTGGGGGCTGCAGGCTTTCCTGCTCTCTTCAGCCTCAATACCACCCTTTCCCACTTGGCGCCGCGCCAGGCCCAAAAATGGCCATATGGCTGGAGACTGGTCCCACGCCCAAAGAGCCAGCAGGGAAAACTATGCCTTGTTCTAAAGCTCTTTGGGAACAGCTTGCGTAGCCCCACACACCTGGGGGCTGCAGGCTTTCCTGCTGCCTTCAGCCTCAAAACCACCCTTTCCCACATGGCGTCACGCCAGGCACAGAAATGGCCATATGTCTGGAGACTAGTCCCACGCCCAAAGAGCCAGCAGGGAAAACTATGCCTTGTTCTAAAGCTCTTTGGGAACCGCTTGCGTAGCCCCACACACCTGGGGGCTGCAGGCTTTCCTGCTCTCTTCAGCCTCAGAAGAACCCTTTCGCACTTGGCGCCGCGCCAGGCACAAAAATGGCCATATGTCTGGAGATTGGTTCCACGCCCAAAGAGCCAGCAGGGAAAACTATGCCTTGTTCTAAAGCTCTTTGGGAACGGCTTGCATAGCCCCACACACCTGGGGGCTGCAGGCTTTCCTGCTCTCTTCAGCCTCAAAAGCACGCTTTCCTACTTGGCGCCGCGCCAGGCACAAAAATGGCCATATGTCTGGAGATTGGTCCCACTCCCAAAGAGCCAGCAGGGAAAACTATGCCTTGTTCTAAAGCTCTTTGGGAACCGCTTGCGTAGACCCACACACCTGCGGGCTGCAGGCTTTCCTGCTGCCTTCAGCCTCAAAACCACCCTTTCCCACATGGCGTCACGCCAGGCACAAAAATGGCCATATGTCTGGAGACTGGTCCCTTTCCCAAAGAGCCAGCAGGGAAAACTATGCCTTGTTCTAAAGCTCTTTGGGAACCGCTTGCGTAGCCCCACACACCTGCGGGCTGCAGGCTTTCCTGCTGCCTTCAGCCTCAAAACCACCCTTTCCCACTTGGCGCCGCGCCAGGCCCAAAAATCGCCATATGTCTGGAGACTGATCCCACGCCCAAAGAGCCAGCAGGGAAAACTATGCCTTGTTCTAAAGCTCTTTGGGAACCGCTTGCGTAGCCCCACACACCTGGGGGCTGCAGGCTTTCCTGATGCCTTCAGCCTCAAAACCACCCTTTCCCACTTGGTGCCGCGCCAGGCCCAAAAATGGCCATATGTCTGGAGACTGGTCCCACGCCCAAAGACGCAGCAGGGAAAACTATGCCTTGTTCTAAAGCTCTTTGGGAACAGCTTGCGTAGCCCCACACACCTGGGGGCTGCAGGCTTTCCTGCTCTCTTCAGCCTCAGAAGAACCCTTTCGCACTTGGTGCCGCGCAAGGCCCAAAAATGGCCATATGTCTGGAGGTTGGTCCCTTTCCCAAAGAGCCAGCAGGGAAAACTATGCCTTGTTCTAAAGCTCTTTGGGAACCTCTTGCGTAGCCCCCCACACCTGGGGGCTGCAGGCTTTCCTGCTGCCTTCAGCCTCAAAACCACCCTTTCCCACTTGGCGCCGCGCCAGGCCCAAAAATGGCCATATGTCTGGAGACTGGTCCCACGCCCAAAGAGCCAGCAGGGAAAACTATGCCTTGTTCTAAAGCTCTTTGGGAACCGCTTGCGTAGCCCCACAGACCTGGGGGCTGCAGGCTTTCCTGCTCTCTTCAGCCTGAAAAGCTCGCTTTCCCACATGGCGTCACGCCAGGCACAAAAATGGCCATATGTATGGAGGTTGGTCCCACGCCCAAAGAGCCAGCAGGGAAAACTATGCCTTGTTCTAAAGCTCTTTGGGAACCGCTTACATAGCCCCACACACCTGGGAGCTGCAGGCTTTCCTGCTCTCTTCAGCCTCAGAAGAACCCTTTCGCACTTGGCGCCGCGCCAGGCCCAAAAATAGCCATATGTTTGGAGATTGGTTCCACGCCCAAAGAGCCAGCAGGGAAAACTATGCCTTGTTCTAAAGCTCTTTGGGAACCGCTTGCGTAGCCCCACACACCTGGGGGCTGCAGGCTTTCCTGCTGCCTTCAGCCTCAAAAGCACGCTTTCCCACTTGGCGCCGCGCTAGGCCCAAAAATGGCCATATGTCTGGAGACTGGTCCCACGCCCAAAGAGCCAGCAGGGAAAACTATGCCTTGTTCTAAAGCTCTTTGGGAACCTCTTGCGTAGCCCCACACACCTGGGGGCTGCAGGCTTTCCTGCTGCCTTCAGCCTCAAAACCACCCTTTCCCACATGGCGTCACGCCAGGCACAAAAATGGCCATATGTCTGGAGGTTGGTCCCACGCCCAAAGAGCCAGCAGGGAAAACTATGCCTTGTTCTAAAGCTCTTTGGGAACCGCTTGCGTAGCCCCACACACCTGGGGGCTGCAGGCTTTCCTGCTCTCTTCAGCCTCAGAAGAACCCTTTCACACTTGGCGCCGCGCCAGGCACAAAAATGGCCATATGTCTGGAGATTGGTCCCACGCCCAAAGAGCCAGCATGAAAACTATGCCTTGTTCTAAAGCTCTTTGGGAACGGCTTGCGTAGCCCCACAGACCTGGGGGCTGCAGGCTTTCCTGCTCTCTTCAGCCTCAAAAGCACGCTTTCCCACTCGGCCCTGCGCCAGGCACAAAAATGGCCATATGTCTGGAGATTGGTTCCACGCCCAAAGAGCCAGCAGGGAAAACTATGCCTTGTTCTAAAGCTCTTTGGGAACCGCTTGCGTAGCCCCACACACCTGGGGGCTGCAGGCTTTCCTGCTGCCTTCAGCCTCAAAACCACCCTTTCCCACATGGCGTCACGCCAGGCACAGAAATGGCCATATGTCTGGAGACTAGTCCCACGCCCAAAGAGCCAGCAGGGAAAACTATGCCTTGTTCTAAAGCTCTTTGGGAACCGCTTGCGTAGCCCCACACACCTGGGGGCTGCAGGCTTTCCTGCTCTCTTCAGCCTCAGAAGAACCCTTTCACACTTGGCGCCGCGCCAGGCACAAAAATGGCCATATGTCTGGAGATTGGTCCCACGCCGAAAGAGCCAGCAGGGAAAACTATGCCTTTTTCTAAAGCTCTTTGGGAACCGCTTGCGTAGCCCCACACACCTGGGGGCTGTAGGTTTTCCTGCTGCCTTCAGCCTCAAAAGAACCCTTTCGCACTTGGCGCCGCGCCAGGCACAAAAATGGCCATATGTCTGGAGGTTGGTCCCACGCCCAAAGAGCCAGCAGGGAAAACTATGCCTTGTTCTAAAGCTCTTTGGGAACCGCTTGCGTAGCCCCACACACCTGGGGGCTGCAGGCTTTCCTGCTCTCTTCAGCCTCAAAAGCACCATTTCCCACTTGGCGCCGCGCCAGGCACAAAAATGGCCATATGTCTGGAGGTTGGTCCCACGCCCAAAGAGCCAGCAGGGAAAACTATGCCTTGTTCTAAAGCTCTTTGGGAACGGCTTGCGTAGCCCCACACACCTGGGGGCTGCAGGCTTTCCTGCTGCCTTCAGCCTCAAAACCACCCTTTCCCACTTGGCGCCGCGCCAGGCCCAAAAACGGCCATATGTCTGGAGATTGGTCCCACGCCCAAAGAGCCAGCAGGGAAAACTATGCCTTGTTCTAAAGCTCTTTGGGAACGGCTTGCGTAGCCCCACACACCTGGGGGCTGCAGGCTTTCCTGCTCTCTTCAGCCTCAGAAGAACCCTTTCGCACTTGGCGCCGCGCCAGGCACAAAAATGGCCATATGTCTGGAGATTGGTCCCACGCCCAAAGAGCCAGCAGGGAAAACTATGCCTTGTTCTAAAGCTCTTTGGGAACCGCTTGCGTAGCCCCACACACCTGGGGGCTGCAGGCTTTCCTGCTCTCCTCAGCCTCAAAAGCACGCTTTCGCACTTGGCGCCGCGCCAGGCCCAAAAATGGCCATATGTCTGGAGATTGGTCCCACGCCCAAAGAGCCAGCAGGGAAAACTATGCCTTGTTCTAAAGCTCTTTGGGAACGGCTTGCGTAGCCCCACACACCTGGGGGCTACAGGCTTTCCTGCTCTCTTCAGCCTCAAAACCACCCTTTCCGACTTGGCGCCGCGCCAGGCCCAAAAATGGCCATATGTCTGGAGACTGGTCCCACGCCCAAAGAGCCAGCAGGGAAAACTATGCCTTGTTCTAAAGCTCTTTGGGAACCGCTTGCGTAGCCCCACACACCTGGGGGCTGCAGGCTTTCCTGCTGCCTTCAGCCTCAAAAGCACCCTTTCCCACTTGGCGCCGCGCCAGGCCAAAAAATGGCCATATGTCTGGAGATTGGTCCCACGCCCAAAGAGCCAGCAGGGAAAACTATGCCTTGTTCTAAAGCTCTTTGGGAACAGCTTGCGTAGCCCCACACACCTGGGGGCTGCAGGCTTTCCTGCTCTCTTCAGCCTCAGAAGAACCCTTTCGCACTTGGCGCCGCGCCAGGCCCAAAAATGGCCATATGTCTGGAGACTGGTTCCACGCCCAAAGAGCCAGCAGGGAAAACTATGCCTTGTTCTAAAGCTCTTTGGGAACCGCTTGCGTAGCCCCACACAAACTGGGGGCTGCAGGCTTTCCTGCTCTCTTCAGCCTCAGAAGAACCCTTTCCCACTTGGTGCCGCGCAAGGCCAAAAAATGGCCATGTGTCTGGAGGTTGGTCCCTTTCCCAAAGAGCCAGCAGGGAAAACTATGCCTTGTTCTAAAGCTCTTTGGGAACGGCTTGCGTAGCCCCACAGACCTGGGGGCTGCAGGCTTTCCTGCTGCCTTCAGCCTCAAAACCACCCTTTCCCACTTGGCGCCGCGCCAGGCCCAAAAATGGCCATATGGCTGGAGACTGGTCCCACGCCCAAAGAGCCAGCAGGGAAAACTATGCCTTGTTCTAAAGCTCTTTGGGAACAGCTTGCGTAGCCCCACACACCTGGGGGCTGCAGGCTTTCCTGCTGCCTTCAGCCTCAAAACCACCCTTTCCCACATGGCGCCACGCCAGGCACAAAAATAGCCATATGGCTGGCGACTGGTCCCACGCCCAAAGAGCCAGCAGGGAAAACTATGCCTTGTTCTAAAGCTCTTTGGGAACCGCTTGCGTAGCCCCACACACCTGGGGGCTGCAGGCTTTCCTGCAGCCTTCAGCCTCAAAACCACCCTTTCCCACATGGCGTCACGCCAGGCACAGAAATGGCCATATGTCTGGAGACTAGTCCCACGCCCAAAGAGCCAGCAGGGAAAACTATGCCTTGTTCTAAAGCTCTTTGGGAACCGCTTGCGTAGCCCCACACACCTGGGGGCTGCAGGCTTTCCTGCTCTCTTCAGCCTCAGAAGAACCCTTTCGCACTTGACGCCGCGCCAGGCACAAAAATGGCCATATGTCTGGAGATTGGTTCCACGCCCAAAGAGCCAGCAGGGAAAACTATGCCTTGTTCTAAAGCTCTTTGGGAACCGCTTGCGTAGCCCCACACACCTGGGGGCTGCAGGCTTTCCTGCTCTCTTCAGCCTCAAAAGCACCATTTCCCACTTGGCGCCGCGCCAGGCACAAAAATGGCCATATGTCTGGAGGTTGGTCCCACGCCCAAAGAGCCAGCAGGGAAAACTATGCCTTGTTCTAAAGCTCTTTGGGAACCGCTTGCGTAGCCCCACACACCTGGGGGCTGCAGGCTTTCCTGCTGCCTTCAGCCTCAAAACCACCCTTTCCCACTTGGCGCCGCGCCAGGCCCAAAAATCGCCATATGTCTGGAGATTGGTCCCACGCCCAAAGAGCCAGCAGGGAAAACTATGCCTTGTTCTAAAGCTCTTTGGGAACGGCTTGCGTAGCCCCACACACCTGGGGGCTGCAGGCTTTCCTGCTCTCTTCAGCCTCAGAAGAACCCTTTCGCACTTGGCGCCGCGCCAGGCACAAAAATGGCCATATGTCTGGAGATTGGTCCCACGCCCAAAGAGCCAGCAGGGAAAACTATGCCTTGTTCTAAAGCTCTTTGGGAACCGCTTGCGTAGCCCCACACACCTGGGGGCTGCAGGCTTTCCTGCTCTCCTCAGCCTCAAAAGCACGCTTTCGCACTTGGCGCCGCGCCAGGCCCAAAAATGGCCATATGTCTGGAGATTGGTCCCACGCCCAAAGAGCCAGCAGGGAAAACTATGCCTTGTTCTAAAGCTCTTTGGGAACGGCTTGCGTAGCCCCACACACCTGGGGGCTACAGGCTTTCCTGCTCTCTTCAGCCTCAAAACCACCCTTTCCGACTTGGCGCCGCGCCAGGCCCAAAAATGGCCATATGTCTGGAGACTGGTCCCACGCCCAAAGAGCCAGCAGGGAAAACTATGCCTTGTTCTAAAGCTCTTTGGGAACCGCTTGCGTAGCCCCACACACCTGGGGGCTGCAGGCTTTCCTGCTGCCTTCAGCCTCAAAAGCACCCTTTCCCACTTGGCGCCGCGCCAGGCCAAAAAATGGCCATATGTCTGGAGATTGGTCCCATGCCCAAAGAGCCAGCAGGGAAAACTATGCCTTGTTCTAAAGCTCTTTGGGAACAGCTTGCGTAGCCCCACACACCTGGGGGCTGCAGGCTTTCCTGCTCTCTTCAGCCTCAGAAGAACCCTTTCGCACTTGGCGCCGCGCCAGGCCCAAAAATGGCCATATGTCTGGAGACTGGTTCCACGCCCAAAGAGCCAGCAGGGAAAACTATGCCTTGTTCTAAAGCTCTTTGGGAACCGCTTGCGTAGCCCCACACAAACTGGGGGCTGCAGGCTTTCCTGCTCTCTTCAGCCTCAGAAGAACCCTTTCCCACTTGGTGCCGCGCAAGGCCAAAAAATGGCCATGTGTCTGGAGGTTGGTCCCTTTCCCAAAGAGCCAGCAGGGAAAACTATGCCTTGTTCTAAAGCTCTTTGGGAACGGCTTGCGTAGCCCCACAGACCTGGGGGCTGCAGGCTTTCCTGCTGCCTTCAGCCTCAAAACCACCCTTTCCCACTTGGCGCCGCGCCAGGCCCAAAAATGGCCATATGGCTGGAGACTGGTCCCACGCCCAAAGAGCCAGCAGGGAAAACTATGCCTTGTTCTAAAGCTCTTTGGGAACAGCTTGCGTAGCCCCACACACCTGGGGGCTGCAGGCTTTCCTGCTGCCTTCAGCCTCAAAACCACCCTTTCCCACATGGCGTCATGCCAGGCACAAAAATAGCCATATGGCTGGCGACTGGTCCCACGCCCAAAGAGCCAGCAGGGAAAACTATGCCTTGTTCTAAAGCTCTTTGGGAACCGCTTGCGTAGCCCCACACACCTGGGGGCTGCAGGCTTTCCTGCAGCCTTCAGCCTCAAAACCACCCTTTCCCACATGGCGTCACGCCAGGCACAGAAATGGCCATATGTCTGGAGACTAGTCCCACGCCCAAAGAGCCAGCAGGGAAAACTATGCCTTGTTCTAAAGCTCTTTGGGAACCGCTTGCGTAGCCCCACACACCTGGGGGCTGCAGGCTTTCCTGCTCTCTTCAGCCTCAGAAGAACCCTTTCGCACTTGACGCCGCGCCAGGCACAAAAATGGCCATATGTCTGGAGATTGGTTCCACGCCCAAAGAGCCAGCAGGGAAAACTATGCCTTGTTCTAAAGCTCTTTGGGAACGGCTTGCATAGCCCCACACACCTGGGGGCTGCAGGCTTTCCTGCTCTCTTCAGCCTCAAAAGCACGCTTACCTACTTGGCGCCGCGCCAGGCACAAAAATGGCCATATGTCTGGAGATTGGTCCCACGCCCAAAGAGCCAGCAGGGAAAACTATGCCTTGTTCTAAAGCTCTTTGGGAACCGCTTGCGTAGCCCCACACACCTGCGGGCTGCAGGCTTTCCTGCTGCCTTCAGCCTCAAAACCACCCTTTCCCACATGGCGTCACGCCAGGCACAAAAATGGCCATATGTCTGGAGACTGGTCCCTTTCCCAAAGAGCCAGCAGGGAAAACTATGCCTTGTTCTAAAGCTCTTTGGGAACCGCTTGCGTAGCCCCACACACCTGGGGGCTGCAGGCTTTCCTGCTGCCTTCAGCCTCAAAACCACCCTTTCCCACTTGGCGCCGCGCCAGGCCCAAAAATCGCCATATGTCTGGAGACTGATCCCACGCCCAAAGAGCCAGCAGGGAAAACTATGCCTTGTTCTAAAGCTCTTTGGGAACCGCTTGCGTAGCCCCACACACCTGGGGGCTGCAGGCTTTCCTGATGCCTTCAGCCTCAAAACCACCCTTTCCCACTTGGTGCCGCGCCAGGCCCAAAAATGGCCATATGTCTGGAGACTGGTCCCACGCCCAAAGACCCAGCAGGGAAAACTATGCCTTGTTCTAAAGCTCTTTGGGAACTGCTTGCGTAGCCCCACACACCTGGGGGCTGCAGGCTTTCCTGCTGCCTTCAGCCTCAAAACCACCCTTTCCCACTTGGCGCCGTGCCAGGCCCAAAAATGGCCATATGTCTGGAGACTGGTCCCTTTCCCAAAGAGCCAGCAGGGAAAACTATGCCTTGTTCTAAAGCTCTTTGGGAACCGCTTGCGTGGCCCCACAGACCTGGGGGCTGCAGGCTTTCCTGCTGCCTTCAGCCTCAAAACCACCCTTTCCCACATGGCGTCACGCCAGGCACAAAAATGGCCATATGTCTGGAGATTGGTCCCACGCCCAAAGAGCCAGCAGGGAAAACTATGCCTTGTTCTAAAGCTCTTTGGGAACCGCTTGCGTAGCCCCACACACCTGGGGGCTGCAGGCTTTCCTGCTGCCTTCAGCCTCAAAACCACCCTTTCCCTCATGGCGTCACTCCAGGCCCAAAAATGGCCATATGTCTGGAGGTTGGTCCCACGCCCAAAGAGCCAGCAGGGAAAACTATGCCTTGTTCTAAAGCTCTTTGGGAACCGCTTGCGTAGCCCCACACACCTGGGGGCTGCAGGCTTTCCTGCTGCCTTCAGCCTCAAAACCACCCTTTCCCACATGGCGTCACGCCAGGCACAGAAATGGCCATATGTCTGGAGACTGGTCCCTTTCCCAAAGAGCCAGCAGGGAAAACTATGCCTTGTTCTAAAGCTCTTTGGGAACCGCTTGCGTAGCCCCACACACCTGGGGGCTGCAGGCTTTCCTGCTCTCTTCAGCCTCAAAACAACCCTTTCTCACTTGGCGTCGCTCCAGGCAGAAAAATGGCCATATGTCTGGAGACTGGTCCCACGCCCAAAGAGCCAGCAGGGAAAACTATGCCTTGTTCTAAAGCTCTTTGGGAACGGCTTGCGTAGCCCCACACACCTGGGGGCTGCAGGCTTTCCTGCTCTCTTCAGCCTCAAAAGCACGCTTTCCTACTTGGCGCCGCGCCAGGCACAAAAATGGCCATATGTCTGGAGATTGGTCCCACGCCCAAAGAGCCAGCAGGGAAAACTATGCCTTGTTCTAAAGCTCTTTGGGAACCGCTTGCGTAGCCCCACACACCTGCGGGCTGCAGGCTTTCCTGCTGCCTTCAGCCTCAAAACCACCCTTTCCCTCATGGCGTCACGCCAGGCACATAAATGGCCATATGTCTGGAGACTGGTCCCTTTCCCAAAGAGCCAGCAGGGAAAACTATGCCTTGTTCTAAAGCTCTTTGGGAACCGCTTGCGTAGCCCCACACACCTGCGGGCTGCAGGCTTTCCTGCTGCCTTCAGCCTCAAAACCACCCTTTCCCACTTGGCGCCGCGCCAGGCCCAAAAATCGCCATATGTCTGGAGACTGATCCCACGCCCAAAGAGCCAGCAGGGAAAACTATGCCTTGTTCTAAAGCTCTTTGGGAACCGCTTGCGTAGCCCCACACACCTGGGGGCTGCAGGCTTTCCTGATGCCTTCAGCCTCAAAACCACCCTTTCCCACTTGGTGCCGCGCCAGGCCCAAAAATGGCCATATGTCTGGAGACTGGTCCCACGCCCAAAGACCCAGCAGGGAAAACTATGCCTTGTTCTAAAGCTCTTTGGGAACTGCTTGCGTAGCCCCACACACCTGGGGGCTGCAGGCTTTCCTGCTGCCTTCAGCCTCAAAAACACCCTTTCCCACTTGGCGCCGTGCCAGGCCCAAAAATGGCCATATGTCTGGAGACTGGTCCCTTTCCCAAAGAGCCAGCAGGGAAAACCATGCCTTGTTCTAAAGCTCTTTGGGAACCGCTTGCGTGGCCCCACAGACCTGGGGGCTGCAGGCTTTCCTGCTGCCTTCAGCCTCAAAACCACCCTTTCCCACATGGCGTCAAGCCAGGCACAAAAATGGCCATATGTCTGGAGATTGGTCCCAGGCCCAAAGAGCCAGCAGGGAAAACTATGCCTTGTTCTAAAGCTCTTTGGGAACCGCTTGCGTAGCCCCACACACCTGGGGGCTGCAGGCTTTCCTGCTGCCTTCAGCCTCAAAACCACCCTTTCCCTCATGGCGTCACTCCAGGCCCAAAAATGGCCATATGTCTGGAGACTGGTCCCACGCCAAAAGAGCCAGCAGGGAAAACTATGCCTTGTTCTAAAGCTCTTTGGGAACCGCTTGCGTAGCCCCACACACCTGGGGGCTGCAAGCTTTCCTGCTGCCTTCAGCCTCAAAACCACCCTTTCCCACATGGCGTCACGCCAGGCACAGAAATGGCCATATGTCTGGAGACTGGTCCCACGCCCAAAGAGCCAGCAGGGAAAACTATGCCTTGTTCTAAAGCTCTTTGGGAACCGCTTGCGTAGCCCCACACACCTGGGGGCTGCAGGCTTTCCTGCTGCCTTCAGCCTCAAAACAACCCTTTCTCACTTGGCGTCGCTCCAGGCAGAAAAATGGCCATATGTCTGGAGACTGGTCCCTTTCCCAAAGAGCCAGCAGGGAAAACTATGCCTTGTTCTAAAGCTCTTTGGGAACCGCTTGCGTAGCCCCACACTCCTGGGGGCTGCAGGCTTTCCTGCTGCCTTCAGCCTCAAAACCACCCTTTCCCACTTGGCGCCGCGCCAGGCCCAAAAATGGCCATATGGCTGGAGGTTGGTCCCACGCCCAAAGAGCCAGCAGGGAAAACTATGCCTTGTTCTAAAGCTCTTTGGGAACGGCTTGCGTAGCCCCACACACCTGGGGGCTGCAGGCTTTCCTGCTCTCTTCAGCCTCAAAAGCACGCTTTCCCACTCGGCCCCGTGCCAGGCAGAAAAATGGCCATATGTCTGGAGACTGGTCCCTTTCCCAAAGAGCCAGCAGGGAAAACTATGCCTTGTTCTAAAGCTCTTTGGGAACCGCTTGCGTAGCCCCACACTCCTGGGGGCTGTAGGCTTTCCTGCTGCCTTCAGCCTCAAAACCACCCTTTCCCACATGGCACCACGCCAGGCACAAAAATGGCCTTATATCTGGAGACTGGTCCCACGCCCAAAGAGCCAGCAGGGAAAACTATGCCTTGTTCTAAAGCTCTTTGGGAACCGCTTGCGTAGCCCCACACACCTGGGGGCTGCAGGCTTTCCTGCTGCCTTCAGCCTCAAAACCACCCTTTCCCTCATGGCGTCACGCCAGGCACAAAAATGGCCATATGGCTGGAGGTTGGTCCCACGCCCAAAGAGCCAGCAGGGAAAATTATGCCTTGTTCTAAAGCTCTTTGGGAACCGCTTGCGTAGCCCCACACACCTGGGGGCTGCAGGCTTTCCTGCTCTCTTCAGCCTCAAAAACACGCTTTCCCATTCGGCCCCGTGCCAGGCAGAAAAATGGCCATATGTCTGGAGACTGGTCCCTTTCCCAAAGAGCCAGCAGGGAAAACTATGCCTTGTTCTAAAGCTCTTTGGGAACCGCTTGCGTAGCCCCACACACCTGGGCGCTGCAGGCTTTCCTGCTGCCTTCAGCCTCAAAACCACCCTTTCCCACATGGCGTCACGCCAGGCACAAAAATGGCCATATGTCTGGAGACTGGTCCCACGCCCAAAGAGCCAGCATGAAAACTATGCCTTTTTCTAAAGCTCTTTGGGAACCGCTTGCGTAGCCCCACAGACCTGGGGGCTGCAGGCTTTCCTGCTGCCTTCAGCCTCAAAACCAACCTTTCTCACTTGGCGTCGCTCCAGGCACAAAAATGGCCATATGGCTGGAGGTTGGTCCCACGCCCAAAGAGCCAGCAGGGAAAACTATGCCTTGTTCTAAAGCTCTTTGGGAACCGCTTGCGTAGCCCCACACTCCTGGGGGCTGCAGGCTTTCCTGCTGCCTTCAGCCTCAAAACCACCCTTTCCCACATGGCGCCACACCAGGCACAAAAATGGCCATATATCTGGAGACTGGTCCCACGCCCAAAGAGCCAGCAGGGAAAACTATGCCTTGTTCTAAAGCTCTTTGGGAACCGCTTGCGTAGCCCCACACACCTGGGGGCTGCAGGCTTTCCTGCTGCCTTCAGCCTCAAAACCACCCTTTCCCACTTGGCGTCACGCAAGGCACAAAATGGCCATATGTCTGGAGACTGGTTCCACGCCCAAAGACCCAGCAGGGAAAACTATGCCTTGTTCTAAAGCTCTTTGGGAACCGCTTGCGTAGCCCCAAACTCCTGGGGGCTGCAGGCTTTCCTGCTGCCTTCAGCCTCAAAACCACCCTTTCCCACATGGCGTCACGCCAAGCCCAAAAATGGCCATATATCTGGGGATTGGTCCCACGCCCAAAGAGCCAGCAGGGAAAACTATGCCTTGTTCTAAAGCTCTTTGGGAACCTCTTGCGTAGCCCCACACACCTGGGGGCTGCAGGCTTTCCTGCAGCCTTCAGCCTCAAAACCACCCTTTCCCACTTGGCGCCGCGCCAGGCCCAAAAATGGCCATATGTCTGGAGATTGGTCCCACGCCCAAAGAGCCAGCAGGGAAAACTATGCCTTGTTCTAAAGCTCTTTGGGAACCGCTTGCGTAGCCCCACACACCTGGGGGCTGCAGGCTTTCCTGCTGCCTTCAGCCTCAAAAACACCCTTTCCCTCATGGCGTCACGCCAGGTACAAAAATGGCCATATGGCTGGAGGTTGGTCCCACGCCCAAAGAGCCAGCAGGGAAAACTATGCCTTGTTCTAAAGCTCTTTGGGAACCGCTTGCGTAGCCCCACAGACCTGGGGGCTGCAGGCTTTCCTGCTCTCTTCAGCCTCAAAAGCACGCTTTCCCACTCGGCCCCGTGCCAGGCAGAGAAATGGCCATATGTCTGGAGACTGGTCCCTTTCCCAAAGAGCCAGCAGGGAAAACTATGCCTTGTTCTAAAGCTCTTTGGGAACCACTTGCGTAGCCAGACACACCTGGGGGCTGCAGGCTTTCCTGCTGCCTTCAGCCTCAAAACCACCCTTTCCCACATGGCGTCACGCCAGGCACAAAATGGCCATATATCTGGGGATTGGTCCCACGCCCAAAGAGCCAGCAGGGAAAACGATGCCTTGTTCTAAAGCTCTTTGGGAACCTCTTGCGTAGCCCCACACACCTGGGGGCTGCAGGCTTTCCTGCAGCCTTCAGCCTCAAAACCACCCTTTCCCACTTGGCGCCGCGCCAGGCCCAAAAATGGCCATATGTCTGGAGATTGGTCCCACGCCCAAAGAGCCAGCAGGGAAAACTATGCCTTGTTCTAAAGCTCTTTGGGAACCGCTTGCGTAGCCCCACACACCTGGGGGCTGCAGGCTTTCCTGCTGCCTTCAGCCTCAAAAACACCCTTTCCCTCATGGCGTCACGCCAGGCACAAAAATGGCCATATGGCTGGAGGTTGGTCCCACGCCCAAAGAGCCAGCAGGGAAAACTATGCCTTGTTCTAAAGCTCTTTGGGAACGGCTTGCGTAGCCCCACAGACCTGGGGGCTGCAGGCTTTCCTGCTCTCTTCAGCCTCAAAAGCACGCTTTCCCACTCGGCCCCGTGCCAGGCAGAAAAATGGCCATATGTCTGGAGACTGGTCCCTTTCCCAAAGAGCCAGCAGGGAAAACTATGCCTTGTTCTAAAGCTCTTTGGGAACCGCTTGCGTAGCCCCACACTCCTGGGGGCTGCAGGCTTTCCTGCTGCCTTCAGCCTCAAAACCACCCTTTCCCACATGGCGCCACGCCAGGCACAAAAATGGCCATATATCTGGAGACTGGTCCCACGCCCAAAGAGCCAGCAGGGAAAACGATGCCTTGTTCTAAAGCTCTTTGGTAACTGCTTGCGTAGCCCCACAGACCTGGGGGCTGCAGGCTTTCCTGCTGCCTTCAGCCTCAAAACCACCCTTTCCCACTTGGCGCCGCGCCAGGCCCAAAAATGGCCATATGTCTGGAGACTGGTCCCTTTCCCAAAGAGCCAGCAGGGAAAACTATGCCTTGTTCTAAAGCTCTTTGGGAACCGCTTGCGTGGCCCCACAGACCTGGGGGCTGTAGGCTTTCCTGCTGCCTTCAGCCTCAAAACCACCCTTTCCCACATGGCGTCACGCCAGGCCCAAAAATGGCCATATGTCTGGAGATTGGTCCGACGCCCAAAGACCCAGCAGGGAAAACTATGCCTTGTACTAAAGCTCTTTGGGAACCGCTTGCGTAGCCCCACACACCTGGGGGCTGCAGGCTTTCCTGATGCCTTCAGCCTCAAAACCACCCTTTCCCTCATGGCGTCACGCCAGGCCCAAAAATGGCCATACGTCTGGAGACTGGTCCCACGCCCAAAGAGCCAGCAGGGAAAACTATGCCTTGTTCTAAAGCTCTTTGGGAACCGCTTGCGTAGCCCCACACACCTGGGGGCTGCAGGCTTTCCTGCTGCCTTCAGCCTCAAAACCACCCTTTCCCACTTGGCGTCACGCAAGGCACAAAATGGCCATATGTCTGGAGACTGGTCCCACGCCCAAAGAGCCAGCAGGGAAAACTATGCCTTGTTCTAAAGCTCTTTGGGAACCACTTGCGTAGCCCCAAACTCCTGGGGGCTACAGGCTTTCCTGCTGCCTTCAGCCTCAAAACCACCCTTTCCCACATGGCGCTGCTCCAGGCCCAAAAATGGCCATATATCTGGGGATTGGTCCCACGCCCAAAGAGCCAGCAGGGAAAACGATGCCTTGTTCTAAAGCTCTTTGGGAACCGCTTGCGTAGCCCCACACACCTGGGGGCTGGAGGCTTTCCTGCTGCCTTCAGCCTGAAGACCACCCGTCCCTCATGGCGTCACGCCAGGCACAAAAATGGCCATATGTCTGGAGATTGGTCCCACGCCCAAAGAGCCAGCAGGGAAAACGATGCCTTGTTCTAAAGCTCTTTGGGAACCTCTTGCGTAGCCCCACACACCTGGGGGCTGCAGGCTTTCCTGCTGCCTTCAGCCTCAAAACCACCCTTTCCCACTTGGCGCCGCGCCAGGCCCAAAAATGGCCATATGTCTGGAGATTGGTCCCACGCCCAAAGAGCCAGCAGGGAAAACTATGCCTTGTTCTAAAGCTCTTTGGGAACCGCTTGCGTAGCCCCACACTCCTGGGGGCTGCAGGCTTTCCTGCTGCCTTCAGCCTCAAAAACACCCTTTCCCTCATGGCGTCACGCCAGGCACAAAAATGGCCATATGGCTGGAGGTTGGTCCCACGCCCAAAGAGCCAGCAGGGAAAACTATGCCTTGTTCTAAAGCTCTTTGGGAACGGCTTGCGTAGCCCCACACACCTGGGGGCTGCAGGCTTTCCTGCTCTCTTCAGCCTCAAAAGCACGCTTTCCCACTCGGCCCCGTGCCAGGCAGAAAAATGGCCATATGTCTGGAGACTGGTCCCACGCCCAAAGAGCCAGCAGGGAAAACTATGCCTTGTTCTAAAGCTCTTTGGGAACCGCTTGCGTAGCCCCACACACCTGGGGGCTGCAGGCTTTCCTGCTGCCTTCAGCCTCAAAACCACCCTTTCCCACATGGCGTCACGCCAGGCACAAAAATGGCCATATGTCTGGAGACTGGTCCCACGCCCAAAGAGCCAGCAGGGAAAACTATGCCTTGTTCTAAAGCTCTTTGGGAACCGCTTGCGTAGCCCCACACACCTGGGGGCTGCAGGCTTTCCTGCTGCCTTCAGCCTCAAAACAACCCTTTCTCACTTGGCGTCGCTCCAGGCACAAAAATGGCCATATGTCTGGAGATTGGTCCCTTTCCCAAAGAGCCAGCAGGGAAAACTATGCCTTGTTCTAAAGCTCTTTGGGAACCGCTTGCGTAGCCCCACACTCCTGGGGGCTGCAGGCTTTCCTGCTGCCTTCAGCCTCAAACCACCCTTTCCCACATGGCGCCACGCCAGGCACAAAAATGGCCATATATCTGGAGATTGGTCCCACGCCCAAAGAGCCAGCAGGGAAAACGATGCCTTGTTCTAAAGCTCTTTGGGAACCGCTTGCGTGGCCCCACACACCTGGGGGCTGCAGGCTTTCCTGCTCTCTTCAGCCTCAAAACCACCCTTTCCCACTTGGTGCCGCGCCAGGCCCAAAAATGGCCATATGTCTGGAGACTGGTCCCACGCCCAAAGAGCCAGCAGGGAAAACTATGCCTTGTTCTAAAGCTCTTTGGTAACTGCTTGCGTAGCCCCACAGACCTGGGGGCTGCAGTCTTTCCTGCTGCCTTCAGCCTCAAAACCACCCTTTCCCACTTGGCGCCGCGCCAGGCCCAAAAATGGCCATATGTCTGGAGACTGGTCCCTTTCCCAAAGAGCCAGCAGGGAAAACTATGCCTTGTTCTAAAGCTCTTTGGGAACCGCTTGCGTGGCCCCACAGACCTGGGGGCTGTAGGCTTTCCTGCTGCCTTCAGCCTCAAAACCACCCTTTCCCACATGGCGTCACGCCAGGCCCAAAAAAGGCCATATGTCTGGAGATTGGTCCGACGCCCAAAGAGCCAGCAGGGAAAACTATGCCTTGTACTAAAGCTCTTTGGGAACCGCTTGCGTAGCCCCACACACCTGGGGGCTGCATGCTTTCCTGCTGCCTTCAGCCTCAAAACCACCCTTTCCCTCATGGCGTCACGCCAGGCCCAAAAATGGCCATACGTCTGGAGACTGGTCCCACGCCGAAAGAGCCAGCAGGGAAAACTATGCCTTGTTCTAAAGCTCTTTGGGAACCGCTTGCGTAGCCCCACACACCTGCGGGCTGCAGGCTTTCCTGCTGCCTTCAGCCTCAAAACCACCCTTTCCAACTTGGCGTCACGCAAGGCACAAAATGGCCATATGTCTGGAGACTGGTCCCACGCCCAAAGACCCAGCAGGGAAAACTATGCCTTGTTCTAAAGCTCTTTGGGAACCACTTGCGTAGCCCCAAACTCCTGGGGGCTACAGGCTTTCCTGCTGCCTTCAGCCTCAAAAGCACGCTTTCGCACTCGGCCCCGTGCCAGGCAGAAAAATGGCCATATGTCTGGAGACTGGTCCCTTTCCCAAAGAGCCAGCAGGGAAAACTATGCCTTGTTCTAAAGCTCTTTGGGAACCGCTTGCGTAGCCCCACACACCTGCAGGCTGGAGGCTTTCCTGCTGCCTTCAGCCTGAAGACCACCCGTCCCTCATGGCGTCACGCCAGGCCCAAAAATGGCCATAAGGCTGGAGACTGGTCCCACGCCCAAAGAGCCAGCAGGGAAAACTATGCCTTGTACTAAAGCTCTTTGGGAACCGCTTGCGTAGCCCCACACACCTGGGGGCTGCAGGCTTTCCTGCTGCCTTCAGCCTCAAAACCACCCTTTCCCACATGGCGTCACAGAAGGCACAAAATGGCCATATATCTGGAGACTGGTCCCATGCCCAAAGAGCCAGCAGGGAAAACTATGCCTTGTTCTAAAGCTCTTTGGGAACCGCTTGCGTAGACCCACACACCTGCGGGCTGCAGGCTTTCCTGCTGCCTTCAGCCTCAAAACCACCGTTTCCCACATGGCGCCGCGCCAAGCCCAAAAATGGCCATATATCTGGAGATTGGTCCCACGCCCAAAGAGCCATCAGGGAAAACTATGCCTTGTTCTAAAGCTCTTTGGGAACCGCTTGCGTAGCCCCACACACCTGGGGGCTGCAGGCTTTCCTGCAGCCTTCAGCCTCAAAACCACCCTTTCCCACTTGGCGTCACGCCAGGCACAAAAATGGCCATATGTCTGGAGACTGGTCCCTTTCCCAAAGAGCCAGCAGGGAAAACTATGCCTTGTTCTAAAGCTCTTTGGGAACCGCTTGCGTAGCCCCACAGACCTGCAGGCTGCAGGCTTTCCTGCTCTCTTCAGCCTCAAAACCACCCTTTCCCTCATGGCGTCACGCCAGGCACAAAAATGGCCATATGTCTGGAGGTTGGTCCCACGCCGAAAGAGCCAGCAGGGAAAACTATGCCTTGTTCTAAAGCTCTTTGGGAACGGCTTGCGTAGCCCCACACACCTGGGGGCTGCAGGCTTTCCTGCTGCCTTCAGCCTCAAAACCACCCTTTCCCACATGGCGTCACGCCAGGCACAAAATGGCCATATGTCTGGAGACTGGTCCCTTTCCCAAAGAGCCAGCAGGGAAAACTATGCCTTGTTCTAAAGCTCTTTGGGAACCGCTTGCGTAGCCCCACACACCTGGGGGCTGCAGGCTTTCCTGCTGCCTTCAGCCTCAAAACCACCCTTTCCCACATGGCGCCGCGCCAAGCCCAAAAATGGCCATATGTCTGGAGATTGGTCCCACGCCCAAAGAGCCAGCAGGGAAAACGATGCCTTGTTCTAAAGCTCTTTGGGAACCGCTTGCGTGTCCCCACACACCTGGGGGCTGCAGGCTTTCCTGCTGCCTTCAGCCTCAAAACCACCCTTTCCCACTTGGCGTCGCTCCAGGCAAAAAAATGGCTATATGTCTGGAGGCTGGTCCCACGCCCAAAGAGCCAGCAGGGAAAACTATGCCTTGTTCTAAAGCTCTTTGGGAACCTCTTGCGTAGCCCCACACACCTGGGGGCTGCAGGCTTTCCTGCAGCCTTCAGCCTCAAAACCACCCTTTCCCACTTGGCGCCGCGCCAGGCCCAAAAATGGCCATATGTCTGGAGACTGGTCCCACGCCCAAAGCGCCAGCAGGGAAAACTATGCCTTGTTCTAAAGCTCTTTGGGAACCGCTTGCGTAGCCCCACACACCTGCGGGCTGCAGACTTTCCTGCTGCCTTCAGCCTCAAAACCACCCTTTCCCACTTGGCGACGCGCCAGGCCCAAAAATGGCCATATGTCTGGAGACTGGTGCCACGCCCAAAGCGCCAGCAGGGAAAACTATGCCTTGTTCTAAAGCTCTTTGGGAACCGCTTGCGTAGCCCCACACACCTGGGGGCTGCAGGCTTTCCTGCTGCCTTCAGCCTCAAAACCACCCTTTCCCACTTGGCCCCGCGCCAGGCACAAAAATGGCCATATGTCTGGAGACTGGTCCCACGCCCAAAGAGTCAGCAGGGAAAACTATGCCTTGTTCTAAAGCTCTTTGGGAACCGCTTGCGTAGCCCCACACACCTGGGGGCTGCAGGCTTTCCTGCTGCCTTCAGCCTCAAAACCACCCTTTCCCACATGGCGTCACGCAAGGCACAAAAATGCCATATGTCTCGAGAATGGTCCCACGCCCAAAGAGCCAGCAGGGAAAACTATGCCTTGTTCTAAAGCTCTTTGGGAACCGCTTGCGTAGCCCCACACACCTGGGGGCTGCAGGCTTTCCTGCTGCCTTCAGCCTCAAAACCACCCTTTCCCACATGGCGCCGCGCCAAGCCCAAAAATAGCCATATATCTGGAGACTGCTCCCACGCCCAAAGAGCCAGCAGGGAAAACTATGCCTTGTTCTAAAGCTCTTTGGGAACCGCTTGCGTAGCCCCACACACCTGGGGGCTGCAGGCTTTCCTGCTGCCTTCAGCCTCAAAACCACCCTTTCCCACATGGCGTCACGCCAGGCACAAAAATGGCCATATGTCTGGAGACTGTTCCCACGCCCAAAGAGACAGCAGGGAAAACTATGCCTTGTTCTAATGCTCTTTGGGAACGGCTTGCGTAGCCCCACACACCTGGGGGCTGCAGGCTTTCCTGCTGCCTTCAGCCTCAAAACCACCCTTTCCCACTTGGCGCCGCGCCAGGCCCAAAAATGGCCATATGTCTGGAGACTGGTCCCACGCCCAAGAGCCAGCAGGGAAAACTATGCCTTGTTCTAAAGCTCTTTGGGAACCGCTTGCGTAGCCCCACACACCTGGGGGATGCAGGCTTTCCTGCTGCCTTCAGCCTCCAAACACCCCTTTCCCATTTGGCCCCGCGCCAGGCCCAAAAATGGCCATATGTCTGGAGACTGGTCCCTTTCCCAAAGAGCCAGCAGGGAAAACTATGCCTTGTTCTAAAGCTCTTTGGGAACCGCTTGCGTAGCCCCACACACCTGGGGGCTGCAGGCTTTCCTGCTGCCTTCAGCCTCAAAAACACCCTTTCCCTCATGGCGTCACGCCAGGTACAAAAATGGCCATATGGCTGGAGGTTGGTCCCACGCCCAAAGAGCCAGCAGGGAAAACTATGCCTTGTTCTAAAGCTCTTTGGGAACCGCTTGCGTAGCCCCACAGACCTGGGGGCTGCAGGCTTTCCTGCTCTCTTCAGCCTCAAAAGCACGCTTTCCCACTCGGCCCCGTGCCAGGCAGAGAAATGGCCATATGTCTGGAGACTGGTCCCTTTCCCAAAGAGCCAGCAGGGAAAACTATGCCTTGTTCTAAAGCTCTTTGGGAACCACTTGCGTAGCCAGACACACCTGGGGGCTGCAGGCTTTCCTGCTGCCTTCAGCCTCAAAACCACCCTTTCCCACATGGCGTCACGCCAGGCACAAAATGGCCATATATCTGGGGATTGGTCCCACGCCCAAAGAGCCAGCAGGGAAAACGATGCCTTGTTCTAAAGCTCTTTGGGAACCTCTTGCGTAGCCCCACACACCTGGGGGCTGCAGGCTTTCCTGCAGCCTTCAGCCTCAAAACCACCCTTTCCCACTTGGCGCCGCGCCAGGCCCAAAAATGGCCATATGTCTGGAGATTGGTCCCACGCCCAAAGAGCCAGCAGGGAAAACTATGCCTTGTTCTAAAGCTCTTTGGGAACCGCTTGCGTAGCCCCACACACCTGGGGGCTGCAGGCTTTCCTGCTGCCTTCAGCCTCAAAAACACCCTTTCCCTCATGGCGTCACGCCAGGCACAAAAATGGCCATATGTCTGGAGACTGGTCCCTTTCCCAAAGAGCCAGCAGGGAAAACTATGCCTTGTTCTAAAGCTCTTTGGGAACGGCTTGCGTAGCCCCACAGACCTGGGGGCTGCAGGCTTTCCTGCTCTCTTCAGCCTCAAAAGCACGCTTTCCCACTCGGCCCCGTGCCAGGCAGAAAAATGGCCATATGTCTGGAGACTGGTCCCTTTCCCAAAGAGCCAGCAGGGAAAACTATGCCTTGTTCTAAAGCTCTTTGGGAACCGCTTGCGTAGCCCCACACTCCTGGGGGCTGCAGGCTTTCCTGCTGCCTTCAGCCTCAAAACCACCCTTTCCCACATGGCGCCACGCCAGGCACAAAAATGGCCATATATCTGGAGATTGGTCCCACGCCCAAAGAGCCAGCAGGGAAAACGATGCCTTGTTCTAAAGCTCTTTGGTAACTGCTTGCGTAGCCCCACAGACCTGGGGGCTGCAGGCTTTCCTGCTGCCTTCAGCCTCAAAACCACCCTTTCCCACTTGGCGCCGCGCCAGGCCCAAAAATGGCCATATGTCTGGAGACTGGTCCCTTTCCCAAAGAGCCAGCAGGGAAAACTATGCCTTGTTCTAAAGCTCTTTGGGAACCGCTTGCGTGGCCCCACAGACCTGGGGGCTGTAGGCTTTCCTGCTGCCTTCAGCCTCAAAACCACCCTTTCCCACATGGCGTCACGCCAGGCCCAAAAATGGCCATATGTCTGGAGATTGGTCCGACGCCCAAAGACCCAGCAGGGAAAACTATGCCTTGTACTAAAGCTCTTTGGGAACCGCTTGCGTAGCCCCACACACCTGGGGGCTGCAGGCTTTCCTGATGCCTTCAGCCTCAAAACCACCCTTTCCCTCATGGCGTCACGCCAGGCCCAAAAATGGCCATACGTCTGGAGACTGGTCCCACGCCCAAAGAGCCAGCAGGGAAAACTATGCCTTGTTCTAAAGCTCTTTGGGAACCGCTTGCGTAGCCCCACACACCTGGGGGCTGCAGGCTTTCCTGCTGCCTTCAGCCTCAAAACCACCCTTTCCCACTTGGCGTCACGCAAGGCACAAAATGGCCATATGTCTGGAGACTGGTCCCACGCCCAAAGAGCCAGCAGGGAAAACTATGCCTTGTTCTAAAGCTCTTTGGGAACCACTTGCGTAGCCCCAAACTCCTGGGGGCTACAGGCTTTCCTGCTGCCTTCAGCCTCAAAACCACCCTTTCCCACATGGCGCTGCTCCAGGCCCAAAAATGGCCATATATCTGGGGATTGGTCCCACGCCCAAAGAGCCAGCAGGGAAAACGATGCCTTGTTCTAAAGCTCTTTGGGAACCGCTTGCGTAGCCCCACACACCTGGGGGCTGGAGGCTTTCCTGCTGCCTTCAGCCTGAAGACCACCCGTCCCTCATGGCGTCACGCCAGGCACAAAAATGGCCATATGTCTGGAGATTGGTCCCACGCCCAAAGAGCCAGCAGGGAAAACGATGCCTTGTTCTAAAGCTCTTTGGGAACCTCTTGCGTAGCCCCACACACCTGGGGGCTGCAGGCTTTCCTGCTGCCTTCAGCCTCAAAACCACCCTTTCCCACTTGGCGCCGCGCCAGGCCCAAAAATGGCCATATGTCTGGAGATTGGTCCCACGCCCAAAGAGCCAGCAGGGAAAACTATGCCTTGTTCTAAAGCTCTTTGGGAACCGCTTGCGTAGCCCCACACTCCTGGGGGCTGCAGGCTTTCCTGCTGCCTTCAGCCTCAAAAACACCCTTTCCCTCATGGCGTCACGCCAGGCACAAAAATGGCCATATGGCTGGAGGTTGGTCCCACGCCCAAAGAGCCAGCAGGGAAAACTATGCCTTGTTCTAAAGCTCTTTGGGAACGGCTTGCGTAGCCCCACACACCTGGGGGCTGCAGGCTTTCCTGCTCTCTTCAGCCTCAAAAGCACGCTTTCCCACTCGGCCCCGTGCCAGGCAGAAAAATGGCCATATGTCTGGAGACTGGTCCCACGCCCAAAGAGCCAGCAGGGAAAACTATGCCTTGTTCTAAAGCTCTTTGGGAACCGCTTGCGTAGCCCCACACACCTGGGGGCTGCAGGCTTTCCTGCTGCCTTCAGCCTCAAAACCACCCTTTCCCACATGGCGTCACGCCAGGCACAAAAATGGCCATATGTCTGGAGACTGGTCCCACGCCCAAAGAGCCAGCAGGGAAAACTATGCCTTGTTCTAAAGCTCTTTGGGAACCGCTTGCGTAGCCCCACACACCTGGGGGCTGCAGGCTTTCCTGCTGCCTTCAGCCTCAAAACAACCCTTTCTCACTTGGCGTCGCTCCAGGCACAAAAATGGCCATATGTCTGGAGATTGGTCCCTTTCCCAAAGAGCCAGCAGGGAAAACTATGCCTTGTTCTAAAGCTCTTTGGGAACCGCTTGCGTAGCCCCACACTCCTGGGGGCTGCAGGCTTTCCTGCTGCCTTCAGCCTCAAACCACCCTTTCCCACATGGCGCCACGCCAGGCACAAAAATGGCCATATATCTGGAGATTGGTCCCACGCCCAAAGAGCCAGCAGGGAAAACGATGCCTTGTTCTAAAGCTCTTTGGGAACCGCTTGCGTGGCCCCACACACCTGGGGGCTGCAGGCTTTCCTGCTCTCTTCAGCCTCAAAACCACCCTTTCCCACTTGGTGCCGCGCCAGGCCCAAAAATGGCCATATGTCTGGAGACTGGTCCCACGCCCAAAGAGCCAGCAGGGAAAACTATGCCTTGTTCTAAAGCTCTTTGGTAACTGCTTGCGTAGCCCCACAGACCTGGGGGCTGCAGGCTTTCCTGCTGCCTTCAGCCTCAAAACCACCCTTTCCCACTTGGCGCCGCGCCAGGCCCAAAAATGGCCATATGTCTGGAGACTGGTCCCTTTCCCAAAGAGCCAGCAGGGAAAACTATGCCTTGTTCTAAAGCTCTTTGGGAACCGCTTGCGTGGCCCCACAGACCTGGGGGCTGTAGGCTTTCCTGCTGCCTTCAGCCTCAAAACCACCCTTTCCCACATGGCGTCACGCCAGGCCCAAAAAAGGCCATATGTCTGGAGATTGGTCCGACGCCCAAAGAGCCAGCAGGGAAAACTATGCCTTGTACTAAAGCTCTTTGGGAACCGCTTGCGTAGCCCCACACACCTGGGGGCTGCATGCTTTCCTGCTGCCTTCAGCCTCAAAACCACCCTTTCCCTCATGGCGTCACGCCAGGCCCAAAAATGGCCATACGTCTGGAGACTGGTCCCACGCCGAAAGAGCCAGCAGGGAAAACTATGCCTTGTTCTAAAGCTCTTTGGGAACCGCTTGCGTAGCCCCACACACCTGCGGGCTGCAGGCTTTCCTGCTGCCTTCAGCCTCAAAACCACCCTTTCCAACTTGGCGTCACGCAAGGCACAAAATGGCCATATGTCTGGAGACTGGTCCCACGCCCAAAGACCCAGCAGGGAAAACTATGCCTTGTTCTAAAGCTCTTTGGGAACCACTTGCGTAGCCCCAAACTCCTGGGGGCTACAGGCTTTCCTGCTGCCTTCAGCCTCAAAAGCACGCTTTCGCACTCGGCCCCGTGCCAGGCAGAAAAATGGCCATATGTCTGGAGACTGGTCCCTTTCCCAAAGAGCCAGCAGGGAAAACTATGCCTTGTTCTAAAGCTCTTTGGGAACCGCTTGCGTAGCCCCACACACCTGCAGGCTGGAGGCTTTCCTGCTGCCTTCAGCCTGAAGACCACCCGTCCCTCATGGCGTCACGCCAGGCCCAAAAATGGCCATAAGGCTGGAGACTGGTCCCACGCCCAAAGAGCCAGCAGGGAAAACTATGCCTTGTACTAAAGCTCTTTGGGAACCGCTTGCGTAGCCCCACACACCTGGGGGCTGCAGGCTTTCCTGCTGCCTTCAGCCTCAAAACCACCCTTTCCCACATGGCGTCACAGAAGGCACAAAATGGCCATATATCTGGAGACTGGTCCCATGCCCAAAGAGCCAGCAGGGAAAACTATGCCTTGTTCTAAAGCTCTTTGGGAACCGCTTGCGTAGACCCACACACCTGCGGGCTGCAGGCTTTCCTGCTGCCTTCAGCCTCAAAACCACCGTTTCCCACATGGCGCCGCGCCAAGCCCAAAAATGGCCATATATCTGGAGATTGGTCCCACGCCCAAAGAGCCATCAGGGAAAACTATGCCTTGTTCTAAAGCTCTTTGGGAACCGCTTGCGTAGCCCCACACACCTGGGGGCTGCAGGCTTTCCTGCAGCCTTCAGCCTCAAAACCACCCTTTCCCACTTGGCGTCACGCCAGGCACAAAAATGGCCATATGTCTGGAGACTGGTCCCTTTCCCAAAGAGCCAGCAGGGAAAACTATGCCTTGTTCTAAAGCTCTTTGGGAACCGCTTGCGTAGCCCCACAGACCTGCAGGCTGCAGGCTTTCCTGCTCTCTTCAGCCTCAAAACCACCCTTTCCCTCATGGCGTCACGCCAGGCACAAAAATGGCCATATGTCTGGAGGTTGGTCCCACGCCGAAAGAGCCAGCAGGGAAAACTATGCCTTGTTCTAAAGCTCTTTGGGAACGGCTTGCGTAGCCCCACACACCTGGGGGCTGCAGGCTTTCCTGCTGCCTTCAGCCTCAAAACCACCCTTTCCCACATGGCGTCACGCCAGGCACAAAATGGCCATATGTCTGGAGACTGGTCCCTTTCCCAAAGAGCCAGCAGGGAAAACTATGCCTTGTTCTAAAGCTCTTTGGGAACCGCTTGCGTAGCCCCACACACCTGGGGGCTGCAGGCTTTCCTGCTGCCTTCAGCCTCAAAACCACCGTTTCCCACATGGCGCCGCGCCAAGCCCAAAAATGGCCATATGTCTGGAGATTGGTCCCACGCCCAAAGAGCCAGCAGGGAAAACGATGCCTTGTTCTAAAGCTCTTTGGGAACCGCTTGCGTGTCCCCACACACCTGGGGGCTGCAGGCTTTCCTGCTGCCTTCAGCCTCAAAACCACCCTTTCCCACTTGGCGTCGCTCCAGGCAAAAAAATGGCTATATGTCTGGAGGCTGGTCCCACGCCCAAAGAGCCAGCAGGGAAAACTATGCCTTGTTCTAAAGCTCTTTGGGAACCTCTTGCGTAGCCCCACACACCTGGGGGCTGCAGGCTTTCCTGCAGCCTTCAGCCTCAAAACCACCCTTTCCCACTTGGCGCCGCGCCAGGCCCAAAAATGGCCATATGTCTGGAGACTGGTCCCACGCCCAAAGCGCCAGCAGGGAAAACTATGCCTTGTTCTAAAGCTCTTTGGGAACCGCTTGCGTAGCCCCACACACCTGCGGGCTGCAGACTTTCCTGCTGCCTTCAGCCTCAAAACCACCCTTTCCCACTTGGCGACGCGCCAGGCCCAAAAATGGCCATATGTCTGGAGACTGGTGCCACGCCCAAAGCGCCAGCAGGGAAAACTATGCCTTGTTCTAAAGCTCTTTGGGAACCGCTTGCGTAGCCCCACACACCTGGGGGCTGCAGGCTTTCCTGCTGCCTTCAGCCTCAAAACCACCCTTTCCCACTTGGCCCCGCGCCAGGCACAAAAATGGCCATATGTCTGGAGACTGGTCCCACGCCCAAAGAGTCAGCAGGGAAAACTATGCCTTGTTCTAAAGCTCTTTGGGAACCGCTTGCGTAGCCCCACACACCTGGGGGCTGCAGGCTTTCCTGCTGCCTTCAGCCTCAAAACCACCCTTTCCCACATGGCGTCACGCAAGGCACAAAAATGCCATATGTCTCGAGAATGGTCCCACGCCCAAAGAGCCAGCAGGGAAAACTATGCCTTGTTCTAAAGCTCTTTGGGAACCGCTTGCGTAGCCCCACACACCTGGGGGCTGCAGGCTTTCCTGCTGCCTTCAGCCTCAAAACCACCCTTTCCCACATGGCGCCGCGCCAAGCCCAAAAATAGCCATATATCTGGAGACTGCTCCCACGCCCAAAGAGCCAGCAGGGAAAACTATGCCTTGTTCTAAAGCTCTTTGGGAACCGCTTGCGTAGCCCCACACACCTGGGGGCTGCAGGCTTTCCTGCTGCCTTCAGCCTCAAAACCACCCTTTCCCACATGGCGTCACGCCAGGCACAAAAATGGCCATATGTCTGGAGACTGTTCCCACGCCCAAAGAGACAGCAGGGAAAACTATGCCTTGTTCTAATGCTCTTTGGGAACGGCTTGCGTAGCCCCACACACCTGGGGGCTGCAGGCTTTCCTGCTGCCTTCAGCCTCAAAACCACCCTTTCCCACTTGGCGCCGCGCCAGGCCCAAAAATGGCCATATGTCTGGAGACTGGTCCCACGCCCAAGAGCCAGCAGGGAAAACTATGCCTTGTTCTAAAGCTCTTTGGGAACCGCTTGCGTAGCCCCACACACCTGGGGGATGCAGGCTTTCCTGCTGCCTTCAGCCTCCAAACACCCCTTTCCCATTTGGCCCCGCGCCAGGCCCAAAAATGGCCATATGTCTGGAGACTGGTCCCTTTCCCAAAGAGCCAGCAGGGAAAACTATGCCTTGTTCTAAAGCTCTTTGGGAACCGCTTGCGTAGCCCCACAGACCTGGGGGCTGCAGGCTTTTCTCGCGCTTTCAGCCTCAAAACAACCCTTTCCCTCATGGCGTCACGAAAGGCACAAAAATGGCCATATGTGTGGAGGTTGGTCCCACGCCCAAAGAGCCAGCAGGGAAAACTATGCCTTGTTCTAAAGCTCTTTGGGAACCGCTTGCGTAGCCCCACAGACCTGGGGGCTGCAGGCTTTCCTGCTGCCTTCAGCCTCAAAACCACCGTTTCCCACATGGCGCCGCGCCAAGCCCAAAAATGGCCATATATCTGGAGACTGGTCCCACGCCCAAAGAGACAGCAGGGAAAACTATGCCTTGTTCTAAAGCTCTTTGGGAACCGCTTGCGTAGCCCCACACACCTGGGGGCTGCAGGCTTTCCTGCTGCCTTCAGCCTCAAAACCACCCTTTCCCACTTGGCCCCGCGCCAGGCACAAAAATGGCCATATGTCTGGAGACTGTTCCCACGCCCAAAGAGACAGCAGGGAAAACTATGCCTTGTTCTAAAGCTCTTTGGGAACGGCTTGCGTAGCCCCACAGACCTGGGGGCTGCAGGCTTTCCTGCTCTCTTCAGCCTCAAAAGCACGCTTTCCCACTCGGCCCCGTGCCAGGCAGAAAAATGGCCATATGTCTGGAGACTGGTCCCTTTCCCAAAGAGCCAGCAGGGAAAACTATGCCTTGTTCTAAAGCTCTTTGGGAACCGCTTGCGTAGCCCCACACACCTGCGGGCTGCAGGCTTTCCTGCTGCCTTCAGCCTCAAAACCACCCTTTCCCACATGGCGTCACGCCAGGCACAAAAATGGCCATATGTCTGGAGACTGGTCCCACGCCCAAAGAGCCAGCAGGGAAAACTATGCCTTGTTCTAAAGCTCTTTGGGAACCGCTTGCGTAGCCCCACACACCTGGGGGCTGCAGGCTTTCCTGCTGCCTTCAGCCTCAAAACAACCCTTTCTCACTTGGCGTCGCTACAGGCACAAAAATGGCCATATGTCTGGAGATTGGTCCCTTTCCCAAAGAGCCAGCAGGGAAAACTATGCCTTGTTCTAAAGCTCTTTGGGAACCGCTTGCGTAGCCCCACACTCCTGGGGGCTGCAGGCTTTCCTGCTGCCTTCAGCCTCAAAACCACCCTTTCCCACATGGCGCCACGCCAGGCACAAAAATGGCCATATATCTGGAGATTGGTCCCACGCCCAAAGAGCCAGCAGGGAAAACGATGCCTTGTTCTAAAGCTCTTTGGGAACCGCTTGCGTGGCCCCACACACCTGGGGGCTGCAGGCTTTCCTGCTGCCTTCAGCCTCAAAACCACCCTTTCCCACTTGGTGCCGCGCCAGGCCCAAAAATGGCCATATGTCTGGAGACTGGTCCCACGCCCAAAGAGCCAGCAGGGAAAACTATGCCTTGTTCTAAAGCTCTTTGGTAACTGCTTGCGTAGCCCCACAGACCTGGGGGCTGCAGGCTTTCCTGCTGCCTTCAGCCTCAAAACCACCCTTTCCCACTTGGCGCCGCGCCAGGCCCAAAAATGGCCATATGTCTGGAGACTGGTCCCTTTCCCAAAGAGCCAGCAGGGAAAACTATGCCTTGTTCTAAAGCTCTTTGGGAACCGCTTGCGTGGCCCCACAGACCTGGGGGCTGTAGGCTTTCCTGCTGCCTTCAGCCTCAAAACCACCCTTTCCCACATGGCGTCACGCCAGGCCCAAAAATGGCCATATGTCTGGAGATTGGTCCGACGCCCAAAGAGCCAGCAGGGAAAACTATGCCTTGTTCTAAAGCTCTTTGGGAACCGCTTGCGTAGCCCCACACACCTGGGGGCTGCAGGCTTTCCTGCTGCCTTCAGCCTCAAAACCACCCTTTCCCTCATGGCGTCACGCCAGGCCCAAAAATGGCCATACGTCTGGAGACTGGTCCCACGCCGAAAGAGCCAGCAGGGAAAACTATGCCTTGTTCTAAAGCTCTTTGGGAACCGCTTGCGTAGCCCCACACACCTGGGGGCTGCAGGCTTTCCTGCTGCCTTCAGCCTCAAAACCACCCTTTCCCACTTGGCGTCACGCAAGGCACAAAATGGCCATATGTCTGGAGACTGGTCCCACGCCCAAACACCCAGCAGGGAAAACTATGCCTTGTTCTAAAGCTCTTTGGGAACCACTTGCGTAGCCCCAAACTCCTGGGGGCTACAGGCTTTCCTGCTGCCTTCAGGCTCAAAACCACCCTTTCCCACATGGCGCTGCTCCAGGCCCAAAAATGGCCATATATCTGGGGATTGGTCCCACGCCCAAAGAGCCAGCAGGGAAAACGATGCCTTGTTCTAAAGCTCTTTGGGAACCGCTTGCGTAGCCCCACACACCTGGGGGCTGCAGGCTTTCCTGCTGCCTTCAGCCTGAAGACCACCCGTCCCTCATGGCGTCACGCCAGGCACAAAAATGGCCATATGTCTGGAGATTGGTCCCACGCCCAAAGAGCCAGCAGGGAAAACTATGCCTTGTTCTAAAGCTCTTTGGGAACCGCTTGCGTAGCCCCACACACCTGGGGGCTGCAGGCTTTCCTGCTGCCTTCAGCCTCAAAACCACCCTTTCCATCATGGCGTCACGCCAGGCACAAAAATGGCCATATGGCTGGAGGTTGGTCCCACGCCCAAAGAGCCAGCAGGGAAAACTATGCCTTGTTCTAATGCTCTTTGGGAACGGCTTGCGTAGCCCCACACACCTGGGGGCTGCAGGCTTTCCTGCTCTCTTCAGCCTCAAAAGCACGCTTTCGCACTCGGCCCCGTGCCAGGCAGAAAAATGGCCATATGTCTGGAGACTGGTCCCTTTCCCAAAGAGCCAGCAGGGAAAACTATGCCTTGTTCTAAAGCTCTTTGGGAACCGCTTGCGTAGCCCCACACACCTGCAGGCTGGAGGCTTTCCTGCTGCCTTCAGCCTGAAGACCACCCGTCCCTCATGGCGTCACGCCAGGCACAAAAATGGCCATATGTCTGGAGACTGGTCCCACGCCCAAAGAGCCAGCAGGGAAAACTATGCCTTGTTCTAAAGCTCTTTGGGAACCGCTTGCGTAGACCCACACACCTGCGGGCTGCAGGCTTTCCTGCTGCCTTGAGCCTCAAAACCACCGTTTCCCACATGGCGCCGCGCCAAGCCCAAAAATGGCCATATATCTGGAGATTGGTCCCACGCCCAAAGAGCCAGCAGGGAAAACTATGCCTTGTTCTAAAGCTCTTTGGGAACCGCTTGCGTAGCCCCACACACCTGGGGGCTGCAGGCTTTCCTGCAGCCTTCAGCCTCAAAACCACCCTTTCCCACTTGGCGTCACGCCAGGCACAAAAATGGCCATATGTCTGGAGACTGGTCCCTTTCCCAAAGAGCCAGCAGGGAAAACTATGCCTTGTTCTAAAGCTCTTTGGGAACCGCTTGCGTAGCCCCACAGACCTGCAGGCTGCAGGCTTTCCTGCTGCCTTCAGCCTCAAAACCACCCTTTCCCTCATGGCGTCACGCCAGGCCCAAAAATGGCCATATGTCTGGAGGTTGGTCCCACGCCGAAAGAGCCAGCAGGGAAAACTATGCCTTGTTCTAAAGCTCTTTGGGAACCGCTTGCGTAGCCCCACACACCTGGGGGCTGCAGGCTTTCCTGCTGCCTTCAGCCTCAAAACCACCCTTTCCCACATGGCGTCACGCAAGGCACAAAATGGCCATATGTCTGGAGACTGGTCCCACGCCCAAAGAGCCAGCAGGGAAAACTATGCCTTGTTCTAAAGCTCTTTGGGAACCGCTTGTGTAGCCCCACACACCTGGGGGCTGCAGGCTTTCCTGCTGCCTTCAGCCTCAAAACCACCGTTTCCCACATGGCGCCGCGCCAAGCCCAAAAATGGCCATATATCTGGAGATTGGTCCCACGCCCAAAGAGCCAGCAGGGAAAACGATGCCTTGTTCTAAAGCTCTTTGGGAACCGCTTGCGTGTCCCCACACACCTGGGGGCTGCAGGCTTTCCTGCTGCCTTCAGCCTCAAAACCACCCTTTCCCACTTGGCGTCGCTCCAGGCAAAAAAATGGCTATATGTCTGGAGGTTGGTCCCACGCCCAAAGAGCCAGCAGGGAAAACTATGCCTTGTTCTAAAGCTCTTTGGGAACCTCTTGCGTAGCCCCACACCTCTGGGGGCTGCAGGCTTTCCTGCTGCCTTCAGCCTCAAAACCACCCTTTCCCACTTGGCGCCGCGCCAAGCCCAAAAATGGCCATATGTCTGGAGACTGGTCCCACGCCCAAAGAGCCAGCAGGGAAAACTATGCCTTGTTCTAAAGCTCTTTGGGAACCGCTTGCGTAGCCCCACACACCTGCGGGCTGCAGACTTTCCTGCTGCCTTCAGCCTCAAAACCACCCTTTCCCACTTGGCGACGCGCCAGGCCCAAAAATGGCCATATGTCTGGAGACTGGTGCCACGCCCAAAGCGCCAGCAGGGAAAACTATGCCTTGTTCTAAAGCTCTTTGGGAACCGCTTGCGTAGCCCCACACACCTGGGGGCTGCAGGCTTTCCTGCTGCCTTCAGCCTCAAAACCACCCTTTCCATCATGGCGTCACGCCAGGCACAAAAATGGCCATATGGCTGGAGGTTGGTCCCACGCCCAAAGAGCCAGCAGGGAAAACTATGCCTTGTTCTAATGCTCTTTGGGAACGGCTTGCGTAGCCCCACACACCATGGGGCTGCAGGCTTTCCTGCTCTCTTCAGCCTCAAAAGCACGCTTTCGCACTCGGCCCCGTGCCAGGCAGAAAAATGGCCATATGTCTGGAGACTGGTCCCTTTCCCAAAGAGCCAGCAGGGAAAACTATGCCTTGTTCTAAAGCTCTTTGGGAACCGCTTGCGTAGCCCCACACACCTGCAGGCTGGAGGCTTTCCTGCTGCCTTCAGCCTGAAGACCACCCGTCCCTCATGGCGTCACGCCAGGCACAAAAATGGCCATATGTCTGGAGACTGGTCCCACGCCCAAAGAGCCAGCAGGGAAAACTATGCCTTGTACTAAAGCTCTTTGGGAACCGCTTGCGTAGCCCCACACACCTGGGGGCTGCAGGCTTTCCTGCTGCCTTCAGCCTCAAAACCACCCTTTCCCACATGGCGTCACAGAAGGCACAAAATGGCCATATGTCTGGAGACTGGTCCCACGCCCAAAGAGCCAGCAGGGAAAACTATGCCTTGTTCTAAAGCTCTTTGGGAACCGCTTGCGTAGACCCACACACCTGCGGGCTGCAGGCTTTCCTGCTGCCTTCAGCCTCAAAACCACCGTTTCCCACATGGCGCCGCGCCAAGCCCAAAAATGGCCATATATCTGGAGATTGGTCCCACGCCCAAAGAGCCAGCAGGGAAAACTATGCCTTGTTCTAAAGCTCTTTGGGAACTGCTTGCGTAGCCCCACACACCTGGGGGCTGCAGGCTTTCCTGCTGCCTTCAGCCTCAAAACCACCCTTTCCCACTTGGCGACGCGCCAGGCCCAAAAATGGCCATATGTCTGGAGACTGGTGCCACGCCCAAAGCGCCAGCAGGGAAAACTATGCCTTGTTCTAAAGCTCTTTGGGAACCGCTTGCGTAGCCCCACAGACCTGGGGGCTGCAGGCTTTCCTGCTGCCTTCAGCCTCGAAACCACCCTTTCCCACTTGGCGCCGCGCCAGGCACAAAAATGGCCATATGTCTGGAGACTGGTCCCACGCCCAAAGAGTCAGCAGGGAAAACTATGCCTTGTTCTAAAGCTCTTTGGGAACCGCTTGCGTAGCCCCACACACCTGGGGGCTGCAGGCTTTCCTGCTGCCTTCAGCCTCAAAACCACCCTTTCCCACATGGCGTCACGCAAGGCACAAAATGGCCATATGTCTCGAGAATGGTCCCACGCCCAAAGAGCCAGCAGGGAAAACTATGCCTTGTTCTAAAGCTCTTTGGGAACCGCTTGCGTAGCCCCACACACCTGGGGGCTGCAGGCTTTCCTGCTGCCTTCAGCCTCAAAACCACCGTTTCCCACATGGCGCCGCGCCAAGCCCAAAAATAGCCATATATCTGGAGACTGGTCCCACGCCCAAAGAGCCAGCAGGGAAAACTATGCCTTGTTCTAAAGCTCTTTGGGAACCGCTTGCGTAGCCCCACACACCTGGGGGCTGCAGGCTTTCCTGCTGCCTTCAGCCTCAAAACCACCCTTTCCCACTTGGCCCCGCGCCAGGCACAAAAATGGTCATATGTCTGGAGACTGGTCCCACGCCCAAAGAGCCAGCAGGGAAAACTATGCCTTGTTCTAAAGCTCTTTGGGAACGGCTTGCGTAGCCCCACACACCTGGGGGCTGCAGGCTTTCCTGCTGCCTTCAGCCTCAAAACCACCCTTTCCCACTTGGCGCCGCGCCAGGCCCAAAAATGGCCATATGTCTGGAGACTGGTCCCACGCCCAAGAGCCAGCAGGGAAAACTATGCCTTGTTCTAAAGCTCTTTGGGAACCGCTTGCGTAGCCCCACAGACCTGGGGGATGCAGGCTTTTCTCGCGCTTTCAGCCTCAAAACAACCCTTTCCCTCATGGCGTCACGAAAGGCACAAAAATGGCCATATGTGTGGAGGTTGGTCCCACGCCCAAAGAGCCAGCAGGGAAAACTATGCCTTGTTCTAAAGCTCTTTGGGAACCGCTTGCGTAGCCCCACAGACCTGGGGGCTGCAGGCTTTCCTGCTGCCTTCAGCCTCAAAACCACCGTTTCCCACATGGCGCCGCGCCAAGCCCAAAAATGGCCATATATCTGGAGACTGGTCCCACGCCCAAAGAGCCAGCAGGGAAAACTATGCCTTGTTCTAAAGCTCTTTGGGAACCGCTTGCGTAGACCCACACACCTGCGGGCTGCAGGCTTTCCTGCTGCCTTCAGCCTCAAAACCACCCTTTCCCACTTGGCGTCACGCAAGGCACAAAATGGCCATATGTCTGGAGACTGGTCCCACGCCCAAAGACCCAGCAGGGAAAACTATGCCTTGTTCTAAAGCTCTTTGGGAACCACTTGCGTAGCCCCAAACTCCTGGGGGCTACAGGCTTTCCTGCTGCCTTCAGCCTCAAAACCACCCTTTCCCACATGGCGCTGCTCCAGGCCCAAAAATGGCCATATATCTGGGGATTGGTCCCACGCCCAAAGAGCCAGCAGGGAAAACGATGCCTTGTTCTAAAGCTCTTTGGGAACCGCTTGCGTAGCCCCACACACCTGGGGGCTGGAGGCTTTCCTGCTGCCTTCAGCCTGAAGACCACCCGTCCCTCATGGCGTCACGCCAGGCACAAAAATGGCCATATGTCTGGAGATTGGTCCCACGCCCAAAGAGCCAGCAGGGAAAACTATGCCTTGTTCTAAAGCTCTTTGGGAACCGCTTGCGTAGCCCCACACTCCTGGGGGCTGCAGGCTTTCCTGCTGCCTTCAGCCTCAAAACCACCCTTTCCATCATGGCGTCACGCCAGGCACAAAAATGGCCATATGGCTGGAGGTTGGTCCCACGCCCAAAGAGCCAGCAGGGAAAACTATGCCTTGTTCTAATGCTCTTTGGGAACGGCTTGCGTAGCCCCACACACCTGGGGGCTGCAGGCTTTCCTGCTCTCTTCAGCCTCAAAAGCACGCTTTCGCACTCGGCCCCGTGCCAGGCAGAAAAATGGCCATATGTCTGGAGACTGGTCCCTTTCCCAAAGAGCCAGCAGGGAAAACTATGCCTTGTTCTAAAGCTCTTTGGGAACCGCTTGCGTAGCCCCACAGACCTGCAGGCTGGAGGCTTTCCTGCTGCCTTCAGCCTGAAGACCACCGTTTCCCACATGGCGCCGCGCCAAGCCCAAAAATGGCCATATATCTGGAGATTGGTCCCACGCCCAAAGAGCCAGCAGGGAAAACTATGCCTTGTTCTAAAGCTCTTTGGGAACCGCTTGCGTGTCCCCACACACCTGGGGGCTGCAGGCTTTCCTGCTGCCTTCAGCCTCAAAACCACCCTTTCCCACTTGGCGTCGCTCCAGGCAAAAAAATGGCTATATGTCTGGAGGTTGGTCCCACGCCCAAAGAGCCAGCAGGGAAAACTATGCCTTGTTCTAAAGCTCTTTGGGAACCTCTTGCGTAGCCCCACACACCTGGGGGCTGCAGGCTTTCCTGCAGCCTTCAGCCTCAAAACCACCCTTTCCCACTTGGCGCCGCGCCAAGCCCAAAAATGGCCATATGTCTGGAGACTGGTCCCACGCCCAAAGAGCCAGCAGGGAAAACTATGCCTTGTTCTAAAGCTCTTTGGGAACCGCTTGCGTAGCCCCACACTCCTGGGGGCTGCAGGCTTTCCTGCTGCCTTCAGCCTCAAAACCACCCTTTCCATCATGGCGTCACGCCAGGCACAAAAATGGCCATATGGCTGGAGGTTGGTCCCACGCCCAAAGAGCCAGCAGGGAAAACTATGCCTTGTTCTAATGCTCTTTGGGAACGGCTTGCGTAGCCCCACACACCTGCGGGCTGCAGACTTTCCTGCTGCCTTCAGCCTCAAAACCACCCTTTCCCACTTGGCGACGCGCCAGGCCCAAAAATGGCCATATGTCTGGAGACTGGTGCCACGCCCAAAGCGCCAGCAGGGAAAACTATGCCTTGTTCTAAAGCTCTTTGGGAACCGCTTGCGTAGCCCCACACACCTGGGGGCTGCAGGCTTTCCTGCTGCCTTCAGCCTCGAAACCACCCTTTCCCACTTGGCCCCGCGCCAGGCACAAAAATGGCCATATGTCTGGAGACTGTTCCCACGCCCAAAGAGCCAGCAGGGAAAACTATGCCTTGTTCTAAAGCTCTTTGGGAACGGCTTGCGTAGCCCCACACACCTGGGGGCTGCAGGCTTTCCTGCTGCCTTCAGCCTCAAAACAACCCTTTCCCACTTGGCGCCGCGCCAGGCACAAAAATGGCCATATGTCTGGAGACTGGTCCCACGCCCAAAGAGTCAGCAGGGAAAACTATGCCTTGTTCTAAAGCTCTTTGGGAACCGCTTGCGTAGCCCCACACACCTGGGGGCTGCAGGCTTTCCTGCTGCCTTCAGCCTCAAAACCACCCTTTCCCACATGGCGTCACGCAAGGCACAAAATGGCCATATGTCTCGAGAATGGTCCCACGCCCAAAGAGCCAGCAGGGAAAACTATGCCTTGTTCTAAAGCTCTTTGGGAACCGCTTGCGTAGCCCCACACACCTGGGGGCTGCAGGCTTTCCTGCTGCCTTCAGCCTCAAAACCACCGTTTCCCACATGGCGCCGCGCCAAGCCCAAAAATAGCCATATATCTGGAGACTGGTCCCACGCCCAAAGAGCCAGCAGGGAAAACTATGCCTTGTTCTAAAGCTCTTTGGGAACCGCTTGCGTAGCCCCACACACCTGGGGGCTGCAGGCTTTCCTGCTGCCTTCAGCCTCAAAACCACCCTTTCCCACTTGGCCCCGCGCCAGGCACAAAAATGGCCATATGTCTGGAGACTGTTCCCACGTCCAAAGAGACAGCAGGGAAAACTATGCCTTGTTCTAAAGCTCTTTGGGAACGGCTTGCGTAGCCCCACACACCTGGGGGCTGCAGGCTTTCCTGCTGCCTTCAGCCTCAAAACCACCCTTTCCCACTTGGCGCCGTGCCAGGCCCAAAAATGGCCATATGTCTGGAGACTGGTCCCACGCCCAAGAGCCAGCAGGGAAAACTATGCCTTGTTCTAAAGCTCTTTGGGAACCGCTTGCGTAGCCCCACAGACCTGGGGGCTGCAGGCTTTTCTCGCGCTTTCAGCCTCAAAACAACCCTTTCCCTCATGGCGTCACGAAAGGCACAAAAATGGCCATATGTGTGGAGGTTGGTCCCACGCCCAAAGAGCCAGCAGGGAAAACTATGCCTTGTTCTAAAGCTCTTTGGGAACCGCTTGCGTAGCCCCACACACCTGGGGGCTGCAGGCTTTCCTGCTGCCTTCAGCCTCAAAACCACCGTTTCCCACATGGCGCCGCGCCAAGCCCAAAAATGGCCATATATCTGGAGACTGGTCCCACGCCCAAAGAGCCAGCAGGGAAAACTATGCCTTGTTCTAAAGCTCTTTGGGAACCGCTTGCGTAGCCCCACACACCTGGGGGCTGCAGGCTTTCCTGCTGCCTTCAGCCTCAAAACCACCCTTTCCCACTTGGCGTCACGCAAGGCACAAAATGGCCATATGTCTGGAGACTGGTCCCACGCCCAAAGACCCAGCAGGGAAAACTATGCCTTGTTCTAAAGCTCTTTGGGAACCACTTGCGTAGCCCCAAACTCCTGGGGGCTACAGGCTTTCCTGCTGCCTTCAGCCTCAAAACCACCCTTTCCCACATGGCGCTGCTCCAGGCCCAAAAATGGCCATATATCTGGGGATTGGTCCCACGCCCAAAGAGCCAGCAGGGAAAACGATGCCTTGTTCTAAAGCTCTTTGGGAACCGCTTGCGTAGCCCCACACACCTGGGGGTTGCAGGCTTTCCTGCTGCCTTCAGCCTCAAAACCACCCTTTCCCACATGGCGCCACGCCAGGCCCAAAAATGGCCATATGTCTGGAGACTGGTCCCACGCCCAAGAGCCAGCAGGGAAAACTATGCCTTGTTCTAAAGCTCTTTGGGAACCGCTTGCGTAGCCCCACAGACCTGGGGGCTGCAGGCTTTTCTCGCGCTTTCAGCCTCAAAACAACCCTTTCCCTCATGGCGTCACGAAAGGCACAAAAATGGCCATATGTGTGGAGGTTGGTCCCACGCCCAAAGACCCAGCAGGGAAAACTATGCCTTGTTCTAAAGCTCTTTGGGAACCGCTTGCGTAGCCCCACACACCTGGGGGCTGCAGGCTTTCCTGCTGCCTTCAGCCTCAAAACCACCCTTTCCCACTTGGCGTCACGCCAGGCACAAAAATGGCCATATGTCTGGAGACTGGTCCCTTTCCCAAAGAGCCAGCAGGGAAAACTATGCCTTGTTCTAAAGCTCTTTGGGAACCGCTTGCGTAGCCCCACAGACCTGCAGGCTGCAGGCTTTCCTGCTGCCTTCAGCCTCAAAACCACCCTTTCCCTCATGGCGTCACGCCAGGCCCAAAAATGGCCATATGTCTGGAGGTTGGTCCCACGCCGAAAGAGCCAGCAGGGAAAACTATGCCTTGTTCTAAAGCTCTTTGGGAACCGCTTGCGTAGCCCCACAGACCTGGGGGCTGCAGGCTTTTCTCGCGCTTTCAGCCTCAAAACAACCCTTTCCCTCATGGCGTCACGAAAGGCACAAAAATGGCCATATATCTGGAGATTGGTCCCACGCCCAAAGAGCCAGCAGGGAAAACTATGCCTTGTTCTAAAGCTCTTTGGGAACCGCTTGCGTAGCCCCACACACCTGGGGGCTGCAGGCTTTCCTGCTGCCTTCAGCCTCAAAACCACCCTTTCCCACTTGGCCCCGTGCCAGGCACAAAAATGGCCATATGTCTGGAGACTGGTCCCTTTCCCAAAGAGCCAGCAGGGAAAACTATGCCTTGTTCTAAAGCTCTTTGGGAACCGCTTGCGTAGCCCCACAGACCTGCAGGCTGCAGGCTTTCCTGCTGCCTTCAGCCTCAAAACCACCCTTACCCTCATGGCGTCACGCCAGGCCCAAAAATGGCCATATGTCTGGAGGTTGGTCCCACGCCCAAAGAGCCAGCAGGGAAAACTATGCCTTGTTCTAAAGCTCTTTGGGAACCGCTTGCGTAGCCCCACACACCTGGGGGCTGCTGGCTTTCCTGCTGCCTTCAGCCTCAAAACCACCCTTTCCCACATGGCGTCACGCAAGGCACAAAATGGCCATATGTCTGGAGACTGGTCCCACGCCCAAAGAGCCAGCAGGGAAAACTATGCCTTGTTCTAAAGCTCTTTGGGAACCGCTTGTGTAGCCCCACACACCTGGGGGCTGCAGGCTTTCCTGCTGCCTTCAGCCTCAAAACCACCGTTTCCCACATGGCGCCGCGCCAAGCCCAAAAATGGCCATATATCTGGAGATTGGTCCCACGCCCAAAGAGCCAGCAGGGAAAACGATGCCTTGTTCTAAAGCTCTTTGGGAACCGCTTGCGTGTCCCCACACACCTGGGGGCTGCAGGCTTTCCTGCTGCCTTCAGCCTCAAAACCACCCTTTCCCACTTGGCGTCGCTCCAGGCAAAAAAATGGCTATATGTCTGGAGGTTGGTCCCACGCCCAAAGAGCCAGCAGGGAAAACTATGCCTTGTTCTAAAGCTCTTTGGGAACCTCTTGCGTAGCCCCACACACCTGGGGGCTGCAGGCTTTCCTGCAGCCTTCAGCCTCAAAACCACCCTTTCCCACTTGGCGCCGCGCCAAGCCCAAAAATGGCCATATGTCTGGAGACTGGTCCCACGCCCAAAGAGCCAGCAGGGAAAACTATGCCTTGTTCTAAAGCTCTTTGGGAACCGCTTGCGTAGCCCCACACACCTGCGGGCTGCAGACTTTCCTGCTGCCTTCAGCCTCAAAACCACCCTTTCCCACTTGGCGACGCGCCAGGCCCAAAAATGGCCATATGTCTGGAGACTGGTGCCACGCCCAAAGCGCCAGCAGGGAAAACTATGCCTTGTTCTAAAGCTCTTTGGGAACCGCTTGCGTAGCCCCACACACCTGGGGGCTGCAGGCTTTCCTGCTGCCTTCAGCCTCAAAACCACCCTTTCCCACATGGCGTCACGCCAGGCACAAAAATGGCCATATGGCTGGAGGTTGGTCCCACGCCCAAAGAGCCAGCAGGGAAAACTATGCCTTGTTCTAATGCTCTTTGGGAACGGCTTGCGTAGCCCCACACACCTGGGGGCCGCAGGCTTTCCTGCTCTCTTCAGCCTCAAAAGCACGCTTTCGCACTCGGCCCCGTGCCAGGCAGAAAAATGGCCATATGTCTGGAGACTGGTCCCTTTCCCAAAGAGCCAGCAGGGAAAACTATGCCTTGTTCTAAAGCTCTTTGGGAACCGCTTGCGTAGCCCCACACACCTGCAGGCTGGAGGCTTTCCTGCTGCCTTCAGCCTGAAGACCACCCGTCCCTCATGGCGTCACGCCAGGCACAAAAATGGCCATATGTCTGGAGACTGGTCCCACGCCCAAAGAGCCAGCAGGGAAAACTATGCCTTGTACTAAAGCTCTTTGGGAACCGCTTGCGTAGCCCCACACACCTGGGGGCTGCAGGCTTTCCTGCTGCCTTCAGCCTCAAAACCACCCTTTCCCACATGGCGTCACAGAAGGCACAAAATGGCCATATGTCTGGAGACTGGTCCCACGCCCAAAGAGCCAGCAGGGAAAACTATGCCTTGTTCTAAAGCTCTTTGGGAACCGCTTGCGTAGACCCACACACCTGCGGGCTGCAGGCTTTCCTGCTGCCTTCAGCCTCAAAACCACCGTTTCCCACATGGCGCCGCGCCAAGCCCAAAAATGGCCATATATCTGGAGATTGGTCCCACGCCCAAAGAGCCAGCAGGGAAAACTATGCCTTGTTCTAAAGCTCTTTGGGAACGGCTTGCGTAGCCCCACACACCTGGGGGCTGCAGGCTTTCCTGCAGCCTTCAGCCTCAAAACCACCCTTTCCCACTTGGCGTCACGCCAGGCACAAAAATGGCCATATGTCTGGAGACTGGTCCCACGCCCAAAGAGCCAGCAGGGAAAACTATGCCTTGTTCTAAAGCTCTTTGGGAACCGCTTGCGTAGCCCCACAGACCTGCAGGCTGCAGGCTTTCCTGCTGCCTTCAGCCTCAAAACCACCCTTACCCTCATGGCGTCACGCCAGGCCCAAAAATGGCCATATGTCTGGAGGTTGGTCCCACGCCCAAAGAGCCAGCAGGGAAAACTATGCCTTGTTCTAAAGCTCTTTGGGAACCGCTTGCGTAGCCCCACACACCTGGGGGCTGCAGGCTTTCCTGCTGCCTTCAGCCTCAAAACCACCCTTTCCCACATGGCGTCACGCAAGGCACAAAATGGCCATATGTCTGGAGACTGGTCCCACGCCCAAAGAGCCAGCAGGGAAAACTATGCCTTGTTCTAAAGCTCTTTGGGAACCGCTTGTGTAGCCCCACACACCTGGGGGCTGCAGGCTTTCCTGCTGCCTTCAGCCTCAAAACCACCGTTTCCCACATGGCGCCGCGCCAAGCCCAAAAATGGCCATATATCTGGAGATTGGTCCCACGCCCAAAGAGCCAGCAGGGAAAACGATGCCTTGTTCTAAAGCTCTTTGGGAACCGCTTGCGTGTCCCCACACACCTGGGGGCTGCAGGCTTTCCTGCTGCCTTCAGCCTCAAAACCACCCTTTCCCACTTGGCGTCGCTCCAGGCAAAAAAATGGCTATATGTCTGGAGGTTGGTCCCACGCCCAAAGAGCCAGCAGGGAAAACTATGCCTTGTTCTAAAGCTCTTTGGGAACCTCTTGCGTAGCCCCACACACCTGGGGGCTGCAGGCTTTCCTGCAGCCTTCAGCCTCAAAACCACCCTTTCCCACTTGGCGCCGCGCCAAGCCCAAAAATGGCCATATGTCTGGAGACTGGTCCCACGCCCAAAGAGCCAGCAGGGAAAACTATGCCTTGTACTAAAGCTCTTTGGGAACCGCTTGCGTAGCCCCACACACCTGGGGGCTGCAGGCTTTCCTGCTGCCTTCAGCCTCAAAACCACCCTTTCCATCATGGCGTCACGCCAGGCACAAAAATGGCCATATGGCTGGAGGTTGGTCCCACGCCCAAAGAGCCAGCAGGGAAAACTATGCCTTGTTCTAATGCTCTTTGGGAACGGCTTGCGTAGCCCCACACACCTGGGGGCCGCAGGCTTTCCTGCTCTCTTCAGCCTCAAAAGCACGCTTTCGCACTCGGCCCCGTGCCAGGCAGAAAAATGGCCATATGTCTGGAGACTGGTCCCTTTCCCAAAGAGCCAGCAGGGAAAACTATGCCTTGTTCTAAAGCTCTTTGGGAACCGCTTGCGTAGCCCCACACACCTGCAGGCTGGAGGCTTTCCTGCTGCCTTCAGCCTGAAGACCACCCGTCCCTCATGGCGTCACGCCAGGCACAAAAATGGCCATATGTCTGGAGACTGGTCCCACGCCCAAAGAGCCAGCAGGGAAAACTATGCCTTGTACTAAAGCTCTTTGGGAACCGCTTGCGTAGCCCCACACACCTGGGGGCTGCAGGCTTTCCTGCTGCCTTCAGCCTCAAAACCACCCTTTCCCACATGGCGTCACAGAAGGCACAAAATGGCCATATGTCTGGAGACTGGTCCCACGCCCAAAGAGCCAGCAGGGAAAACTATGCCTTGTTCTAAAGCTCTTTGGGAACCGCTTGCGTAGACCCACACACCTGCGGGCTGCAGGCTTTCCTGCTGCCTTCAGCCTCAAAACCACCGTTTCCCACATGGCGCCGCGCCAAGCCCAAAAATGGCCATATATCTGGAGATTGGTCCCACGCCCAAAGAGCCAGCAGGGAAAACTATGCCTTGTTCTAAAGCTCTTTGGGAACGGCTTGCGTAGCCCCACACACCTGGGGGCTGCAGGCTTTCCTGCAGCCTTCAGCCTCAAAACCACCCTTTCCCACTTGGCGTCACGCCAGGCACAAAAATGGCCATATGTCTGGAGACTGGTCCCACGCCCAAAGAGCCAGCAGGGAAAACTATGCCTTGTTCTAAAGCTCTTTGGGAACCGCTTGCGTAGCCCCACAGACCTGCAGGCTGCAGGCTTTCCTGCTGCCTTCAGCCTCAAAACCACCCTTTCCCTCATGGCGTCACGCCAGGCACAAAAATGGCCATATGTCTGGAGGTTGGTCCCACGCCGAAAGAGCCAGCAGGGAAAACTATGCCTTGTTCTAAAGCTCTTTGGGAACCGCTTGCGTAGCCCCACACACCTGGGGGCTGCAGGCTTTCCTGCTGCCTTCAGCCTCAAAACCACCCTTTCCCACATGGCGTCACGCAAGGCACAAAATGGCCATATGTCTGGAGACTGGTCCCACGCCCAAAGAGCCAGCAGGGAAAACTATGCCTTGTTCTAAAGCTCTTTGGGAACCGCTTGTGTAGCCCCACACACCTGGGGGCTGCAGGCTTTCCTGCTGCCTTCAGCCTCAAAACCACCGTTTCCCACATGGCGCCGCGCCAAGCCCAAAAATGGCCATATATCTGGAGATTGGTCCCACGCCCAAAGAGCCAGCAGGGAAAACGATGCCTTGTTCTAAAGCTCTTTGGGAACCGCTTGCGTGTCCCCACACACCTGGGGGCTGCAGGCTTTCCTGCTGCCTTCAGCCTCAAAACCACCCTTTCCCACTTGGCGTCGCTCCAGGCAAAAAAATGGCCATATGTCTGGAGACTGGTCCCACGCCCAAAGAGCCAGCAGGGAAAACTATGCCTTGTTCTAAAGCTCTTTGGGAACCGCTTGCGTAGCCCCACACACCTGCGGGCTGCAGACTTTCCTGCTGCCTTCAGCCTCAAAACCACCCTTTCCCACTTGGCGACGCGCCAGGCCCAAAAATGGCCATATGTCTGGAGACTGGTGCCACGCCCAAAGCGCCAGCAGGGAAAACTATGCCTTGTTCTAAAGCTCTTTGGGAACCGCTTGCGTAGCCCCACACACCTGGGGGATGCAGGCTTTCCTGCTGCCTTCAGCCTCGAAACCACCCTTTCCCACTTGGCCCCGCGCCAGGCACAAAAATGGCCATATGTCTGGAGACTGTTCCCACGCCCAAAGAGCCAGCAGGGAAAACTATGTCTTGTTCTAAAGCTCTTTGGGAACGGCTTGCGTAGCCCCCAGACCTGGGGGCTGCAGGCTTTCCTGCTGCCTTCAGCCTCAAAACCACCCTTTCCCACTTGGCGCCGCGCCAGGCACAAAAATGGCCATATGTCTGGAGACTGGTCCCACGCCCAAAGAGTCAGCAGGGAAAACTATGCCTTGTTCTAAAGCTCTTTGGGAACCGCTTGCGTAGCCCCACACACCTGGGGGCTGCAGGCTTTCCTGCTGCCTTCAGCCTCAAAACCACCCTTTCCCACATGGCGTCACGCAAGGCACAAAATGGCCATATGTCTCGAGAATGGTCCCACGCCCAAAGAGCCAGCAGGGAAAACTATGCCTTGTTCTAAAGCTCTTTGGGAACCGCTTGCGTAGCCCCACACACCTGGGGGCTGCAGGCTTTCCTGCTGCCTTCAGCCTCAAAACCACCGTTTCCCACATGGCGCCGCGCCAAGCCCAAAAATAGCCATATATCTGGAGACTGGTCCCACGCCCAAAGAGCCAGCAGGGAAAACTATGCCTTGTTCTAAAGCTCTTTGGGAACCGCTTGCGTAGCCCCACACACCTGGGGGCTGCAGGCTTTCCTGCTGCCTTCAGCCTCAAAACCACCCTTTCCCACTTGGCCCCGCGCCAGGCACAAAAATGGCCATATGTCTGGAGACTGTTCCCACGCCCAAAGAGACAGCAGGGAAAACTATGCCTTGTTCTAAAGCTCTTTGGGAACGGCTTGCGTAGCCCCACACACCTGGGGGCTGCAGGCTTTCCTGCTGCCTTCAGCCTCAAAACCACCCTTTCCCACTTGGCGCCGCGCCAGGCCCAAAAATGGCCATATGTCTGGAGACTGGTCCCACGCCCAAGAGCCAGCAGGGAAAACTATGCCTTGTTCTAAAGCTCTTTGGGAACCGCTTGCGTAGCCCCACAGACCTGGGGGCTGCAGGCTTTTCTCGCGCTTTCAGCCTCAAAACAACCCTTTCCCTCATGGCGTCACGAAAGGCACAAAAATGGCCATATGTGTGGAGGTTGGTCCCACGCCCAAAGAGCCAGCAGGGAAAACTATGCCTTGTTCTAAAGCTCTTTGGGAACCGCTTGCGTAGCCCCACACACCTGGGGGCTGCAGGCTTTCCTGCTGCCTTCAGCCTCAAAACCACCGTTTCCCACATGGCGCCGCGCCAAGCCCAAAAATGGCCATATATCTGGAGACTGGTCCCACGCCCAAAGAGCCAGCAGGGAAAACTATGCCTTGTTCTAAAGCTCTTTGGGAACCGCTTGCGTAGCCCCACACACCTGGGGGCTGCAGGCTTTCCTGCTGCCTTCAGCCTCAAAACCACCCTTTCCCACTTGGCGTCACGCAAGGCACAAAATGGCCATATGTCTGGAGACTGGTCCCACGCCCAAAGACCCAGCAGGGAAAACTATGCCTTGTTCTAAAGCTCTTTGGGAACCACTTGCGTAGCCCCAAACTCCTGGGGGCTACAGGCTTTCCTGCTGCCTTCAGCCTCAAAACCACCCTTTCCCACATGGCGCTGCTCCAGGCCCAAAAATGGCCATATATCTGGGGATTGGTCCCACGCCCAAAGAGCCAGCAGGGAAAACGATGCCTTGTTCTAAAGCTCTTTGGGAACCGCTTGCGTAGCCCCACACACCTGGGGGCTGGAGGCTTTCCTGCTGCCTTCAGCCTGAAGACCACCCGTCCCTCATGGAGTCACGCCAGGCACAAAAATGGCCATATGTCTGGAGATTGGTCCCACGCCCAAAGAGCCAGCAGGGAAAACTATGCCTTGTTCTAAAGCTCTTTGGGAACCGCTTGCGTAGTCCCACACTCCTGGGGGCTGCAGGCTTTCCTGCTGCCTTCAGCCTCAAAACCACCCTTTCCATCATGGCGTCACGCCAGGCACAAAAATGGCCATATGGCTGGAGGTTGGTCCCACGCCCAAAGAGCCAGCAGGGAAAACTATGCCTTGTTCTAATGCTCTTTGGGAACGGCTTGCGTAGCCCCACACACCTGGGGGCTGCAGGCTTTCCTGCTCTCTTCAGCCTCAAAAGCACGCTTTCGCACTCGGCCCCGTGCCAGGCAGAAAAATGGCCATATGTCTGGAGACTGGTCCCTTTCCCAAAGAGCCAGCAGGGAAAACTATGCCTTGTTCTAAAGCTCTTTGGGAACCGCTTGCGTAGCCCCACACACCTGCAGGCTGGAGGCTTTCCTGCTGCCTTCAGCCTGAAGACCACCGTTTCCCACATGGCGCCGCGCCAAGCCCAAAAATGGCCATATATCTGGAGATTGGTCCCACGCCCAAAGAGCCAGCAGGGAAAACTATGCCTTGTTCTAAAGCTCTTTGGGAACCGCTTGCGTAGCCCCACACACCTGGGGGCTGCAGGCTTTCCTGCAGCCTTCAGCCTCAAAACCACCCTTTCCCACTTGGCGTCACGCCAGGCACAAAAATGGCCATATGTCTGGAGACTGGTCCCTTTCCCAAAGAGCCAGCAGGGAAAACTATGCCTTGTTCTAAAGCTCTTTGGGAACCGCTTGCGTAGCCCCACAGACCTGCAGGCTGCAGGCTTTCCTGCTGCCTTCAGCCTCAAAACCACCCTTTCCCTCATGGCGTCACGCCAGGCCCAAAAATGGCCATATGTCTGGAGGTTGGTCCCACGCCGAAAGAGCCAGCAGGGAAAACTATGCCTTGTTCTAAAGCTCTTTGGGAACCGCTTGCGTAGCCCCACAGACCTGGGGGCTGCAGGCTTTTCTCGCGCTTTCAGCCTCAAAACAACCCTTTCCCTCATGGCGTCACGAAAGGCACAAAAATGGCCATATATCTGGAGATTGGTCCCACGCCCAAAGAGCCAGCAGGGAAAACTATGCCTTGTTCTAAAGCTCTTTGGGAACCGCTTGCGTAGCCCCACACACCTGGGGGCTGCAGGCTTTCCTGCAGCCTTCAGCCTCAAAACCACCCTTTCCCACTTGGCGTCACGCCAGGCACAAAAATGGCCATATGTCTGGAGACTGGTCCCTTTCCCAAAGAGCCAGCAGGGAAAACTATGCCTTGTTCTAAAGCTCTTTGGGAACCGCTTGCGTAGCCCCACAGACCTGCAGGCTGCAGGCTTTCCTGCTGCCTTCAGCCTCAAAACCACCCTTACCCTCATGGCGTCACGCCAGGCCCAAAAATGGCCATATGTCTGGAGGTTGGTCCCACGCCCAAAGAGCCAGCAGGGAAAACTATGCCTTGTTCTAAAGCTCTTTGGGAACCGCTTGCGTAGCCCCACACACCTGGGGGCTGCAGGCTTTCCTGCTGCCTTCAGCCTCAAAACCACCCTTTCCCACATGGCGTCACGCAAGGCACAAAATGGCCATATGTCTGGAGACTGGTCCCACGCCCAAAGAGCCAGCAGGGAAAACTATGCCTTGTTCTAAAGCTCTTTGGGAACCGCTTGTGTAGCCCCACACACCTGGGGGCTGCAGGCTTTCCTGCTGCCTTCAGCCTCAAAACCACCGTTTCCCACATGGCGCCGCGCCAAGCCCAAAAATGGCCATATATCTGGAGATTGGTCCCACGCCCAAAGAGCCAGCAGGGAAAACGATGCCTTGTTCTAAAGCTCTTTGAGAACCGCTTGCGTGTCCCCACACACCTGGGGGCTGCAGGCTTTCCTGCTGCCTTCAGCCTCAAAACCACCCTTTCCCACTTGGCGTCGCTCCAGGCAAAAAAATGGCTATATGTCTGGAGGTTGGTCCCACGCCCAAAGAGCCAGCAGGGAAAACGATGCCTTGTTCTAAAGCTCTTTGGGAACCTCTTGCGTAGCCCCACACACCTGGGGGCTGCAGGCTTTCCTGCAGCCTTCAGCCTCAAAACCACCCTTTCCCACTTGGCGCCGCGCCAAGCCCAAAAATGGCCATATGTCTGGAGACTGGTCCCACGCCCAAAGAGCCAGCAGGGAAAACTATGCCTTGTTCTAAAGCTCTTTGGGAACCGCTTGCGTAGCCCCACACACCTGCGGGCTGCAGACTTTCCTGCTGCCTTCAGCCTCAAAACCACCCTTTCCCACTTGGCGACGCGCCAGGCCCAAAAATGGCCATATGTCTGGAGACTGGTGCCACGCCCAAAGCGCCAGCAGGGAAAACTATGCCTTGTTCTAAAGCTCTTTGGGAACCGCTTGCGTAGCCCCACACACCTGGGGGCTGCAGGCTTTCCTGCTGCCTTCAGCCTCAAAACCACCCTTTCCATCATGGCGTCACGCCAGGCACAAAAATGGCCATATGGCTGGAGGTTGGTCCCACGCCCAAAGAGCCAGCAGGGAAAACTATGCCTTGTTCTAATGCTCTTTGGGAACGGCTTGCGTAGCCCCACACACCTGGGGGCCGCAGGCTTTCCTGCTCTCTTCAGCCTCAAAAGCACGCTTTCGCACTCGGCCCCGTGCCAGGCAGAAAAATGGCCATATGTCTGGAGACTGGTCCCTTTCCCAAAGAGCCAGCAGGGAAAACTATGCCTTGTTCTAAAGCTCTTTGGGAACCGCTTGCGTAGCCCCACACACCTGCAGGCTGGAGGCTTTCCTGCTGCCTTCAGCCTGAAGACCACCCGTCCCTCATGGCGTCACGCCAGGCACAAAAATGGCCATATGTCTGGAGACTGGTCCCACGCCCAAAGAGCCAGCAGGGAAAACTATGCCTTGTACTAAAGCTCTTTGGGAACCGCTTGCGTAGCCCCACACACCTGGGGGCTGCAGGCTTTCCTGCTGCCTTCAGCCTCAAAACCACCCTTTCCCACATGGCGTCACAGAAGGCACAAAATGGCCATATGTCTGGAGACTGGTCCCACGCCCAAAGAGCCAGCAGGGAAAACTATGCCTTGTTCTAAAGCTCTTTGGGAACCGCTTGCGTAGACCCACACACCTGCGGGCTGCAGGCTTTCCTGCTGCCTTCAGCCTCAAAACCACCGTTTCCCACATGGCGCCGCGCCAAGCCCAAAAATGGCCATATATCTGGAGATTGGTCCCACGCCCAAAGAGCCAGCAGGGAAAACTATGCCTTGTTCTAAAGCTCTTTGGGAACCGCTTGCGTAGCCCCACACACCTGGGGGCTGCAGGCTTTCCTGCAGCCTTCAGCCTCAAAACCACCCTTTCCCACTTGGCGTCACGCCAGGCACAAAAATGGCCATATGTCTGGAGACTGGTCCCTTTCCCAAAGAGCCAGCAGGGAAAACTATGCCTTGTTCTAAAGCTCTTTGGGAACCGCTTGCGTAGCCCCACAGACCTGCAGGCTGCAGGCTTTCCTGCTGCCTTCAGCCTCAAAACCACCCTTTCCCTCATGGCGTCACGCCAGGCACAAAAATGGCCATATGTCTGGAGGTTGGTCCCACGCCGAAAGAGCCAGCAGGGAAAACTATGCCTTGTTCTAAAGCTCTTTGGGAACCGCTTGCGTAGCCCCACACACCTGGGGGCTGCAGGCTTTCCTGCTGCCTTCAGCCTCAAAACCACCCTTTCCCACATGGCGTCACGCAAGGCACAAAATGGCCATATGTCTGGAGACTGGTCCCACGCCCAAAGAGCCAGCAGGGAAAACTATGCCTTGTTCTAAAGCTCTTTGGGAACCGCTTGTGTAGCCCCACACACCTGGGGGCTGCAGGCTTTCCTGCTGCCTTCAGCCTCAAAACCACCGTTTCCCACATGGCGCCGCGCCAAGCCCAAAAATGGCCATATATCTGGAGATTGGTCCCACGCCCAAAGAGCCAGCAGGGAAAACGATGCCTTGTTCTAAAGCTCTTTGGGAACCGCTTGCGTGTCCCCACACACCTGGGGGCTGCAGGCTTTCCTGCTGCCTTCAGCCTCAAAACCACCCTTTCCCACTTGGCGTCGCTCCAGGCAAAAAAATGGCCATATGTCTGGAGACTGGTCCCACGCCCAAAGAGCCAGCAGGGAAAACTATGCCTTGTTCTAAAGCTCTTTGGGAACCGCTTGCGTAGCCCCACACACCTGCGGGCTGCAGACTTTCCTGCTGCCTTCAGCCTCAAAACCACCCTTTCCCACTTGGCGACGCGCCAGGCCCAAAAATGGCCATATGTCTGGAGACTGGTGCCACGCCCAAAGCGCCAGCAGGGAAAACTATGCCTTGTTCTAAAGCTCTTTGGGAACCGCTTGCGTAGCCCCACACACCTGGGGGCTGCAGGCTTTCCTGCTGCCTTCAGCCTCGAAACCACCCTTTCCCACTTGGCCCCGCGCCAGGCACAAAAATGGCCATATGTCTGGAGACTGTTCCCACGCCCAAAGAGCCAGCAGGGAAAACTATGCCTTGTTCTAAAGCTCTTTGGGAACGGCTTGCGTAGCCCCCAGACCTGGGGGCTGCAGGCTTTCCTGCTGCCTTCAGCCTCAAAACCACCCTTTCCCACTTGGCGCCGCGCCAGGCACAAAAATGGCCATATGTCTGGAGACTGGTCCCACGCCCAAAGAGTCAGCAGGGAAAACTATGCCTTGTTCTAAAGCTCTTTGGGAACCGCTTGCGTAGCCCCACACACCTGGGGGCTGCAGGCTTTCCTGCTGCCTTCAGCCTCAAAACCACCCTTTCCCACATGGCGTCACGCAAGGCACAAAATGGCCATATGTCTCGAGAATGGTCCCACGCCCAAAGAGCCAGCAGGGAAAACTATGCCTTGTTCTAAAGCTCTTTGGGAACCGCTTGCGTAGCCCCACACACCTGGGGGCTGCAGGCTTTCCTGCTGCCTTCAGCCTCAAAACCACCGTTTCCCACATGGCGCCGCGCCAAGCCCAAAAATAGCCATATATCTGGAGACTGGTCCCACGCCCAAAGAGCCAGCAGGGAAAACTATGCCTTGTTCTAAAGCTCTTTGGGAACCGCTTGCGTAGCCCCACACACCTGGGGGCTGCAGGCTTTCCTGCTGCCTTCAGCCTCAAAACCACCCTTTCCCACTTGGCCCCGCGCCAGGCACAAAAATGGCCATATGTCTGGAGACTGTTCCCACGCCCAAAGAGACAGCAGGGAAAACTATGCCTTGTTCTAATGCTCTTTGGGAACGGCTTGCGTAGCCCCACACACCTGGGGGCTGCAGGCTTTCCTGCTGCCTTCAGCCTCAAAACCACCCTTTCCCACTTGGCGCCGCGCCAGGCCCAAAAATGGCCATATGTCTGGAGACTGGTCCCACGCCCAAAGAGTCAGCAGGGAAAACTATGCCTTGTTCTAAAGCTCTTTGGGAACCGCTTGCGTAGCCCCACAGACCTGGGGGATGCAGGCTTTTCTCGCGCTTTCAGCCTCAAAACAACCCTTTCCCTCATGGCGTCGCGAAAGGCACAAAAATGGCCATATGTGTGGAGGTTGGTCCCACGCCCAAAGAGCCAGCAGGGAAAACTATGCCTTGTTCTAAAGCTCTTTGGGAACCGCTTGCGTAGCCCCACAGACCTGGGGGCTGCAGGCTTTCCTGCTGCCTTCAGCCTCAAAACCACCGTTTCCCACATGGCGCCGCGCCAAGCCCAAAAATGGCCATATATCTGGAGACTGCTCCCACGCCCAAAGAGCCAGCAGGGAAAACTATGCCTTGTTCTAAAGCTCTTTGGGAACCGCTTGCGTAGCCCCACACACCTGGGGGCTGCAGGCTTTCCTGCTGCCTTCAGCCTCAAAACCACCCTTTCCCACTTGGCCCCGCGCCAGGCACAAAAATGGCCATATGTCTGGAGACTGTTCCCACGCCCAAAGAGCCAGCAGGGAAAACTATGCCTTGTTCTAAAGCTCTTTGGGAACGGCTTGCGTAGCCCCCAGACCTGGGGGCTGCAGGCTTTCCTGCTGCCTTCAGCCTCAAAACCACCCTTTCCCACTTGGCGCCGCGCCAGGCACAAAAATGGCCATATGTCTGGAGACTGGTCCCACGCCCAAAGAGTCAGCAGGGAAAACTATGCCTTGTTCTAAAGCTCTTTGGGAACCGCTTGCGTAGCCCCACACACCTGGGGGCTGCAGGCTTTCCTGCTGCCTTCAGCCTCAAAACCACCCTTTCCCACATGGCGTCACGCAAGGCACAAAATGGCCATATGTCTCGAGAATGGTCCCACGCCCAAAGAGCCAGCAGGGAAAACTATGCCTTGTTCTAAAGCTCTTTGGGAACCGCTTGCGTAGCCCCACACACCTGGGGGCTGCAGGCTTTCCTGCTGCCTTCAGCCTCAAAACCACCGTTTCCCACATGGCGCCGCGCCAAGCCCAAAAATAGCCATATATCTGGAGACTGGTCCCACGCCCAAAGAGCCAGCAGGGAAAACTATGCCTTGTTCTAAAGCTCTTTGGGAACCGCTTGCGTAGCCCCACAGACCTGGGGGCTGCAGGCTTTCCTGCTGCCTTCAGCCTCAAAACCACCGTTTCCCACATAGCGCCGCGCCAAGCCCAAAAATGGCCATATATCTGGAGACTGGTCCCACGCCCAAAGAGCCAGCAGGGAAAACTATGCCTTGTTCTAAAGCTCTTTGGGAACCGCTTGCGTAGCCCCACACACCTGGGGGCTGCAGGCTTTCCTGCTGCCTTCAGCCTCAAAACCACCCTTTCCCACTTGGCCCCGCGCCAGGCACAAAAATGGCCATATGTCTGGAGACTGTTCCCACGCCCAAAGAGACAGCAGGGAAAACTATGCCTTGTTCTAATGCTCTTTGGGAACGGCTTGCGTAGCCCCACACACCTGGGGGCTGCAGGCTTTCCTGCTGCCTTCAGCCTCAAAACCACCCTTTCCCACATGGCGCCACGCCAGGCCCAAAAATGGCCATATGTCTGGAGACTGGTCCCACGCCCAAAGAGCCAGCAGGGAAAACTATGCCTTGTTCTAAAGCTCTTTGGGAACCGCTTGCGTAGACCCACACACCTGGGGGCTGCAGGCTTTCCTGCTGCCTTCAGCCTCAAAACCACACTTTCCCACATGGCGCCGCGCCAGGCCCAAAAATGGCCATATATCTGGAGATTGGTTCCACGCCCAAAGAGCCAGCAGGGAAAACGATGCCTTATTCTAAAGCTCTTTGGGAACCTCTTGCGTAGCCCCGTAGACCTGGGGGCTGCAGGCTTTCCTGCTGCCTTCAGCCTCAAAACCACCCTTTCCCACTTGGCGCCGCGCCAGGCCCAAAAATGGCCATATGTCTGGAGACTGGTCCCACGCCGAAAGAGCCAGCAGGGAAAACTATGCCTTGTACTAAAGCTCTTTGGGAACCGCTTGCGTAGCCCCACACACCTGGGGGTTGCAGGCTTTCCTGCTGCCTTCAGCCTCAAAACCACCCTTTCCCACATGGCGCCACGCCAGGCCCAAAAATGGCCATATGTCTGGAGACTGGTCCCACGCCCAAGAGCCAGCAGGGAAAACTATGCCTTGTTCTAAAGCTCTTTGGGAACCGCTTGCGTAGCCCCACAGACCTGGGGGCTGCAGGCTTTTCTCGCGCTTTCAGCCTCAAAACAACCCTTTCCCTCATGGCGTCACGAAAGGCACAAAAATGGCCATATGTGTGGAGGTTGGTCCCACGCCCAAAGAGCCAGCAGGGAAAACTATGCCTTGTTCTAAAGCTCTTTGGGAACCGCTTGCGTAGCCCCACAGACCTGGGGGCTGCAGGCTTTCCTGCTGCCTTCAGCCTCAAAACCACCGTTTCCCACATGGCGCCGCGCCAAGCCCAAAAATGTCCATATATCTGGAGACTGGTCCCACGCCCAAAGAGCCAGCAGGGAAAACTATGCCTTGTTCTAAAGCTCTTTGGGAACGGCTTGCGTAGCCCCACACACCTGGGGGCTGCAGGCTTTCCTGCTGCCTTCAGCCTCAAAACCACCCTTTCCCACTTGGCCCCGCGCCAGGCACAAAAATGGCCATATGTCTGGAGACTGGTCCCACGCCCAAAGAGACAGCAGGGAAAACGATGCCTTGTTCTAATGCTCTTTGGGAACGGCTTGCGTAGCCCCACAGACCTGGGGGATGCAGGCTTTCCTGCTGCCTTCAGCCTCAAAACCACCCTTTCCCAATTGGCGCCGCGCCAGGCACAAAAATGGCCATATGTCTGGAGACTGGTCTCACGCCCAAAGAGCCAGCAGGGAAAACTATGCCTTGTTCTAAAGCTCTTTGGGAACCGCTTGCGTAGCCCCACACACCTGGGGGCTGCAGGCTTTCCTGCTGCCTTCAGCCTCAAAACCACACTTTCCCACATGGCGCCGCGCCAGGCCCAAAAATGGCCATATATCTGGAGATTGGTCCCACGCCCAAAGAGCCAGCAGGGAAAACGATGCCTTATTCTAAAGCTCTTTGGGAACCTCTTGCGTAGCCCCGTAGACCTGGGGGCTGCAGGCTTTCCTGCTGCCTTCAGCCTCAAAACCACCCTTTCCCACTTGGCGCCGCGCCAGGCCCAAAAATGGCCATATGTCTGGAGACTGGTCCCACGCCCAAAGAGCCAGCAGGGAAAACTATGCCTTGTTCTAAAGCTCTTTGGGAACCGCTTGCGTAGCCCCACACACCTGGGGGCTGCAGGCTTTCCTGCTGCCTTCAGCCTCAAAACCACCCTTTCCCACTTGGCCCCGCGCCAGGCACAAAAATGGCCATATGTCTGGAGACTGGTCCCACGCCCAAACAGACAGCAGGGAAAACTATGCCTTGTTCTAATGCTCTTTGGGAACGGCTTGCGTAGCCCCACAGACCTGGGGGATGCAGGCTTTCCTGCTGCCTTCAGCCTCAAAACCACCCTTTCCCAATTGGCGCCGTGCCAGGCACAAAAATGGCCATATGTCTGGAGACTGGTCCCACGCCCAAAGAGCCAGCAGGGAAAACTATGCCTTGTTCTAAAGCTCTTTGGGAACCGCTTGCGTAGACCCACACACCTGGGGGCTGCAGGCTTTCCTGCTGCCTTCAGCCTCAAAACCACACTTTCCCACATGGCGCCGCGCCAGGCCCAAAAATGGCCATATATCTGGAGATTGGTCCCACGCCCAAAGAGCCAGCAGGGAAAACGATGCCTTATTCTAAAGCTCTTTGGGAACCTCTTGCGTAGCCCCGTAGACCTGGGGGCTGCAGGCTTTCCTGCTGCCTTCAGCCTCAAAACCACCCTTTCCCACTTGGCGCCGCGCCAGGCCCAAAAATGGCCATATGTCTGGAGACTGGTCCCACGCCCAAAGAGCCAGCAGGGAAAACTATGCCTTGTTCTAAAGCTCTTTGGGAACCGCTTGCGTAGCCCCACACACCTGGGGGCTGCAGGCTTTCCTGCTGCCTTCAGCCTCAAAACCACCCTTTCCCACATGGCGTCACGCAAGGCACAAAAAAGGCCATATGTCTAGAGACTGGTCCCACGCCCAAAGAGCCAGCAGGGAAAACTATGCCTTGTTCTAAAGCTCTTTGGGAACCGCTTGCGTAGCCCCACAGACCTGGGGGCTGCAGGCTTTCCTGCTGCCTTCAGCCTCAAAACCACCCTTTCCCACATGGCGCTGCGCCAAGCCCAAAAATGCCCATATGTCTGGAGACTGGTCCCACGCCCAAAGAGCCATCAGGGAAAACGATGCCTTATTCTAAAGCTCTTTGGGAACCGCTTGCGTGGCCCCACACACCTGCGGGCTGCAGGCTTTCCTGCTCCCTTCAGCCTCAAAAGCACCCTTTCCCACTTGGCGCCGCGCCAGGCACAAAAATGGCCATATGTCTGGAGATTGGTCCCACGCCCAAAGAGCCAGCAGGGAAAACTATGCCTTGTTCTAAAGCTCTTTGGGAACAGCTTGCGTAGCCCCACACACCTGGGGGCTGCAGGCTTTCCTGCTCTCTTCAGCCTCAGAAGAACCCTTTCGCACTTGGCGCCGCGCCAGGCCCAAAAATGGCCATATGTCTGGAGACTGGTCCCACGCCCAAAGAGCCAGCAGGGAAAACAATGCCTTGTTCTAAAGCTCTTTGGGAACCGCTTGCGTAGCCCCACACACCTGGGGGCTGCAGGCTTTCCTGCTCTCTTCAGCCTCAAAACCACCCTTTCCCACTTGTCGCCGCGCCAGGCCCAAAAATGGCCATATGTCTGGAGACTGGTCCCACGCCCAAAGAGCCAGCAGGGAAAACTATGCCTTGTTCTAAAGCTCTTTGGGAACCGCTTGCGTAGCCCCACACACCTGGGGGCTGCAGGCTTTCCTGCTGCCTTCAGCCTCAAAACCACCCTTTCCCACTTGGCGCCTCGCCAGGCCCAAAAATGGCCATATGTCTGGAGACTGGTCCCACGCCCAAGAGCCAGCAGGGAAAACTATGCCTTGTTCTAAAGCTCTTTGGGAACCGCTTGCGTAGCCCCACAGACCTGGGGGCTGCAGGCTTTCCTGCTGCCTTCAGCCTCAAAACCACCCTTTCCCACTTGGCGCCTCGCCAGGCCCAAAAATGGCCATATGTCTGGAGACTGGTCCCACGCCCAAGAGCCAGCAGGGAAAACTATGCCTTGTTCTAAAGCTCTTTGGGAACCGCTTCCGTAGCCCCACACACCTGGGGGATGCAGGCTTTCCTGCTGCCTTCAGCCTCAGATGAACCCTTTCCCACTTGGCGCCGCGCCAGGCCCAAAAATGGCCATATGTCTGGAGACTGGTCCCACGCCCAAAGAGCCAGCAGGGAAAACTATGCCTTGTTCTAAAGCTCTTTGGGAACCGCTTGCGTAGCCCCACAGACCTGGGGGCTGCAGGCTTTCCTGCTGCCTTCAGCCTCAAAACCACCCTTTCCCACTTGGCCCCGCGCCAGGCAGAAAAATGGCCATATGTCTGGAGACTGGTCCCACGCCCAAAGAGCCAGCAGGGAAAACTATGCCTTGTTCTAAAGCTCTTTGGGAACCGCTTGCGTAGCCCCACACACCTGGGGGCTGCAGGCTTTCCTGCTCTCTTCAGCCTCAGAAGAACCCTTTCGCACTTGGCGCCGCGCCAGGCCCAAAAATGGCCAAATGTCTGGAGACTGGTCCCACACCCAAAGAGCCAGCAGGGAAAACTATGTCTTGTTCTAAAGGTCTTTGGGAACCGCTTGCGTAGCCCCACACACCTGAGGGCTGCAGGCTTTCCTGCTCTCTTCAGCCTCAGAAGAACCCTTTCGCACTTGGCGCCGCGCCAGGCCCAAAAATGGCCATATGTCTGGAGATTGGTTCCATGCCCAAAGAGCCAGCAGGGAAAACTATGGCTTTTTCTAAAGCTCTTTGGGAACCGCTTGCGTAGCCCCACACACCTGGGGGCTGCAGGCTTTCCTGCTGCCTTCAGCCTCAAAACCACCCTTTCCCACATGGCGTCACGCCAGGCACAAAAATGGCCATATGTCTGGAGGTTGGTCCCACGCCCAAAGAGCCAGCAGGGAAAACTATGCCTTGTTCTAAAGCTCTTTGGGAACCGCTTGCGTAGCCCCACACTCCTGGGGGCTGCAGGCTTTCCTGCTGCCTTCAGCCTCAGAAGAACCCTTTCGCACTTGGCGCCGCGCCAGGCCCAAAAATGGCCATATGTCTGGAGACTGGTCCCACGCCCAAAGAGCCAGCAGGGAAAACTATGCCTTGTTCTAAAGCTCTTTGGGAACCGCTTGCGTAGCCCCACACAAACTGGGGGCTGCAGGCTTTTCTCGCGCTTTCAGCCTCAAAACCACCCTTTCCCACTTGGCGCTGCTCCAGGCCCAAAAATGGCCATATGTCTGGAGACTGGTCCCTTTCCCAAAGAGCCAGCAGGGAAAACTATGCCTTGTTCTAAATCTCTTTGGGAACCGCTTGCGTGGCCCCACACACCTGGGGGCTGCAGGCTTTCCTGCTGCCTTCAGCCTCAAAACCACCCTTTCCCACATGGCGTCACGCCAGGCACAAAAATGGCCATATGTCTTGAGGTTGGTCCAACGCCCAAAGAGCCAGCAGGGAAAACTATGCCTTGTTCTAAAGCTCTTTGGGAACGGCTTGCGTAGCCCCACACACCTGGGGGCTGCAGGCTTTCCTGCTCTCTTCAGCCTCAGATGAACCCTTTCCAACTTGGCGCCGCGCCAGGCCCAAAAATGGCCAAATGTCTGGAGACTGGTCCCACACCCAAAGAGCCAGCAGGGAAAACTATGCCTTGTTCTAAAGCTCTTTGGGAACCGCTTGCATAGCCCCACACACCTGGGGGCTGCAGGCTTTCCTGCTGCCTTCAGCCTCCAAACACCCCTTTCCCACTTGGCGCCGCGCCAGGCCCAAAAATGGCCATATGTCTGGAGACTGGTCCCTTTCCCAAAGAGCCAGCAGGGAAAACTATGCCTTGTTCTAAAGCTCTTTGGGAACCGCTTGCGTAGCCCCACAGACCTGGGGGCTGCAGGCATTCCTGCTGCCTTCAGCCTCAAAACCACCCTTTCCCACATGGCCCCGCGCCAGGCAGAAAAATGGCCATATGTCTGGAGACTGGTCCCACGCCCAAAGAGCCAGCAGGGAAAACTATGCCTTGTTCTAAAGCTATTTGGGAACCGCTTGCGTAGCCCCACACACCTGGGGGCTGCAGGCTTTCCTGCTCTCTTCAGCCTCAGAAGAACCCTTTCGCACTTGGCGCCGCGCCAGGCCCAAAAATGGCCAAATGTCTGGAGACTGGTCCCACACCCAAAGAGCCAGCAGGGAAAACTATGCCTTGTTCTAAAGCTCTTTGGGAACCGCTTGCGTAGCCCCACACACCTGAGGGCTGCAGGCTTTCCTGCTCTCTTCAGCCTCAGAAGAACCCTTTCGCACTTGGCGCCGCGCCAGGCCCAAAAATGGCCATATGTCTGGAGATTGGTTCCATGCCCAAAGAGCCAGCAGGGAAAACTATGGCTTTTTCTAAAGCTCTTTGGGAACCGCTTGCGTAGCCCCACACACCTGGGGGCTGCAGGCTTTCCTGCTGCCTTCAGCCTCAAAACCACCCTTTCCCACATGGCGTCACGCCAGGCAGAAAAATGGCCATATGTCTGGAGGTTGGTCCCACGCCCAAAGAGCCAGCAGGGAAAACTATGCCTTGTTCTAAAGCTCTTTGGGAACCGCTTGCGTAGCCCCACACTCCTGGGGGCTGCAGGCTTTCCTGCTGCCTTCAGCCTCAGAAGAACCCTTTCGCACTTGGCGCCGCGCCAGGCGCAAAAATGGCCATATGTCTGGAGACTGGTCCCACGCCCAAAGAGCCAGCAGGGAAAACTATGCCTTGTTCTAAAGCTCTTTGGGAACCCCTTGCGTAGCCCCAAACTCCTGGGGGCTGCAGGCTTTCCTGCTGCCTTCAGCCTCAAAACCACCCTTTCCCACATGGCGTCACGCCAAGCCCAAAAATGGCCATATATCTGGGGATTGGTCCCACGCCCAAAGAGCCAGCAGGGAAAACGATGCCTTGTTCTAAAGCTCTTTGGGAACCTCTTGCGTAGCCCCACACACCTGGGGGCTGCAGGCTTTCCTGCAGCCTTCAGCCTCAAAACCACCCTTTCCCACTTGGCGCCGCGCCAGGCCCAAAAATGGCCATATGTCTGGAGATTGGTCCCACGCCCAAAGAGCCAGCAGGGAAAACTATGCCTTGTTCTAAAGCTCTTTGGGAACCGCTTGCGTAGCCCCACACACCTGGGGGCTGCAGGCTTTCCTGCTGCCTTCAGCCTCAAAAACACCCTTTCCCTCATGGCGTCACGCCAGGCACAAAAATGGCCATATGGCTGGAGGTTGGTCCCACGCCCAAAGAGCCAGCAGGGAAAACTATGCCTTGTTCTAAAGCTCTTTGGGAACGGCTTGCGTAGCCCCACAGACCTGGGGGCTGCAGGCTTTCCTGCTCTCTTCAGCCTCAAAAGCACGCTTTCCCACTCGGCCCCGTGCCAGGCAGAAAAATGGCCATATGTCTGGAGACTGGTCCCTTTCCCAAAGAGCCAGCAGGGAAAACTATGCCTTGTTCTAAAGCTCTTTGGGAACCGCTTGCGTAGCCCCACACACCTGGGGGCTGCAGGCTTTCCTGCAGCCTTCAGCCTCAAAACCACCCTTTCCCACATGGCGTCACGCCAGGCACAAAAATGGCCATATGGCTGGAGACTGGTCCCACGCCCAAAGAGCCAGCAGCGAAAACTATGCCTTGTTCTAAAGCTCTTTGGGAACCGCTTGCGTAGCCCCACACACCTGGGGGCTGCAGGCTTTCCTGCTGCCTTCAGCCTCAAAACAACCCTTTCTCACTTGGCGTCGCTCCAGGCACAAAAATGGCCATATGTCTGGAGATTGGTCCCTTTCCCAAAGAGCCAGCAGGGAAAACTATGCCTTGTTCTAAAGCTCTTTGGGAACCGCTTGCGTAGCCCCACACTCCTGGGGGCTGCAGGCTTTCCTGCTGCCTTCAGCCTCAAAACCACCCTTTCCCACATGGCGCCACGCCAGGCACAAAAATGGCCATATATCTGGAGATTGGTCCCACGCCCAAAGAGCCAGCAGGGAAAATTATGCCTTGTTCTAAAGCTCTTTGGGAACCGCTTGCGTGGCCCCACACACCTGGGGGCTGCAGGCTTTCCTGCTGCCTTCAGCCTCAAAACCACACTTTCCCACTTGGTGCCGCGCCAGGCCCAAAAATGGCCATATGTCTGGAGACTGGTCCCACGCCCAAAGAGCCAGCAGGGAAAACTATGCCTTGTTCTAAAGCTCTTTGGTAACTGCTTGCGTAGCCCCACAGACCTGGGGGCTGCAGGCTTTCCTGCTGCCTTCAGCCTCAAAACCACCCTTTCCCACTTGGCGCCGCGCCAGGCCCAAAAATGGCCATATGTCTGGAGACTGGTCCCTTTCCCAAAGAGCCAGCAGGGAAAACTATGCCTTGTTCTAAAGCTCTTTGGGAACCGCTTGCGTAGCCCCACACACCTGGGGGCTGCAGGCTTTCCTGCTGCCTTCAGCCTCAAAACCACCCTTTCCCACTTGGCGTCACGCAAGGCACAAAATGGCCATATGTCTGGAGACTGGTCCCACTCCCAAAGACCCAGCAGGGAAAACTATGCCTTGTTCTAAAGCTCTTTGGGAACCACTTGCGTAGCCCCAAACTCCTGGGGGCTACAGGCTTTCCTGCTGCCTTCAGCCTCAAAACCACCCTTTCCCACATGGCGCTGCTCCAGGCCCAAAAATGGCCATATATCTGGGGATTGGTCCCACGCCCAAAGAGCCAGCAGGGAAAACGATGCCTTGTTCTAAAGCTCTTTGGGAACCGCTTGCGTAGCCCCACACACCTGGGGGCTGGAGGCTTTCCTGCTGCCTTCAGCCTGAAGACCACCCGTCCCTCATGGCGTCACGCCAGGCACAAAAATGGCCATATGTCTGGAGATTGGTCCCACGCCCAAAGAGCCAGCAGGGAAAACTATGCCTTGTTCTAAAGCTCTTTGGGAACCGCTTGCGTAGCCCCACACACCTGGGGGCTGCAGGCTTTCCTGCTGCCTTCAGCCTCAAAACCACCCTTTCCCTCATGGCGTCACGCCAGGCACAAAAATGGCCATATGGCTGGAGGTTGGTCCCACGCCCAAAGAGCCAGCAGGGAAAACTATGCCTTGTTCTAATGCTCTTTGGGAACGGCTTGCGTAGCCCCACACACCTGGGGGCTGCAGGCTTTCCTGCTCTCTTCAGCCTCAAAAGCACGCTTTCGCACTCGGCCCCGTGCCAGGCAGAAAAATGGCCATATGTCTGGAGACTGGTCCCTTTCCCAAAGAGCCAGCAGGGAAAACTATGCCTTGTTCTAAAGCTCTTTGGGAACCGCTTGCGTAGCCCCACACACCTGCAGGCTGGAGGCTTTCCTGCTGCCTTCAGCCTGAAGACCACCCGTCCCTCATGGCGTCACGCCAGGCACAAAAATGGCCATATGTCTGGAGACTGGTCCCACGCCCAAAGAGCCAGCAGGGAAAACTATGCCTTGTACTAAAGCTCTTTGGGAACCGCTTGCGTAGCCCCACACACCTGGGGGCTGCAGGCTTTCCTGCTGCCTTCAGCCTCAAAACCACCCTTTCCCACATGGCGTCACAGAAGGCACAAAATGGCCATATGTCTGGAGACTGGTCCCACGCCCAAAGAGCCAGCAGGGAAAACTATGCCTTGTTCTAAAGCTCTTTGGGAACCGCTTGCGTAGACCCACACACCTGCGGGCTGCAGGCTTTCCTGCTGCCTTCAGCCTCAAAACCACCGTTTCCCACATGGCGCCGCGCCAAGCCCCAAAATGGCCATATATCTGGAGATTGGTCCCACGCCCAAAGAGCCAGCAGGGAAAACTATGCCTTGTTCTAAAGCTCTTTGGGAACCGCTTGCGTAGCCCCACACACCTGGGGGCTGCAGGCTTTCCTGCTGCCTTCAGCCTCAAAACCACCCTTTCCCACTTGGCGTCACGCCAGGCACAAAAATGGCCATATGTCTGGAGACTGGTCCCACGCCCAAAGAGCCAGCAGGGAAAACTATGCCTTGTTCTAAAGCTCTTTGGGAACCGCTTGCATAGCCCCACAGACCTGCAGGCTGCAGGCTTTCCTGCTGCCTTCAGCCTCAAAACCACCCTTTCCCTCATGGCGTCACGCCAGGCACAAAAATGGCCATATGTCTGGAGGTTGGTCCCACGCCGAAAGAGCCAGCAGGGAAAACTATGCCTTGTTCTAAAGCTCTTTGGGAACCGCTTGCGTAGCCCCACACACCTGGGGGCTGCAGGCTTTCCTGCTGCCTTCAGCCTCAAAACCACCCTTTCGCACTTGGCGCCGCGCCAGGCCCAAAAATGGCCATATGTCTGGAGATTGCTCCCACGCCCAAAGAGCCAGCAGGGAAAACTATGCCTTGTTCTAAAGCTCTTTGGGAACTGCTTGCGTAGCCCCACACACCTGGGGGCTGCAGGCTTTCCTGCTGCCTTCAGCCTCAAAACCACCCTTTCCCACTTGGCCCCGCGCCAGGCACAAAAATGGCCATATGTCTGGAGACTGTTCCCACGCCCAAAGAGCCAGCAGGGAAAACTATGCCTTGTTCTAAAGCTCTTTGGGAACGGCTTGCGTAGCCCCCAGACCTGGGGGCTGCAGGCTTTCCTGCTGCCTTCAGCCTCAAAACCACCCTTTCCCACTTGGCGCCGCGCCAGGCACAAAAATGGCCATATGTCTGGAGACTGGTCCCACGCCCAAAGAGTCAGCAGGGAAAACTATGCCTTGTTCTAAAGCTCTTTGGGAACCGCTTGCGTAGCCCCACACACCTGGGGGCTGCAGGCTTTCCTGCTGCCTTCAGCCTCAAAACCACCCTTTCCCACATGGCGTCACGCAAGGCACATAATGGGCATATGTCTGGAGACTGGTCCCACGCCCAAAGAGCCAGCAGGGAAAACTATGCCTTGTTCTAAAGCTCTTTGGGAACCGCTTGCGTAGCCCCACACACCTGGGGGCTGCAGGCTTTCCTGCTGCCTTCAGCCTCAAAACCACCGTTTCCCACATGGCGCCGCGCCAAGCCCAAAAATAGCCATATATCTGGAGACTGGTCCCACGCCCAAAGAGCCAGCAGGGAAAACTATGCCTTGTTCTAAAGCTCTTTGGGAACCGCTTGCGTAGCCCCACACACCTGGGGGCTGCAGGCTTTCCTGCTGCCTTCAGCCTCAAAACCACCGTTTCCCACATGGCGCCGCGCGAAGCCCAAAAATGGCCATATATCTGGAGATTGGTCCCACGCCCAAAGAGCCAGCAGGGAAAACGATGCCTTGTTCTAAAGCTCTTTGGGAACCGCTTGCGTGTCCCCACACACCTGGGGGCTGCAGGCTTTCCTGCTGCCTTCAGCCTCAAAACCACCCTTTCCCACTTGGCGTCGCTCCAGGCAAAAAAATGGCTATATGTCTGGAGGTTGGTCCCACGCCCAAAGAGCCAGCAGGGAAAACTATGGCTTTTTCTAAAGCTCTTTGGGAACCTCTTGCGTAGCCCCACACACCTGGGGGCTGCAGGCTTTCCTGCAGCCTTCAGCCTCAAAACCACCCTTTCCCACTTGGCGCCGCGCCAGGCCCAAAAATGGCCATATGTCTGGAGACTGGTCCCACGCCCAAAGAGCCAGCAGGGAAAACTATGCCTTGTTCTAAAGCTCTTTGGGAACCGCTTGCGTAGCCCCACACACCTGCGGGCTGCAGACTTTCCTGCTGCCTTCAGCCTCAAAACCACCCTTTCCCACTTGGCGACGCGCCAGGCCCAAAAATGGCCATATGTCTGGAGACTGGTGCCACGCCCAAAGCGCCAGCAGGGAAAACTATGCCTTGTTCTAAAGCTCTTTGGGAACCGCTTGCGTAGCCCCACAGACCTGGGGGCTGCAGGCTTTCCTGCTGCCTTCACCCTCAAAACCACCCTTTCCCACTTGGCGCCGCGCCAGGCCCAAAAATGGCCATATGTTGGAGATTGGTCCCACGCCCAAAGAGCCAGCAGGGAAAACTATGCCTTGTTCTAAAGCTCTTTGGGAACTGCTTGCGTAGCCCCACACACCTGGGGGCTGCAGGCTTTCCTGCTGCCTTCAGCCTCAAAACCACCCTTTCCCACTTGGCCCCGCGCCAGGCACAAAAATGGCCATATGTCTGGAGACTGTTCCCACGCCCAAAGAGCCAGCAGGGAAAACTATGCCTTGTTCTAAAGCTCTTTGGGAACGGCTTGCGTAGCCCCCAGACCTGGGGGCTGCAGGCTTTCCTGCTGCCTTCAGCCTCAAAACCACCCTTTCCCACTTGGCGCCGCGCCAGGCACAAAAATGGCCATATGTCTGGAGACTGGTCCCACGCCCAAAGAGCCAGCAGGGAAAACTATGCCTTGTTCTAAAGCTCTTTGGGAACCGCTTGCGTAGCCCCACACACCTGGGGGCTGCAGGCTTTCCTGCTGCCTTCAGCCTCAAAACCACCCTTTCCCACATGGCGTCACGCAAGGCACAAAATGGCCATATGTCTCGAGAATGGTCCCACGCCCAAAGAGCCAGCAGGGAAAACTATGCCTTGTTCTAAAGCTCTTTGGGAACCGCTTGCGTAGCCCCACACACCTGGGGGCTGCAGGCTTTCCTGCTGCCTTCAGCCTCAAAACCACCGTTTCCCACATGGCGCCGCGCCAAGCCCAAAAATAGCCATATATCTGGAGACTGGTCCCACGCCCAAAGAGCCAGCAGGGAAAACTATGCCTTGTTCTAAAGCTCTTTGGGAACCGCTTGCGTAGCCCCACACACCTGGGGGCTGCAGGCTTTCCTGCTGCCTTCAGCCTCAAAACCACCCTTTCCCACTTGGCCCCGCGCCAGGCCCAAAAATGGCCATATGTCTGGAGACTGTTCCCACGCCCAAAGAGACAGCAGGGAAAACTATGCCTTGTTCTAATGCTCTTTGGGAACGGCTTGCGTAGCCCCACACACCTGGGGGCTGCAGGCTTTCCTGCTGCCTTCAGCCTCAAAACCACCCTTTCCCACTTGGCGCCGCGCCAGGCACAAAAATGGCCATATGTCTGGAGACTGGTCCCACGCCCAAAGAGCCAGCAGGGAAAACTATGCCTTGTTCTAAAGCTCTTTGGGAACCGCTTGCGTAGACCCACACACCTGGGGGCTGCAGGCTTTCCTGCTGCCTTCAGCCTCAAAACCACACTTTCCCACATGGCGCCGCGCCAGGCCCAAAAATGGCCATATATCTGGAGATTGGTTCCACGCCCAAAGAGCCAGCAGGGAAAACGATGCCTTATTCTAAAGGTCTTTGGGAACCTCTTGCGTAGCCCCACAGACCTGGGGGCTGCAGGCTTTCCGGCTGCCTTCAGCCTCAAAACCACCCTTTCCCACTTGGCGCCGCGCCAGGCCCAAAAATGGCCATATGTCTGGAGACTGGTCCCACGCCCAAAGAGCCAGCAGGGAAAACTATGCCTTGTACTAAAGCTCTTTGGGAACGGCTTGCGTAGCCCCACACACCTGGGGGTTGCAGGCTTTCCTGCTGCCTTCAGCCTCAAAACCACCCTTTCCCACATGGCGCCACGCCAGGCCCAAAAATGGCCATATGTCTGGAGACTGGTCCCACGCCCAAGAGCCAGCAGGGAAAACTATGCCTTGTTCTAAAGCTCTTTGGGAACCACTTGCGTAGCCCCACACACCTGGGGGATGCAGGCTTTCCTGCTGCCTTCAGCCTCCAAACACCCCTTTCCCATTTGGCCCCGCGCCAGGCCCAAAAATGGCCATATGTCTGGAGACTGGTCCCTTTCCCAAAGAGCCAGCAGGGAAAACTATGCCTTGTTCTAAAGCTCTTTGGGAACCGCTTGCGTAGCCCCACACACCTGGGGGCTGCAGGCTTTTCTCGCGCTTTCAGCCTCAAAACAACCCTTTCCCTCATGGCGTCACGAAAGGCACAAAAATGGCCATATGTGTGGAGGTTGGTCCCACGCCCAAAGAGCCAGCAGGGAAAACTATGCCTTGTTCTAAAGCTCTTTGGGAACCGCTTGCGTAGCCCCACAGACCTGGGGGCTGCAGGCTTTCCTGCTGCCTTCAGCCTCAAAACCACCGTTTCCCACATGGCGCCGCGCCAAGCCCAAAAATGGCCATATATCTGGAGACTGGTCCCACGCCCAAAGAGCCAGCAGGGAAAACTATGCCTTGTTCTAAAGCTCTTTGGGAACCGCTTGCGTAGCCCCACACACCTGGGGGCTGCAGGCTTTCCTGCTGCCTTCAGCCTCAAAACCACCCTTTCCCACTTGGCCCCGCGCCAGGCACAAAAATGGCCATATGTCTGGAGACTGTTCCCACGCCCAAAGAGACAGCAGGGAAAACTATGCCTTGTTCTAATGCTCTTTGGGAACGGCTTGCGTAGCCCCACACACCTGGGGGCTGCAGGCTTTCCTGCTGCCTTCAGCCTCAAAACCACCCTTTCCCACTTGGCGCCGCGCCAGGCCCAAAAATGGCCATATGTCTGGAGACTGGTCCCACGCCCAAAGAGCCAGCAGGGAAAACTATGCCTTGTTCTAAAGCTCTTTGGGAACCACTTGCGTAGACCCACACACCTGGGGGCTGCAGGCTTTCCTGCTGCCTTCAGCCTCAAAACCACACTTTCCCACATGGCGCCGCGCCAGGCCCATAATGGCCATATATCTGGAGATTGGTTCCACGCCCAAAGAGCCAGCAGGGAAAACGATGCCTTATTCTAAAGCTCTTTGGGAACCTCTTGCGTAGCCCCGTAGACCTGGGGGCTGCAGGCTTTCCTGCTGCCTTCAGCCTCAAAACCACCCTTTCCCACTTGGCGCCGCGCCAGGCCCAAAAATGGCCATATGTCTGGAGACTGGTCCCACGCCGAAAGAGCCAGCAGGGAAAACTATGCCTTGTACTAAAGCTCTTTGGGAACCGCTTGCGTAGCCCCACACACCTGGGGGTTGCAGGCTTTCCTGCTGCCTTCAGCCTCAAAACCACCCTTTCCCACATGGCGCCACGCCAGGCCCAAAAATGGCCATATGTCTGGAGACTGGTCCCACGCCCAAGAGCCAGCAGGGAAAACTATGCCTTGTTCTAAAGCTCTTTGGGAACCGCTTGCGTAGCCCCACAGACCTGGGGGCTGCAGGCTTTTCTCGCGCTTTCAGCCTCAAAACAACCCTTTCCCTCATGGCGTCACGAAAGGCACAAAAATGGCCATATGTGTGGAGGTTGGTCCCACGCCCAAAGAGCCAGCAGGGAAAACTATGCCTTGTTCTAAAGCTCTTTGGGAACCGCTTGCGTAGCCCCACACACCTGGGGGCTGCAGGCTTTCCTGCTGCCTTCAGCCTCAAAACCACCCTTTCCCACTTGGCCCCGCGCCAGGCCCAAAAATGGCCATATGTCTGGAGACTGGTCCCACGCCCAAAGAGACAGCAGGGAAAACTATGCCTTGTTCTAATGCTCTTTGGGAACGGCTTGCGTAGCCCCACAGACCTGGGGGATGCAGGCTTTCCTGCTGCCTTCAGCCTCAAAACCACCCTTTCCCAATTGGCGCTGCGCCAGGCCCAAAAATGGCCATATGTCTGGAGACTGGTCCCACGCCCAAAGAGCCAGCAGGGAAAACTATGCCTTGTTCTAAAGCTCTTTGGGAACCGCTTGCGTAGACCCACACACCTGGGGGCTGCAGGCTTTCCTGCTGCCTTCAGCCTCAAAACCACACTTTCCCACATGGCGCCGCGCCAGGCCCAAAAATGGCCATATATCTGGAGATTGGTTCCACGCCCAAAGAGCCAGCAGGGAAAACGATGCCTTATTCTAAAGCTCTTTGGGAACGGCTTGCGTAGCCCCCAGACCTGGGGGCTGCAGGCTTTCCTGCTGCCTTCAGCCTCAAAACCACCCTTTCCCACTTGGCGCCGCGCCAGGCACAAAAATGGCCATATGTCTGGAGACTGGTCCCACGCCCAAAGAGTCAGCAGGGAAAACTATGCCTTGTTCTAAAGCTCTTTGGGAACCGCTTGCGTAGCCCCACACACCTGGGGGCTGCAGGCTTTCCTGCTGCCTTCAGCCTCAAAACCACCCTTTCCCACATGGCGTCACGCAAGGCACATAATGGGCATATGTCTGGAGACTGGTCCCACGCCCAAAGAGCCAGCAGGGAAAACTATGCCTTGTTCTAAAGCTCTTTGGGAACGGCTTGCGTAGCCCCACACACCTGGGGGCTGCAGGCTTTCCTGCTGCCTTCAGCCTCAAAACCACCGTTTCCCACATGGCGCCGCGCCAAGCCCAAAAATAGCCATATATCTGGAGACTGGTCCCACGCCCAAAGAGCCAGCAGGGAAAACTATGCCTTGTTCTAAAGCTCTTTGGGAACCGCTTGCGTAGCCCCACACACCTGGGGGCTGCAGGCTTTCCTGCTGCCTTCAGCCTCAAAACCACCGTTTCCCACATGGCGCCGCGCGAAGCCCAAAAATGGCCATATATCTGGAGATTGGTCCCACGCCCAAAGAGCCAGCAGGGAAAACGATGCCTTGTTCTAAAGCTCTTTGGGAACCGCTTGCGTGTCCCCACACACCTGGGGGCTGCAGGCTTTCCTGCTGCCTTCAGCCTCAAAACCACCCTTTCCCACTTGGCGTCGCTCCAGGCAAAAAAATGGCTATATGTCTGGAGGTTGGTCCCACGCCCAAAGAGCCAGCAGGGAAAACTATGGCTTTTTCTAAAGCTCTTTGGGAACCTCTTGCGTAGCCCCACACACCTGGGGGCTGCAGGCTTTCCTGCAGCCTTCAGCCTCAAAACCACCCTTTCCCACTTGGCGCCGCGCCAGGCCCAAAAATGGCCATATGTCTGGAGACTGGTCCCACGCCCAAAGAGCCAGCAGGGAAAACTATGCCTTGTTCTAAAGCTCTTTGGGAACCGCTTGCGTAGCCCCACACACCTGCGGGCTGCAGACTTTCCTGCTGCCTTCAGCCTCAAAACCACCCTTTCCCACTTGGCGACGCGCCAGGCCCAAAAATGGCCATATGTCTGGAGACTGGTGCCACGCCCAAAGCGCCAGCAGGGAAAACTATGCCTTGTTCTAAAGCTCTTTGGGAACCGCTTGCGTAGCCCCACAGACCTGGGGGCTGCAGGCTTTCCTGCTGCCTTCAGCCTCAAAACCACCCTTTCCCACTTGGCGCCGCGCCAGGCCCAAAAATGGCCATATGTTGGAGATTGGTCCCACGCCCAAAGAGCCAGCAGGGAAAACTATGCCTTGTTCTAAAGCTCTTTGGGAACTGCTTGCGTAGCCCCACACACCTGGGGGCTGCAGGCTTTCCTGCTGCCTTCAGCCTCAAAACCACCCTTTCCCACTTGGCCCCGCGCCAGGCACAAAAATGGCCATATGTCTGGAGACTGTTCCCACGCCCAAAGAGCCAGCAGGGAAAACTATGCCTTGTTCTAAAGCTCTTTGGGAACGGCTTGCGTAGCCCCCAGACCTGGGGGCTGCAGGCTTTCCTGCTGCCTTCAGCCTCAAAACCACCCTTTCCCACTTGGCGCCGCGCCAGGCACAAAAATGGCCATATGTCTGGAGACTGGTCCCACGCCCAAAGAGCCAGCAGGGAAAACTATGCCTTGTTCTAAAGCTCTTTGGGAACCGCTTGCGTAGCCCCACACACCTGGGGGCTGCAGGCTTTCCTGCTGCCTTCAGCCTCAAAACCACCCTTTCCCACATGGCGTCACGCAAGGCACAAAATGGCCATATGTCTCGAGAATGGTCCCACGCCCAAAGAGCCAGCAGGGAAAACTATGCCTTGTTCTAAAGCTCTTTGGGAACCGCTTGCGTAGCCCCACACACCTGGGGGCTGCAGGCTTTCCTGCTGCCTTCAGCCTCAAAACCACCGTTTCCCACATGGCGCCGCGCCAAGCCCAAAAATAGCCATATATCTGGAGACTGGTCCCACGCCCAAAGAGCCAGCAGGGAAAACTATGCCTTGTTCTAAAGCTCTTTGGGAACCGCTTGCGTAGCCCCACACACCTGGGGGCTGCAGGCTTTCCTGCTGCCTTCAGCCTCAAAACCACCCTTTCCCACTTGGCCCCGCGCCAGGCCCAAAAATGGCCATATGTCTGGAGACTGTTCCCACGCCCAAAGAGACAGCAGGGAAAACTATGCCTTGTTCTAATGCTCTTTGGGAACGGCTTGCGTAGCCCCACACACCTGGGGGCTGCAGGCTTTCCTGCTGCCTTCAGCCTCAAAACCACCCTTTCCCACTTGGCGCCGCGCCAGGCACAAAAATGGCCATATGTCTGGAGACTGGTCCCACGCCCAAAGAGCCAGCAGGGAAAACTATGCCTTGTTCTAAAGCTCTTTGGGAACCGCTTGCGTAGACCCACACACCTGGGGGCTGCAGGCTTTCCTGCTGCCTTCAGCCTCAAAACCACACTTTCCCACATGGCGCCGCGCCAGGCCCAAAAATGGCCATATATCTGGAGATTGGTTCCACGCCCAAAGAGCCAGCAGGGAAAACGATGCCTTATTCTAAAGGTCTTTGGGAACCTCTTGCGTAGCCCCACAGACCTGGGGGCTGCAGGCTTTCCGGCTGCCTTCAGCCTCAAAACCACCCTTTCCCACTTGGCGCCGCGCCAGGCCCAAAAATGGCCATATGTCTGGAGACTGGTCCCACGCCCAAAGAGCCAGCAGGGAAAACTATGCCTTGTACTAAAGCTCTTTGGGAACGGCTTGCGTAGCCCCACACACCTGGGGGTTGCAGGCTTTCCTGCTGCCTTCAGCCTCAAAACCACCCTTTCCCACATGGCGCCACGCCAGGCCCAAAAATGGCCATATGTCTGGAGACTGGTCCCACGCCCAAGAGCCAGCAGGGAAAACTATGCCTTGTTCTAAAGCTCTTTGGGAACCACTTGCGTAGCCCCACACACCTGGGGGATGCAGGCTTTCCTGCTGCCTTCAGCCTCCAAACACCCCTTTCCCATTTGGCCCCGCGCCAGGCCCAAAAATGGCCATATGTCTGGAGACTGGTCCCTTTCCCAAAGAGCCAGCAGGGAAAACTATGCCTTGTTCTAAAGCTCTTTGGGAACCGCTTGCGTAGCCCCACACACCTGGGGGCTGCAGGCTTTTCTCGCGCTTTCAGCCTCAAAACAACCCTTTCCCTCATGGCGTCACGAAAGGCACAAAAATGGCCATATGTGTGGAGGTTGGTCCCACGCCCAAAGAGCCAGCAGGGAAAACTATGCCTTGTTCTAAAGCTCTTTGGGAACCGCTTGCGTAGCCCCACAGACCTGGGGGCTGCAGGCTTTCCTGCTGCCTTCAGCCTCAAAACCACCGTTTCCCACATGGCGCCGCGCCAAGCCCAAAAATGGCCATATATCTGGAGACTGGTCCCACGCCCAAAGAGCCAGCAGGGAAAACTATGCCTTGTTCTAAAGCTCTTTGGGAACCGCTTGCGTAGCCCCACACACCTGGGGGCTGCAGGCTTTCCTGCTGCCTTCAGCCTCAAAACCACCCTTTCCCACTTGGCCCCGCGCCAGGCACAAAAATGGCCATATGTCTGGAGACTGTTCCCACGCCCAAAGAGACAGCAGGGAAAACTATGCCTTGTTCTAATGCTCTTTGGGAACGGCTTGCGTAGCCCCACACACCTGGGGGCTGCAGGCTTTCCTGCTGCCTTCAGCCTCAAAACCACCCTTTCCCACTTGGCGCCGCGCCAGGCCCAAAAATGGCCATATGTCTGGAGACTGGTCCCACGCCCAAAGAGCCAGCAGGGAAAACTATGCCTTGTTCTAAAGCTCTTTGGGAACCACTTGCGTAGACCCACACACCTGGGGGCTGCAGGCTTTCCTGCTGCCTTCAGCCTCAAAACCACACTTTCCCACATGGCGCCGCGCCAGGCCCATAATGGCCATATATCTGGAGATTGGTTCCACGCCCAAAGAGCCAGCAGGGAAAACGATGCCTTATTCTAAAGCTCTTTGGGAACCTCTTGCGTAGCCCCGTAGACCTGGGGGCTGCAGGCTTTCCTGCTGCCTTCAGCCTCAAAACCACCCTTTCCCACTTGGCGCCGCGCCAGGCCCAAAAATGGCCATATGTCTGGAGACTGGTCCCACGCCGAAAGAGCCAGCAGGGAAAACTATGCCTTGTACTAAAGCTCTTTGGGAACCGCTTGCGTAGCCCCACACACCTGGGGGTTGCAGGCTTTCCTGCTGCCTTCAGCCTCAAAACCACCCTTTCCCACATGGCGCCACGCCAGGCCCAAAAATGGCCATATGTCTGGAGACTGGTCCCACGCCCAAGAGCCAGCAGGGAAAACTATGCCTTGTTCTAAAGCTCTTTGGGAACCGCTTGCGTAGCCCCACAGACCTGGGGGCTGCAGGCTTTTCTCGCGCTTTCAGCCTCAAAACAACCCTTTCCCTCATGGCGTCACGAAAGGCACAAAAATGGCCATATGTGTGGAGGTTGGTCCCACGCCCAAAGAGCCAGCAGGGAAAACTATGCCTTGTTCTAAAGCTCTTTGGGAACCGCTTGCGTAGCCCCACACACCTGGGGGCTGCAGGCTTTCCTGCTGCCTTCAGCCTCAAAACCACCCTTTCCCACTTGGCCCCGCGCCAGGCCCAAAAATGGCCATATGTCTGGAGACTGGTCCCACGCCCAAAGAGACAGCAGGGAAAACTATGCCTTGTTCTAATGCTCTTTGGGAACGGCTTGCGTAGCCCCACAGACCTGGGGGATGCAGGCTTTCCTGCTGCCTTCAGCCTCAAAACCACCCTTTCCCACATGGCGTCACGCCAGGCCCAAAAATGGCCATATGTCTGGAGACTGGTCCCACGCCCAAAGAGCCAGCAGGGAAAACTATGCCTTGTTCTAAAGCTCTTTGGGAACCGCTTGCGTAGACCCACACACCTGGGGGCTGCAGGCTTTCCTGCTGCCTTCAGCCTCAAAACCACACTTTCCCACATGGCGCCGCGCCAGGCCCAAAAATGGCCATATATCTGGAGATTGGTTCCACGCCCAAAGAGCCAGCAGGGAAAACGATGCCTTATTCTAAAGCTCTTTGGGAACCTCTTGCGTAGCCCCGTAGACCTGGGGGCTGCAGGCTTTCCTGCTGCCTTCAGCCTCAAAACCACCCTTTCCCACTTGGCGCCGCGCCAGGCCCAAAAATGGCCATATGTCTGGAGACTGGTCCCACGCCCAAAGAGCCAGCAGGGAAAACTATGCCTTGTTCTAAATCTCTTTGGGAACCGCTTGCGTAGCCCCACACACCTGGGGGCTGCAGGCTTTCCTGCTGCCTTCAGCCTCAAAACCACCCTTTCCCACATGGCGTCACGCAAGGCACAAAAAAGGCCATATGTCTAGAGACTGGTCCCACGCCCAAAGAGCCAGCAGGGAAAACTATGCCTTGTTCTAAAGCTCTTTGGGAACCGCTTGCGTAGCCCCACACACCTGGGGGCTGCAGGCTTTCCTGCTGCCTTCAGCCTCAAAACCACCCTTTCCCACATGGCGCTGCGCCAAGCCCAAAAATGCCCATATGTCTGGAGACTGGTCCCACGCCCAAGAGCCATCAGGGAAAACTATGCCTTGTTCTAAAGCTCTTTGGGAACCGCTTGCGTAGCCCCACACACCTGAGGGCTGCAGGCTTTCCTGCTCTCTTCAGCCTCAGAAGAACCCTTTCGCACTTGGCGCCGCGCCAGGCCCAAAAATGGCCATATGTCTGGAGATTGGTTCCATGCCCAAAGAGCCAGCAGGGAAAACTATGGCTTTTTCTAAAGCTCTTTGGGAACCGCTTGCGTAGCCCCACACACCTGGGGGCTGCAGGCTTTCCTGCTGCCTTCAGCCTCAAAACCACCCTTTCCCACATGGCGTCACGCCAGGCAGAAAAATGGCCATATGTCTGGAGGTTGGTCCCACGCCCAAAGAGCCAGCAGGGAAAACTATGCCTTGTTCTAAAGCTCTTTGGGAACCGCTTGCGTAGCCCCACACTCCTGGGGGCTGCAGGCTTTCCTGCTGCCTTCAGCCTCAGAAGAACCCTTTCGCACTTGGCGCCGCGCCAGGCCCAAAAATGGCCATATGTCTGGAGACTGGTCCCACGCCCAAAGAGCCAGCAGGGAAAACTATGCCTTGTTCTAAAGCTCTTTGGGAACCGCTTGCGTAGCCCCACACAAACTGGGGGCTGCAGGCTTTTCTCGCGCTTTCAGCCTCAAAACCACCCTTTCCCACTTGGCGCTGCTCCAGGCCCAAAAATGGCCATATGTCTGGAGACTGGTCCCTTTCCCAAAGAGCCAGCAGGGAAAACTATGCCTTGTTCTAAATCTCTTTGGGAACCGCTTGCGTGGCCCCACACACCTGGGGGCTGCAGGCTTTCCTGCTGCCTTCAGCCTCAAAACCACCCTTTCCCACATGGCGTCACGCCAGGCACAAAAATGGCCATATGTCTTGAGGTTGGTCCAACGCCCAAAGAGCCAGCAGGGAAAACTATGCCTTGTTCTAAAGCTCTTTGGGAACCGCTTGCGTAGCCCCACACACCTGGGGGCTGCAGGCTTTCCTGCTCTCTTCAGCCTCAGATGAACCCTTTCCCACTTGGCGCCGCGCCAGGCCCAAAAATGGCCAAATGTCTGGAGACTGGTCCCACACCCAAAGAGCCAGCAGGGAAAACTATGCCTTGTTCTAAGGCTCTTTGGGAACCGCTTGCATAGCCCCACACACCTGGGGGCTGCAGGCTTTCCTGCTGCCTTCAGCCTCAAAACCACCCTTTCCCACTTGGCGCCGCGCCAGGCCCAAAAATGGCCATATGTCTGGAGACTGGTCCCACGCCCAAAGAGCCAGCAGGGAAAACTATGCCTTGTTCTAAATCTCTTTGGGAACCGCTTGCGTGGCCCCACACACCTGGGGGCTGCAGGCTTTCCTGCTGCCTTCAGCCTCAAAACCACCCTTTCCCACATGGCGTCACGCCAGGCAGAAAAATGGCCATATGTCTGGAGGTTGGTCCCACGCCCAAAGAGCCAGCAGGGAAAACTATGCCTTGTTCTAAAGCTCTTTGGGAACCGCTTGCGTAGCCCCATACAAACTGGGGGCTGCAGGCTTTTCTCGCGCTTTCAGCCTCAAAACCACCCTTTCCCACTTGGCGCTGCTCCAGGCCGAAAAATGGCCATATGTCTGGAGACTGGTCCCTTTCCCAAAGAGCCAGCAGGGAAAACTATGCCTTGTTCTAAAGCTCTTTGGGAACCGCTTGCGTGGCCCCACAGACCTGGGGGCTGCAGGCTTTCCTGCTGCCTTCAGCCTCAAAACCACCCTTTCCCACTTGGCGTCACGCCAGGCACAAAAATGGCCATATGTCTTGAGGTTGGTCCCACGCCCAAAGAGCCAGCAGGGAAAACTATGCCTTGTTCTAAAGCTCTTTGGGAACCGCTTGCATAGCCCCACACACCTGGGGGCTGCAGGCTTTCCTGCTGCCTTCAGCCTCCAAACACCCCTTTCCCACTTGGCGCCGCGCCAGGCCCAAAAATGGCCATATGTCTGGAGACTGGTCCCACGCCCAAAGAGCCAGCAGGGAAAACTATGCCTTGTTCTAAAGCTCTTTGGGAACCGCTTGCGTAGCCCCACAGACCTGGGGGCTGCAGGCATTCCTGCTGCCTTCAGCCTCAAAACCACCCTTTCCCACATGGCCCCGCGCCAGGCAGAAAAATGGCCATATGTCTGGAGACTGGTCCCACGCCCAAAGAGCCAGCAGGGAAAACTATGCCTTGTTCTAAAGCTCTTTGGGAACCGCTTGCGTAGCCCCACACACCTGAGGGCTGCAGGCTTTCCTGCTCTCTTCAGCCTCAGAAGAACCCTTTCGCACTTGGCGCCGCGCCAGGCCCAAAAATGGCCATATGTCTGGAGATTAGTTCCATGCCCAAAGAGCCAGCAGGGAAAACTATGGCTTTTTCTAAAGCTCTTTGGGAACCGCTTGCGTAGCCCCACACTCCTGGGGGCTGCAGGCTTTCCTGCTGCCTTCAGCCTCAAAACCACCCTTTCCCACATGGCGTCACGCCAGGCAGAAAAATGGCCATATGTCTGGAGGTTGGTCCCACGCCCAAAGAGCCAGCAGGGAAAACTATGCCTTGTTCTAAAGCTCTTTGGGAACCGCTTGCGTAGCCCCACACTCCTGGGGGCTGCAGGCTTTCCTGCTGCCTTCAGCCTCAGAAGAACCCTTTCGCACTTGGCGCCGCGCCAGGCCCAAAAATGGCCATATGTCTGGAGACTGGTCCCACGCCCAAAGAGCCAGCAGGGAAAACTATGCCTTGTTCTAAAGCTCTTTGGGAACCGCTTGCGTAGCCCCACACAAACTGGGGGCTGCAGGCTTTTCTCGCGCTTTCAGCCTCAAAACCACCCTTTCCCACTTGGCGCTGCTCCAGGCCCAAAAATGGCCATATGTCTGGAGACTGGTCCCACGCCCAAAGAGCCAGCAGGGAAAACTATGCCTTGTTCTAAATCTCTTTGGGAACCGCTTGCGTGGCCCCACAGACCTGGGGGCTGCAGGCTTTCCTGCTGCCTTCAGCCTCAAAACCACCCTTTCCCACATGGCGTCACGCCAGGCACAAAAATGGCCATATGTCTTGAGGTTGGTCCAACGCCCAATTCGCCAGCAGGGAAAACTATGCCTTGTTCTAAAGCTCTTTGGGAACCGCTTGCGTAGCCCCACACACCTGGGGGCTGCAGGCTTTCCTGCTCTCTTCAGCCTCAGATGAACCCTTTCCCACTTGGCGCCGCGCCAGGCCCAAAAATGGCCAAATGTCTGGAGACTGGTCCCACGCCCAAAGAGCCAGCAGGGAAAACTATGGCTTTTTCTAAAGCTCTTTGGGAACCGCTTGCGTAGCCCCACACACCTGAGGGCTGCCGGCTTTCCTGCTCTCTTCAGCCTCAGAAGAACCCTTTCGCACTTGGCGCCGCGCCAGGCCCAAAAATGGCCATATGTCTGGATATTGGTTCCATGCCCAAAGAGCCAGCAGGGAAAACTATGGCTTTTTCTAAAGCTCTTTGGGAACCGCTTGCGTAGCCCCACAGACCTGGGGGCTGCAGGCTTTCCTGCTGCCTTCAGCCTCAAAACCACCCTTTCCCACATGGCGTCACGCCAGGCAGAAAAATGGCCATATGTCTGGAGGTTGGTCCCACGCCCAAAGAGCCAGCAGGGAAAACTATGCCTTGTTCTAAAGCTCTTTGGGAACCGCTTGCGTAGCCCCACACTCCTGGGGGCTGCAGGCTTTCCTGCTGCCTTCAGCCTCAGAAGAACCCTTTCGCACTTGGCGCCGCGCCAGGCCCAAAAATGGCCATATGTCTGGAGACTGGTCCCACGCCAAAAGAGCCAGCAGGGAAAACTATGCCTTGTTCTAAAGCTCTTTGGGAACCGCTTGCGTAGCCCCACACAAACTGGGGGCTGCAGGCTTTTCTCGCGCTTTCAGCCTCAAAACCACCCTTTCCCACTTGGCGCTGCTCCAGGCCCAAAAATGGCCATATGTCTGGAGAATGGTCCCTTTACCAAAGAGCCAGCAGGGAAAACGATGCCTTGTTCTAAAGCTCTTTGGGAACCGCTTGCGTGGCCCCACAGACCTGGGGACTGCAGGCTTTCCTGCTGCCTTCAGCCTCAAAACCACCCTTTCCCACATGGCGTCACGCCAGGCACAAAAATGGCCATATGTCTGGAGGTTGGTCCCACGCCCAAAGAGCCAGCAGGGAAAACTATGCCTTGTTCTAAAGCTCTTTGGGAACCGCTTGCGTAGCCCCACACACCTGGGGGCTGCAGGCTTTCCTGCTGCCTTCAGCCTCCAAACACCCCTTTCCCATTTGGCGCCGCGCCAGGCCCAAAAATGGCCATATGTCTGGAGACTGGTCCCTTTCCCAAAGAGCCAGCAGGGAAAACTATGCCTTGTTCTAAAGCTCTTTGGGAACCGCTTGCGTAGCCCCACACACCTGGGAGATGCAGGCTTTCCTGCTGCCTTCAGCCTCAAAACCACCCTTTCCCACTTGGCGCCGCGCCAGTCCCAAGAATGGCCATATGTCTGGATACTGGTCCCACGCCCAAAGAGCCAGCAGGGAAAACTATGGCTTTTTCTAAAGCTCTTTGGGAACCGCTTGCGTAGCCCCACACACCTGGGGGCTGCAGGCTTTCCTGCTGCCTTCAGCCTCAAAACCACCCTTTCCCACATGGCGTCACGCCAGGCAGAAAAATGGCCATATGTCTGGAGGTTGGTCCCACGCCCAAAGAGCCAGCAGGGAAAACTATGCCTTGTTCTAAAGCTCTTTGGGAACCGCTTGCGTAGCCCCACACTCCTGGGGGCTGCAGGCTTTCCTGCTGCCTTCAGCCTCAGAAGAACCCTTTCGCACTTGGCGCCGCGCCAGGCCCAAAAATAACCATATGTCTGGAGACTGGTCCCACGCCCAAAGAGCCAGCAGGGAAAACTATGCCTTGTTCTAAAGCTCTTTGGGAACCGCTTGCGTAGCCCCATACAAACTGGGGGCTGCAGGCTTTTCTCGCGCTTTCAGCCTCAAAACCACCCTTTCCCACTTGGCGCTGCTCTAGGCCGAAAAATGGCCATATGTCTGGAGACTGGTCCCTTTCCCAAAGAGCCAGCAGGGAAAACTATGCCTTGTTCTAAAGCTCTTTGGGAACCGCTTGCGTGGCCCCACAGACCTGGGGGCTGCAGGCTTTCCTGCTGCCTTCAGCCTCAAAACCACCCTTTCCCACATGGCGTCACGCCAGGCACAAAAATGGCCATATGTCTTGAGGTTGGTCCCACGCCCAAAGAGCCAGCAGGGAAAACTATGCCTTGTTCTAAAGCTCTTTGGGAACCGCTTGCATAGCCCCACACCTCTGGGGGCTGCAGGCTTTCCTGCTGCCTTCAGCCTCCAAACACCCCTTTCCCATTTGGCGCCGCGCCAGGCCCAAAAATGGCCATATGTCTGGAGACTGGTCCCACGCCCAAAGAGCCAGCAGGGAAAACTATGCCTTGTTCTAAAGCTCTTTGGGAACCGCTTGCGTAGCCCCACAGACCTGGGGGCTGCAGGCATTCCTGCTGCCTTCAGCCTCAAAACCACCCTTTCCCACATGGCCCCGCGCCAGGCAGAAAAATGGCCATATGTCTGGAGACTGGTCCCACGCCCAAAGAGCCAGCAGGGAAAACTATGCCTTGTTCTAAAGCTATTTGGGAACCGCTTGCGTAGCCCCACACACCTGGGGGCTGCAGGCTTTCCTGCTCTCTTCAGCCTCAGAAGAACCCTTTCGCACTTGGCGCCGCGCCAGGCCCAAAAATGGCCAAATGTCTGGAGACTGGTCCCACACCCAAAGAGCCAGCAGGGAAAACTATGCCTTGTTCTAAAGCTCTTTGGGAACCGCTTGCGTAGCCCCACACACCTGAGGGCTGCAGGCTTTCCTGCTCTCTTCAGCCTCAGAAGAACCCTTTCGCACTTGGCGCCGCGCCAGGCCCAAAAATGGCCATATGTCTGGAGATTGGTTCCATGCCCAAAGAGCCAGCAGGGAAAACTATGGCTTTTTCTAAAGCTCTTTGGGAACCGCTTGCGTAGCCCCACACACCTGGGGGCTGCAGGCTTTCCTGCTGCCTTCAGCCTCAAAACCACCCTTTCCCACATGGCGTCACGCCAAGCAGAAAAATGGCCATATGTCTGGAGACTGGTCCCACGCCCAAAGAGCCAGCAGGGAAAACTATTCCTTGTTCTAAAGCTCTTTGGGAACCGCTTGCGTAGCCCCACACTCCTGGGGGCTGCAGGCTTTCCTGCTGCCTTCAGCCTCAGAAGAACCCTTTCGCACTTGGCGCCGCGCCAGGCCCAAAAATGGCCATATGTCTGGAGACTGGTCCCACGCCCAAAGAGCCAGCAGGGAAAACTATGCCTTGTTCTAAAGCTCTTTGGGAACCGCTTGCGTAGCCCCACACAAACTGGGGGCTGCAGGCTTTTCCCGCGCTTTCAGCCTCAAAACCACCCTTTCCCACTTGGCGCTGCTCCAGGCCCAAAAATGGCCATATGTCTGGAGACTGGTCCCTTTCCCAAAGAGCCAGCAGGGAAAACTATGCCTTGTTCTAAAGCTCTTTGGGAACCGCTTGCGTAGCCCCACACACCTGGGAGATGCAGGCTTTCCTGCTGCCTTCAGCCTCAAAACCACCCTTTCCCACTTGGCGCCGCGCCAGTCCCAAGAATGGCCATATGTCTGGATACTGGTCCCACGCCCAAAGAGCCAGCAGGGAAAACTATGCCTTGTTCTAAAGCTCTTTGGGAACCGCTTGCGTAGCCCCAGAGACCTGGGGGCTGCAGGCTTTCCTGCTGCCTTCAGCCTCAAAACCACCCTTTCCCACATGGCGTCACGTCAGGCCCAAAAATGGCCATATGTCTGGAGGTTGGTCCCACGCCCAAAGAGCCAGCAGGGAAAACTATGCCTTGTTCTAAAGCTCTTTGGGAACCGCTTGCGTAGCCCCACACACCTGGGGGCTGCAGGCTTTCCTGCTGCCTTCAGCCTCAAAACCACCCTTTCCCACTTGGCGACGCGCCAGGCCCAAAAATGGCCATATGTCTGGAGACTGGTCCCACACCCAAAGAGCCAGCAGGGAAAACTATGCCTTGTTCTAAAGCTCTTTGGGAACCGCTTGCGTAGCCCCACACACCTGGGGGCTGCAGGCTTTCCTGCTGTCTTCAGCCTCCAAACACCCCTTTCCCATTTGGCCCCGCGCCAGGCCCAAAAATGGCCATATGTCTGGAGACTGGTCCCACGCCCAAAGAGCCAGCAGGGAAAACTATGCCTTGTACTAAAGCTCTTTGGGAACCGCTTGCGTAGGCCCACACACCTGGGGGCTGCAGGCTTTCCTGCTGCCTTCAGCCTCAAAACCACCCTTTCCCACATGGCGTCACGCCAGGCACAAAAATGGCCATATGTCTGGAGACTGGTCCCACGCCCAAAGAGCCAGCAGGAAAAACTATGCCTTGTTCTAAAGCTCTTTGGGAACCGCTTGCGTAGCCCCACACACCTGGGAGATGCAGGCTTTCCTGCTGCCTTCAGCCTCAAAAGCACCCTTTCCCACTTGGCGCCGAGCCAGGCCCAAGAATGGCCATATGTCTGGAGATTGATCCCAGGCCCAAAGAGCCAGCAGGGAAAACTATGCCTTGTTCTAAAGCTCTTTGGGAACCGCTTGCGTAGCCCCGTAGACCTGGGGGCTGCAGGCTTTCCTGCTGCCTTCAGCCTCCAATCACCCCTTTCCCACTTGGCGCCGCGCCAGGCACAAAAATGGCCATATGTCTGGAGACTGGTCCCTTTCCCAAAGAGCCAGCAGGGAAAACTATGCCTTGTTCTAAAGCTCTTTGGGAACCGCTTGCGTAGCCCCACACACCTGGGGGCTGCAGGCTTTCCTGCTGCCTTCAGCCTCAAAACCACCCTTTCCCACTTGGCGCCTCGCCATGCCCAAAAATGGCCATATATCTGGAGACTGGTCCCACGCCCGAAGAGCCAGCAGGGAAAACTATGCCTTGTTCTAAAGCTCTTTGGGAACCGCTTGCGTAGCCCCACACACCTGGGGGCTGCAGGCTTTCCTGCTGCCTTCAGCCTCAAAACCACCCTTTCCCACTTGGTGCCTCGCAAGGCACAAAAATGGCCATATGTCTGGAGATTGGTCCCACGCCCAAAGAGCCAGCAGGGAAAACTATGCCTTGTTCTAAAGCTCTTTGGGAACCGCTTGCGTAGCCCCACACACCTGGGAGATGCAGGCTTTCCTGCTGCCTTCAGCCTCAAAACCACCCTTTCGCACTTGGCGCCGCGCCAGGCCCAAAAATGGCCATATGTCTGGAGACTGGTCCCACACCCAAAGAGCCAGCAGGGAAAACTATGCCTTGTTCTAAAGCTCTTTGGGAACCGCTTGCGTAGCCCCACACACCTGGGGGCTGCAGGCTTTCCTGCTGCCTTCAGCCTCAGAAGAACCCTTTCGCACTTGGCGCCGCGCCAGGCCCAAGAATGGCCATATGTCTGGAGACTGGTCCCACGCCCAAAGAGCCAGCAGGGAAAATTATGCCTTGTTCTAAAGCTCTTTGGGAACCGCTTGCGTAGCCCCACACACCTGGGGGCTGCAGGCTTTCCTGCTGCCTTCAGCCTCCAAACACCCTTTCCCATTTGGCCCCGCGCCAGGCCCAAAAATGGCCATATGTCTGGAGACTGGTCCCACGCCCAAAGAGCCAGCAGGGAAAACTATGCCTTGTTCTAAAGCTCTTTGGGAACCGCTTGCGTAGCCCCACACACCTGGGAGCTGCAGGCTTTCCTGCTCTCTTCAGCCTCAGAAGAACCCTTTCGCACTTGGCGCGGCGCCAGGCCCAAAAATGGCCATATGTCTGGAGATTGGTTCCATGCCCAAAGAGCCAGCAGGGAAAAATATGGCTTTTTCTAAAGCTCTTTGGGAACCGTTTGCGTAGCCCCACACACCTGGGGGCTGCAGGCTTTCCTGCTGCCTTCAGCCTCAAAACCACCCTTTCCCACTTGTCGCCGCGCCAGGCCCAAAAATGGCCATATGTCTGGAGACTGGTCCCACGCCCAAAGAGCCAGCAGGGAAAACTATGCCTTGTTCTAAAGCTCTTTGGGAACCGCTTGCGTAGCCCCACACACCTGGGGGCTGCAGGCTTTCCTGCTGCCTTCAGCCTCAGCAGAACCCTTTCGCACTTGGCGCCGCGCCAGGCCCAAGAATGGCCATATGTCTGGAGACTGGTCCCACGCCCAAAGAGCCAGCAGGGAAAACTATGCCTTGTTCTAAAGCTCTTTGGGAACCGCTTGCGTAGCCCCACACACCTGGGGGCTGCAGGCTTTCCTGCTGCCTTCAGCCTCCAAACACCCTTTCCCATTTGGCCCCGCGCCAGGCCCAAAAATGGCCATATGTCTGGAGACTGGTCCCATGCCCAAAGAGCCAGCAGGGAAAACTATGCCTTGTTCTAAAGCTCTTTGGGAACCGCTTGCGTAGCCCCACACACCTGGGGGCTGCAGGCTTTCCTGCTGCCCTCAGCCTCAAAACCAGCCTTTCCCACTTGGCGCCGCGCCAGGCCCAAAAATAGCCATATGTCTGGAGACTGGTCCCACGCCCAAAGAGCCAGCAGGGAAAACTATGCCTTGTTCTAAAGCTCTTTGGGAACCGCTTGCGTAGCCCCCCACAAACTGGGGGCTGCAGGCTTTTCTCGCGCTTTCAGCCTCAAAACCACCCTTTCCCACTTGGCGCTGCTCCAGGCCCAAAAATGGCCATATGTCTGGAGACTGGTCCCACGCCCAAAGAGCCAGCAGGGAAAACTATGCCTTGTTCTAAAGCTCTTTGGGAACCGCTTGCGTGGCCCCACACACGTGGGGGCTGCAGGCTTTCCTGCTGCCTTCAGCCTCAAAACCACCCTTTCCCACATGGCGTCACGCCAGGCACAAAAATGGCCATATGTCTGGAGACTGGTCCCACGCCCAAAGAGCCAGCAGGGAAAACTATGCCTTGTTCTAAAGCTCTTTGGGAACCGCTTGCGTAGCCCCACACACCTGGGAGATGCAGGCTTTCCTGCTGCCTTCAGCCTCAAAAGCACCCTTTCCCACTTGGCGCCGCGCCAGGCCCAAGAATGGCCATATGTCTGGAGACTGGTCCCACGCCCAAAGAGCCAGCAGGGAAAACTATGCCTTGTTCTAAAGCTCTTTGGGAACCGCTTGCGTAGCCCCACACACCTGGGGGCTGCAGGCTTTCCTGCTGCCTTCAGCCTCAAAACCACCCTTTCCCACATGGCGTCATGCCAGGCCCAAAAATGGCCATATGTCTGGAGACTGGTCCCACGCCCAAAGAGCCAGCAGGGAAAACTATGCCTTGTACTAAAGCTCTTTGGGAACCGCTTGCGTAGCCCCACACACCTGGGGGCTGCAGGCTTTTCTCGCGCTTTCAGCCTCAAAACCACCCTTTCCCTCATGGCGTCACGCCAGGCACAAAAATGGCCATATTTCTGGAGATTGGTCCCACGCCCAAAGAGCCAGCAGGGAAAACTATGCCTTGTTCTAAAGCTCTTTGGGAACCGCTTGCGTAGGCCCACACACCTGGGGGCTGCAGGCTTTCCTGCTGCCTTCAGCCTCAAAACCACCCTTTCCCACATGGCGTCACGCCAGGCACAAAAATGGCCATATGTCTGGAGACTGGTCCCACGCCCAAAGAGCCCGCAGGGAAAACTATGCCTTGTTCTAAAGCTCTTTGGGAACCGCTTGCGTAGCCCCACACACCTGGGAGATGCAGGCTTTCCTGCTGCCTTCAGCCTCAAAAGCACCCTTTCCCACTTGGCGCCGAGCCAGGCCCAAGAATGGCCATATGTCTGGAGATTGATCCCACGCCCAAAGAGCCAGCAGGGAAAACTATGCCTTGTTCTAAAGCTCTTTGGGAACCGCTTGCGTAGCCCCACACACCTGGGGGCTGCAGGCTTTCCTGCTGCCTTCAGCCTCCAAACACCCCTTTCCCACTTGGCGCCGCGCCAGGCACAAAAATGGCCATATGTCTGGAGACTGGTCCCACGCCCAAAGAGCCAGCAGGGAAAACTATGCCTTGTTCTAAAGCTCTTTGGGAACCGCTTGCGTAGCCCCACAGACCTGGGGGCTGCAGGCTTTCCTGCTGCCTTCAGCCTCAAAACCACCCTTTCCCACATGGCGTCACGCCAGGCCCAAAAATAGCCATATGTCTGGAGACTGGTCCCACGCCCAAAGAGCCAGCAGGGAAAACTATGCCTTGTTCTAAAGCTCTTTGGGAACCGCTTGCGTAGCCCCACACAGCTGAGGTTTGCAGGCTTTCCTGCTCTCTTCAGCCTCAGAAGAACCCTTTCGCACTTGGCGCCGCGCCAGGCCCAAAAATGGCCATATGTCTGGAGATTGGTTCCATGCCCAAAGAGGCAGCAGGGAAAAATATGGCTTTTTCTAAAGCTCTTTGGGAACCGCTTGCGTAGCCCCACACACCTGGGGGATGCAGGCTTTCCTGCTGCCTTCAGCCTCAAAACCACCCTTTCCCACTTGGCGCCGCGCCAGGCCCAAAAATGGCCATATGTCTGGAGACTGGTCCCACGCCCAAAGAGCCAGCAGGGAAAACTATGCCTTGTTCTAAAGCTCTTTGGGAACCGCTTGCGTAGCCCCACACAAACTGGGGGCTGCAGGCTTTTCTCGCGCTTTCAGCCTCAAAACCACCCTTTCCCACTTGGCGCTGCTCCAGGCCCAAAAATGGCCATATGTCTGGAGACTGGTCCCACACCCAAAGAGCCAGCAGGGAAAACTATGCCTTGTTCTAAAGTTCTTTGGGAACCGCTTGCGTAGCCCCACACACCTGGGGGATGCAGGCTTTCCTGCTGCCTTCAGCCTCAAAAGCACCCTTTCCCACTTGGCGCCGCGCCAGGCCCAAAAATGGCCATATGTCTGGAGATTGGTCCCACGCCCAAGAGCCAGCAGGGAAAACTATGCCTTGTTCTAAAGTTCTTTGGGAACCGCTTGCGTAGCCCCACACACCTGGGGGCTGCAGGCTTTTCTCGCGCTTTCAGCCTCAAAACCACCCTTTCCCTCATGGCGTCACGCCAGGCACAAAAATGGCCATATTTCTGGAGGTTGGTCCCACGCCCAAAGAGCCAGCAGGGAAAACTATGCCTTGTTCTAAAGCTCTTTGGGAACCGCTTGCGTAGCCCCACAGACCTGGGGGCTGCAGGCTTTCCTGCTGCCTTCAGCCTCAAAACCACCCTTTCCCACATGGCGTCACGCCAGGCACAAAAATGGCCATATGTCTGGAGGTTGGTCCCACGCCCAAAGAGCCAGCAGGGAAAACTATGCCTTGTTCTAAAGCTCTTTGGGAACCGCTTGCGTAGCCCCACACACCTGGGGGCTGCAGGCTTTCCTGCTCTCTTCAGCCTCAGAAGAACCCTTTCGCACTTGGCGCTGCGCCAGGCCCAAAAATGGCCATATGTCTGGAGATTGGTTCCATGCCCAAAGAGCCAGCAGGGAAAACTATGCCTTGTTCTAAAGCTCTTTGGGAACCGCTTGCGTAGCTCCACACACCTGGGGGCTGCAGGCTTTCCTGCTGCCTTCAGCCTCAAAACCACCCTTTCCCACTTGGCGCTGCTCCAGGCCCAAAAATGGCCATATGTCTGGAGACTGGTGCCACGCCCAAAGAGCCAGCAGGGAAAACTATGCCTTGTTCTAAAGCTCTTTGGGAACCGCTTGCGTAGCCCCACACACCTGGGGGCTGCAGGCTTTCCTGCTTCCTTCAGCCTCAAAACCACCCTTTCCCACTTGGCGCCGCGCCAGGCCCAAAAATGGCCATATGTCTGGAGACTGGTCCCACGCCCAAAGAGCCAGCAGGGAAAACTATGCCTTGTTCTAAAGCTCTTTGGGAACCGCTTGCGTAGCCCCACACACCTGGGGGCTGCAGGCTTTTCTCGCGCTTATAGCCTCAAAACCACCCTTTCCCTCATGGCGTCACGCCAGGCACAAAAATGGCCATATGTCTGGAGACTGGTCCCACGCCCAAAGAGCCAGCAGGGAAAACTATGCCTTGTTCTAAAGCTCTTTGGGAACCGCTTGCGTAGCCCCACACACCTGGGGGCTGCAGGCTTTTCTCGCGCTTTCAGCCTCAAAACCACCCTTTCCCTCATGGCGTCACGCCAGGCACAAAAATGGCCATATGTCTGGAGACTGGTCCCACGCCCAAAGAGCCAGCAGGGAAAACTATGCCTTGTTCTAAAGCTCTTTGGGAACCGCTTGCGTAGCCCCACACAAACTGGGGGCTGCAGACTTTCCTGCTGCCTTCAGCCTCAAAACCACCCTTTCCCACTTGGCGCTGCTCCAGGCCCAAAAATGGCCATATGTCTGGAGACTGGTCCCTTTCCCAAAGAGCCAGCAGGGAAAACTATGCCTTGTTCTAAAGTTCTTTGGGAACCGCTTGCGTGGCCCCACAGGCCTGGGGGCTGCAGGCTTTCCTGCTGCCTTCAGCCTCAAAACCACCCTTTCCCACATGGCGTCACGCCAGGCACATAAATGGCCATATGTCTTGAGGTTGGTCCCACGCCCAAAGAGCCAGCAGGGAAAACTATGCCTTGTTCTAAAGCTCTTTGGGAACCGCTTGCGTAGCCGCACACACCTGGGAGATGCCTGCTTTCCTGCTGCCTTCAGCCTGAAAAGCACCCTTTCCCACTTGGCTCCGCGCCATGCCCAAGAATGGCCATATGTCTGGAGACTGGTCCCACGCCCAAAGAGCCAGCAGGGAAAACTATGACTTGTTCTAAAGCTCTTTGGGAACCGCTTGCGTAGCCCCACACACCTGGGGACTGCAGGCTTTCCTGCTGCCTTCAGCCTCCAAACACCCCTTTCCCACTTGGCGCCGCGCCAGGCCCAAAAATGGCCATATGTCTGGAGACTGGTCCCTTTCCCAAAGAGCCAGCAGGGAAAACTATGCCTTGTTCTAAAGCTCTTTGGGAACCGCTTGCGTAGCCCCACACACCTGGGGGCTGCAGGCTTTCCTGCTGTCTTCAGCCTCCAAACACCCCTTTACCATTTGGCGCCGCGCCAGGCACAAAAATGGCCATATGTCTGGAGACTGGTCCCACGCCCAAAGAGCCAGCAGGGAAAACTATGCCTTGTACTAAAGCTCTTTGGGAACCGCTTGCGTAGCCCCACAGACCTGGGGGCTGCAGGCTTTCCTGCTGCCTTCAGCCTCAAAACCACCCTTTCCCACATGGCGTCACGCCAGGCAGAAAAATGGCCATATGTCTGGAGGTTTGTCCCACGCCCAAAGAGCCAGCAGGGAAAACTATGCCTTGTTCTAAAGCTCTTTGGGAACCGCTTGCGTAGCCCCACAGACGTGGGGGCTGAAGGCTTTCCTGCTCTCTTCAGCCTCAGAAGAACCCTTTCGCACTTGGCGCCGCGCCAGGCCCAAAAATGGCCATATGTCTGGAGATTGGTTCCATGCCCAAAGAGCCAGCAGGGAAAACTATGCCTTGTTCTAAAGCTCTTTGGGAACCGCTTGCGTAGCCCCACACACCTGGGGGATGCAGGCTTTCCTGCTGCCTTCAGCCTCAAAACCACCCTTTCCCACTTGGCGCCGCGCCAGGCCCAAAAATGGCCATATGTCTGGAGACTGGTCCCACGCCCAAAGAGCCAGCAGGGAAAACTATGCCTTGTTCTAAAGCTCTTTGGGAACCGCTTGCGTAGCCCCACACACCTGGGGGCTGCAGGCTTTCCTGCTGTCTTCAGCCTCCAAACACCCCTTTCCCTTTTGGCGCCGCGCCAGGCCCAAAAATGGCCATATGTCTGGAGACTGGTCCCACGCCCAAAGAGCCAGCAGGGAAAACTATGCCTTGTACTAAAGCTCTTTGGGAACCGCTTGCGTAGCCCCACACAAACTGGGGGCTGCAGGCTTTTCTCGCGCTTTCAGCCTCAAAACCACCCTTTCCCTCATGGCGTCACGCCAGGCACAAAAATGGCCATATTTCTGGAGGTTGGTCCCACGCCCAAAGAGCCAGCAGGGAAAACTATGCCTTGTTCTAAAGCTCTTTGGGAACCGCTTGCGTAGGCCCACACACCTGGGGGCTGCAGGCTTTCCTGCTGCCTTCAGCCTCAAAACCACCCTTTCCCACTTGGCGTCACGCCAGGCACAAAAATGGCCATATGTCTGGATACTGGTCCCAAGCCCAAAGAGCCAGCAGGGAAAACTATGCCTTGTTCTAAAGCTCTTTGGGAACCTCTTGCGTAGCCCCACACACCTGGGGGCTGCAGGCTTTCCTGCTGCCTTCAGCCTCAAAAGCACCCTTTCCCACTTGGCGCCGCGCCAGTCCCAAAAATGGCCATATGTCTGGATACTGGTCCCACGCCCAAAGAGCCAGCAGGGAAAACTATGCCTTGTTCTAAAGCTCTTTGGGAACCGCTTGCGTAGCCCCACACACCTGGGGGCTGCAGGCTTTCCTGCTGCCTTCAGCCTCAAAACCACCCTTTCCCACTTGGCCCCGCTCCAGGCCCAAAAAAGGTCATATGTCTGGAGATTGGTCCCACGCCCAAAGAGCCAGCAGGGAAAACTATGCCTTGTTCTAAAGCTCTTTGGGAACCGCTTGCGTAGCCCCACACACCTGGGGGCTGCAGGCTTTCCTGCTGCCTTCAGCCTCAAAACCACCCTTTTCCCACATGGCGTCACGCCAGGCACGAAAATGGCCATATGTCTGGAGGTTGGTCCCATGCCCAAAGAGCCAGCAGGGAAAACTATGCCTTGTTCTAAAGCTCTTTGGGAACCGCTTGCGTAGCCCCACACACCTGGGGGCTGCAGGCTTTCCTGCTCTCTTCAGCCTCAGAAGAACCCTTTCGCACTTGGCGCCGCGCCGGGCCCAAAAATGGCCATATGTCTGGAGATTGGTTCCACGCCCAAAGAGCCAGCATGAAAACTATGGCTTTTTCTAAAGCTCTTTGGGAACCGCTTGCGTAGCCCCACACAAACTGGGGGCTGCAGGCTTTCCTGCTGCCTTCAGCCTCAAAACCACCCTTTCCCACTTGGCGCCGCGCAAGGCCCAAAAATGGCCATATGTCTGGAGACTGGTCCCACGCCCAAAGAGCCAGCAGGGAAAACTATGCCTTGTTCTAAAGCTCTTTGGGAACCGCTTTCGTAGCCCCACACAGACTGGGGGCTGCAGGCTTTTCTCGCGCTTTCAGCCTTAAAACCACCCTTTCCCACTTGGCGCTGCGCCAGGCCCAAAAATGGCCATATGTCTGGAGACTGGTCCCACGCCCAAAGAGCCAGCAGGGAAAACTATGCCTTGTTCTAAAGCTCTTTGGGAACCTCTTGCGTAGCCCCACACACCTGGGGGCTGCAGGCTTTCCTGCTGCCTTCAGCCTCAAAAGCACCCTTTCCCACTTGGCGCCGCGCCAGGCACAAAAATGGCCATATGTCTGGAGACTGGTCCCACGCCCAAAGAGCCAGCAGGGAAAATTATGCCTTGTTCTAAAGCTCTTTGGGAACCGCTTGCGTAGCCCCACACACCTGGGGGCTGCAGGCTTTCCTGCTGCCTTCAGCCTCAAAACCACCCTTTCCCACTTGGCCCCGCGCCAGGCCCAAAAATGGCCATATGTCTGGAGACTGGTCCCACGCCCAAAGAGCCAGCAGGGAAAACTATGCCTTGTTCTAAAGCTCTTTGGGAACCGCTTGCGTAGCCCCACACCTCTGGGGGCTGCAGGCTTTCCTGCTGCCTTCAGCCTCAAAACCACCCTTTCCCACTTGGCCCCGTGCCAGGCCCAAAAATGGCCATATGTCTGGAGACTGGTCCCACGCCCAAAGAGCCAGCAGGGAAAACTATGCCTTCTTCTAAAACTCTTTCTCAGTTATCTTTGTGCTGTAAATCTCCCAACAGCCAAATGCAAAAGCAGCAAACATCTCGCTGTATGTCCCACATCCAAAGTGCCAAGAGAGAGCTTGCTCTCCCTGTCTTTGAGTACTGTTTGCACTGTCCCGATTACCTCTTTGCTAACATTCTCTTCAGAGCTGCAGTGAAACCAGGAACCACGTGGAGAAGGCACCCACACTGAAAGTGCCTGGAGGGAACATTGGGGCTTCTTCTCAGTGTCTCTGACATAGGGTTTCACTGTCCCGGGAAAGTCTCTGCTAACACCCTGCAGAGCGCTGTGCCCAATATACAGAAATGTCTTGCGGTATCCCCTACAGGGAAAGTGCCAGGAGGGAAAAGTGAGGATTATGTTTAGACTTTCTCGGAACTGCTTCAAATCAACTAGATATCTTTGTGCTGTAAATCTCCCAACAGCCAAATGTAAAAGCAGCAAACATCTCGCTGTATGTCCCACATCCAAAGTGCCAAGAGAGTAATGTAGAGCTTGCTCTCCCTGTCTTTGAGTACTGTTTGCACTGTCCCGATTACCTCTTTGCTAACATTCTCTTCAGAGCTGCAGTGAAACCAGGAACCACGTGGAGAAGGCACCCACACTGAAAGTGCCTGGAGGGAACATTGGGGCTTCTTCTCAGTGTCTCTGATATAGGGTTTCACTGTCCCGGGAAACTCTCTGCTAACACCCTGCAGAGCGCTGTGCCCAATATACAGAAACGTCTTGCGGTATCCCCTACAGGGAAAGTGCCAGGAGGGAAAAGTGAGGATTATGTTTAGACTTTCTCGGAACTGCTTCAAATCAACTAGATATCTTTGTGCTGTAAATCTCCCAACAGCCAAATGTAAAAGCAGCAAACATCTCGCTGTATGTCCCACATCCAAAGTGCCAAGAGAGAGCTTGCTCTCCCTGTCTTTGAGTACTGTTTGCACTGTCCCGATTACCTCTTTGCTAACATTCTCTTCAGAGCTGCAGTGAAACCAGGAACCACGTGGAGAAGGCACCCACACTGAAAGTGCCTGGAGGGAACATTGGGGCTTCTTCTCAGTGTCTCTGACATAGGGTTTCACTGTCCCGGGAAACTCTCTGCTAACACCCTGCAGAGCGCTGTGCCCAATATACAGAAACGTCTTGCGGTATCTCCTACAGGGAAAGTGCCAGGAGGGAAAAGTGAGGATTATGTTTAGACTTTCTCGGAACTGCTTCAAATCAACTAGATATCTTTGTGCTGTAAATCTCCCAACAGCCAAATCTAAAAGCAGCAAACATCTCGCTGTATGTCCCACATCCAAAGTGCCAAGACAGAGCTTGCTCTCCCTGTCTTTGAGTACTGTTTGCACTGTCCCGATTACCTCTTTGCTAACATTCTCTTCAGAGCTGCAGTGAAACCAGGAACCACGTGGAGAAGGCACCCACACTGAAAGTGCCTGGAAGGAACGTTGGGGCTTCTTCTCAGTGTCTCTGATATAGGGTTTCACTGTCCCGGGAAACTCTCTGCTAACACCCTGCAGAGCGCTGTGCCCAATATACAGAAACGTCTTGCGGTATCTCCTACAGGGAAAGTGCCAGGAGGGAAAAGTGAGGATTATGTTTAGACTTTCTCGGAACTGCTTCAAATCAACTAGATATCTTTGTGCTGTAAATCTCCCAACAGCCAAATGCAAAAGCAGCAAACATCTCGCTGTATGTCCCACATCCAAAGTGCCAAGAGAGTAATGTAGAGCTTGCTCTCCCTGTCTTTGAGTACTGTTTGCACTGTCCCGATTACCTCTTTGCTAACATTCTCTTCAGAGCTGCAGTGAAACCAGGAACCACGTGGAGAAGGCACCCACACTGAAAGTGCCTGGAGGGAACATTGGGGCTTCTTCTCAGTGTCTCTGATATAGGGTTTCACTGTCCCGGGAAACTCTCTGCTAACACCCTGCAGAGCGCTGTGCCCAATATACAGAAACGTCTTGCGGTATCTCCTACAGGGAAAGTGCCAGGAGGGAAAAGTGAGGATTATGTTTAGACTTTCTCGGAACTGCTTCAAATCAACTAGATATCTTTGTGCTGTAAATCTCCCAACAGCCAAATGTAAAAGCAGCAAACATCTCGCTGTATGTCCCACATCCAAAGTGCCAAGAGAGAGCTTGCTCTCCCTGTCTTTGAGTACTGTTTGCACTGTCCCGATTACCTCTTTGCTAACATTCTCTTCAGAGCTGCAGTGAAACCAGGAACCACGTGGAGAAGGCACCCACACTGAAAGTGCCTGGAGGGAACATTGGGGCTTCTTCTCAGTGTCTCTGATATAGGGTTTCACTGTCCCGGGAAACTCTCTGCTAACACCCTGCAGAGCGCTGTGCCCAATATACAGAAACGTCTTGCGGTATCTCCTACAGGGAAAGTGCCAGGAGGGAAAAGTGAGGATTATGTTTAGACTTTCTCGGAACTGCTTCAAATCAACTAGATATCTTTGTGCTGTAAATCTCCCAACAGCCAAATGTAAAAGCAGCAAACATCTCGCTGTATGTCCCACATCCAAAGTGCCAAGAGAGAGCTTGCTCTCCCTGTCTTTGAGTACTGTTTGCACTGTCCCGATTACCTCTTTGCTAACATTCTCTTCAGAGCTGCAGTGAAACCAGGAACCACGTGGAGAAGGCACCCACACTGAAAGTGCCTGGAAGGAACGTTGGGGCTTCTTCTCAGTGTCTCTGATATAGGGTTTCACTGTCCCGGGAAACTCTCTGCTAACACCCTGCAGAGCGCTGTGCCCAATATACAGAAACGTCTTGCGGTATCTCCTACAGGGAAAGTGCCAGGAGGGAAAAGTGAGGATTATGTTTAGACTTTCTCGGAACTGCTTCAAATCAACTAGATATCTTTGTGCTGTAAATCTCCCAACAGCCAAATGTAAAAGCAGCAAACATCTCGCTGTATGTCCCACATCCAAAGTGCCAAGAGAGAGCTTGCTCTCCCTGTCTTTGAGTACTGTTTGCACTGTCCCGATTACCTCTTTGCTAACATTCTCTTCAGAGCTGCAGTGAAACCAGGAACCACGTGGAGAAGGCACCCACACTGAAAGTGCCTGGAGGGAACATTGGGGCTTCTTCTCAGTGTCTCTGATATAGGGTTTCACTGTCCCGGGAAACTCTCTGCTAACACCCTGCACAGCGCTGTGCCCAATATACAGAAACGTCTTGCGGTATCCCCTACAGGGAAAGTGCCAGGAGGGAAAAGTGAGGATTATGTTTAGACTTTCTCGGAACTGCTTCAAATCAACTAGATATCTTTGTGCTGTAAATCTCCCAACAGCCAAATGTAAAAGCAGCAAACATCTCGCTGTATGTCCCACATCCAAAGTGCCAAGAGAGAGCTTGCTCTCCCTGTCTTTGAGTACTGTTTGCACTGTCCCGATTACCTCTTTGCTAACATTCTCTTCAGAGCTGCAGTGAAACCAGGAACCACGTGGAGAAGGCACCCACACTGAAAGTGCCTGGAGGGAACATTGGGGCTTCTTCTCAGTGTCTCTGATATAGGGTTTCACTGTCCCGGGAAACTCTCTGCTAACACCCTGCAGAGCGCTGTGCCCAATATACAGAAACGTCTTGCGGTATCTCCTACAGGGAAAGTGCCAGGAGGGAAAAGTGAGGATTATGTTTAGACTTTCTCGGAACTGCTTCAAATCAACTAGATATCTTTGTGCTGTAAATCTCCCAACAGCCAAATGTAAAAGCAGCAAACATCTCGCTGTATGTCCCACATCCAAAGTGCCAAGAGAGAGCTTGCTCTCCCTGTCTTTGAGTACTGTTTGCACTGTCACGATTACCTCTTTGCTAACATTCTCTTCAGAGCTGCAGTGAAACCAGGAACCACGTGGAGAAGGCACCCACACTGAAAGTGCCTGGAGGGAACATTGGGGCTTCTTCTCAGTGTCTCTGATATAGGGTTTCACTGTCCCGGGAAACTCTCTGCTAACACCCTGCACAGCGCTGTGCCCAATATACAGAAACGTCTTGCGGTATCTCCTACAGGGAAAGTGCCAGGAGGGAAAAGTGAGGATTATGTTTAGACTTTCTCGGAACTGCTTCAAATCAACTAGATATCTTTGTGCTGTAAATCTCCCAACAGCCAAATGTAAAAGCAGCAAACATCTCGCTGTATGTCCCACATCCAAAGTGCCAAGAGAGAGCTTGCTCTCCCTGTCTTTGAGTACTGTTTGCACTGTCCCGATTACCTCTTTGCTAACATTCTCTTCAGAGCTGCAGTGAAACCAGGAACCACGTGGAGAAGGCACCCACACTGAAAGTGCCTGGAAGGAACGTTGGGGCTTCTTCTCAGTGTCTCTGATATAGGGTTTCACTGTCCCGGGAAACTCTCTGCTAACACCCTGCAGAGCGCTGTGCCCAATATACAGAAACGTCTTGCGGTATCCCCTACAGGGAAAGTGCCAGGAGGGAAAAGTGAGGATTATGTTTAGACTTTCTCGGAACTGCTTCAAATCAACTAGATATCTTTGTGCTGTAAATCTCCCAACAGCCAAATGTAAAAGCAGCAAACATCTCACTGTATGTCCCACATCCAAAGTGCCAAGAGAGAGCTTGCTCTCCCTGTCTTTGAGTACTGTTTGCACTGTCCCGATTACCTCTTTGCTAACATTCTCTTCAGAGCTGCAGTGAAACCAGGAACCACGTGGAGAAGGCACCCACACTGAAAGTGCCTGGAGGGAACGTTGGGGCTTCTTCTCAGTGTCTCTGATATAGGGTTTCACTGTCCCGGGAAACTCTCTGCTAACACCCTGCAGAGCGCTGTGCCCAATATACAGAAACGTCTTGCGGTATCTCCTACAGGGAAAGTGCCAGGAGGGAAAAGTGAGGATTATGTTTAGACTTTCTCGGAACTGCTTCAAATCAACTAGATATCTTTGTGCTGTAAATCTCCCAACAGCCAAATGTAAAAGCAGCAAACATCTCGCTGTATGTCCCACATCCAAAGTGCCAAGAGAGAGCTTGCTCTCCCTGTCTTTGAGTACTGTTTGCACTGTCCCGATTACCTCTTTGCTAACATTCTCTTCAGAGCTGCAGTGAAACCAGGAACCACGTGGAGAAGGCACCCACACTGAAAGTGCCTGGAAGGAACGTTGGGGCTTCTTCTCAGTGTCTCTGATATAGGGTTTCACTGTCCCGGGAAACTCTCTGCTAACACCCTGCAGAGCGCTGTGCCCAATATACAGAAACGTCTTGCGGTATCTCCTACAGGGAAAGTGCCAGGAGGGAAAAGTGAGGATTATGTTTAGACTTTCTCGGAACTGCTTCAAATCAACTAGATATCTTTGTGCTGTAAATCTCCCAACAGCCAAATGTAAAAGCAGCAAACATCTCGCTGTATGTCCCACATCCAAAGTGCCAAGAGAGAGCTTGCTCTCCCTGTCTTTGAGTACTGTTTGCACTGTCCCGATTACCTCTTTGCTAACATTCTCTTCAGAGCTGCAGTGAAACCAGGAACCACGTGGAGAAGGCACCCACACTGAAAGTGCCTGGAGGGAACGTTGGGGCTTCTTCTCAGTGTCTCTGATATAGGGTTTCACTGTCCCGGGAAACTCTCTGCTAACACCCTGCAGAGCGCTGTGCCCAATATACAGAAACGTCTTGCGGTATCTCCTACAGGGAAAGTGCCAGGAGGGAAAAGTGAGGATTATGTTTAGACTTTCTCGGAACTGCTTCAAATCAACTAGATATCTTTGTGCTGTAAATCTCCCAACAGCCAAATGTAAAAGCAGCAAACATCTCGCTGTATGTCCCACATCCAAAGTGCCAAGAGAGAGCTTGCTCTCCCTGTCTTTGAGTACTGTTTGCACTGTCCCGATTACCTCTTTGCTAACATTCTCTTCAGAGCTGCAGTGAAACCAGGAACCACGTGGAGAAGGCACCCACACTGAAAGTGCCTGGAGGGAACATTGGGGCTTCTTCTCAGTGTCTCTGATATAGGGTTTCACTGTCCCGGGAAACTCTCTGCTAACACCCTGCAGAGCGCTGTGCCCAATATACAGAAACGTCTTGCGGTATCTCCTACAGGGAAAGTGCCAGGAGGGAAAAGTGAGGATTATGTTTAGACTTTCTCGGAACTGCTTCAAATCAACTAGATATCTTTGTGCTGTAAATCTCCCAACAGCCAAATGTAAAAGCAGCAAACATCTCACTGTATGTCCCACATCCAAAGTGCCAAGAGAGAGCTTGCTCTCCCTGTCTTTGAGTACTGTTTGCACTGTCCCGATTACCTCTTTGCTAACATTCTCTTCAGAGCTGCAGTGAAACCAGGAACCACGTGGAGAAGGCACCCACACTGAAAGTGCCTGGAGGGAACATTGGGGCTTCTTCTCAGTGTCTCTGATATAGGGTTTCACTGTCCCGGGAAAGTCTCTGCTAACACCCTGCAGAGCGCTGTGCCCAATATACAGAAACGTCTTGCGGTATCTCCTACAGGGAAAGTGCCAGGAGGGAAAAGTGAGGATTATGTTTAGACTTTCTCGGAACTGCTTCAAATCAACTAGATATCTTTGTGCTGTAAATCTCCCAACAGCCAAATGTAAAAGCAGCAAACATCTCGCTGTATGTCCCACATCCAAAGTGCCAAGAGAGAGCTTGCTCTCCCTGTCTTTGAGTACTGTTTGCACTGTCCCGATTACCTCTTTGCTAACATTCTCTTCAGAGCTGCAGTGAAACCAGGAACCACGTGGAGAAGGCACCCACACTGAAAGTGCCTGGAAGGAACATTGGGGCTTCTTCTCAGTGTCTCTGATATAGGGTTTCACTGTCCCGGGAAAGTCTCTGCTAACACCCTGCAGAGCGCTGTGCCCAATATACAGAAACGTCTTGCGGTATCTCCTACAGGGAAAGTGCCAGGAGGGAAAAGTGAGGATTATGTTTAGACTTTCTCGGAACTGCTTCAAATCAACTAGATATCTTTGTGCTGTAAATCTCCCAACAGCCAAATGTAAAAGCAGCAAACATCTCGCTGTATGTCCCACATCCAAAGTGCCAAGAGAGAGCTTGCTCTCCCTGTCTTTGAGTACTGTTTGCACTGTCCCGATTACCTCTTTGCTAACATTCTCTTCAGAGCTGCAGTGAAACCAGGAACCACGTGGAGAAGGCACCCACACTGAAAGTGCCTGGAGGGAACATTGGGGCTTCTTCTCAGTGTCTCTGACATAGGGTTTCACTGTCCCGGGAAAGTCTCTGCTAACACCCTGCAGAGCGCTGTGCCCAATATACAGAAACGTCTTGCGGTATCCCCTACAGGGAAAGTGCCAGGAGGGAAAAATGAGGATTATGTTTAGACTTTCTCGGAACTGCTTCAAATCAACTAGATATCTTTGTGCTGTAAATCTCCCAACAGCCAAATGTAAAAGCAGCAAACATCTCGCTGTATGTCCCACATCCAAAGTGCCAAGAGAGAGCTTGCTCTCCCTGTCTTTGAGTACTGTTTGCACTGTCCCGATTACCTCTTTGCTAACATTCTCTTCAGAGCTGCAGTGAAACCAGGAACCACGTGGAGAAGGCACCCACACTGAAAGTGCCTGGAGGGAACATTGGGGCTTCTTCTCAGTGTCTCTGATATAGGGTTTCACTGTCCCGGGAAACTCTCTGCTAACACCCTGCAGAGCGCTGTGCCCAATATACAGAAACGTCTTGCGGTATCTCCTACAGGGAAAGTGCCAGGAGGGAAAAGTGAGGATTATGTTTAGACTTTCTCGGAACTGCTTCAAATCAACTAGATATCTTTGTGCTGTAAATCTCCCAACAGCCAAATGTAAAAGCAGCAAACATCTCGCTGTATGTCCCACATCCAAAGTGCCAAGAGAGAGCTTGCTCTCCCTGTCTTTGAGTACTGTTTGCACTGTCCCGATTACCTCTTTGCTAACATTCTCTTCAGAGCTGCAGTGAAACCAGGAACCACGTGGAGAAGGCACCCACACTGAAAGTGCCTGGAGGGAACATTGGGGCTTCTTCTCAGTGTCTCTGACATAGGGTTTCACTGTCCTGGGAAAGTCTCTGCTAACACCCTGCACAGCGCTGTGCCCAATATACAGAAATGTCTTGCGGTATCCCCTACAGGGAAAGTGCCAGGAGGGAAAAGTGAGGATTATGTTTAGACTTTCTCGGAACTGCTTCAAATCAACTAGATATCTTTGTGCTGTAAATCTCCCAACAGCCAAATGTAAAAGCAGCAAACATCTCGCTGTATGTCCCACATCCAAAGTGCCAAGAGAGAGCTTGCTCTCCCTGTCTTTGAGTACTGTTTGCGCTGTCCCGATTACCTCTTTGCTAACATTCTCTTCAGAGCTGCAGTGAAACCAGGAACCACGTGGAGAAGGCACCCACACTGAAAGTGCCTGGAGGGAACATTGGGGCTTCTTCTCAGTGTCTCTGACATAGGGTTTCACTGTCCCGGGAAAGTCTCTGCTAACACCCTGCACAGCGCTGTGCCCAATATACAGAAATGTCTTGCGGTATCCCCTACAGGGAAAGTGCCAGGAGGGAAAAGTGAGGATTATGTTTAGACTTTCTCGGAACTGCTTCAAATCAACTAGATATCTTTGTGCTGTAAATCTCCCAACAGCCAAATGTAAAAGCAGCAAACATCTCGCTGTATGTCCCACATCCAAAGTGCCAAGAGAGAGCTTGCTCTCCCTGTCTTTGAGTACTGTTTGCGCTGTCCCGATTACCTCTTTGCTAACATTCTCTTCAGAGCTGCAGTGAAACCAGGAACCACGTGGAGAAGGCACCCACACTGAAAGTGCCTGGAGGGAACATTGGGGCTTCTTCTCAGTGTCTCTGACATAGGGTTTCACTGTCCCGGGAAAGTCTCTGCTAACACCCTGCACAGCGCTGTGCCCAATATACAGAAATGTCTTGCGGTATCCCCTACAGGGAAAGTGCCAGGAGGGAAAAGTGAGGATTATGTTTAGACTTTCTCGGAACTGCTTCAAATCAACTAGATATCTTTGTGCTGTAAATCTCCCAACAGCCAAACGCAAAAGCAGCAAACATCTCGCTGTATGTCCCACATCCAAAGTGCCAAGAGAGTAATGTAGAGCTTGCTCTCCCTGTCTTTGAGTACTGTTTGCACTGTCCCGATTACCTCTTTGCTAACATTCTCTTCAGAGCTGCAGTGAAACCAGGAACCACGTGAGAAGGCACCCACACTGAAAGTGCCTGGAGGGAACATTGGGGCTTCTTCTCAGTGTCTCTGACATAGGGTTTCACTGTCCCGGGAAAGTCTCTGCTAACACCCTGCACAGCGCTGTGCCCAATATACAGAAACGTCTTGCGGTATCCCCTACAGGGAAAGTGCCAGGAGGGAAAAGTGAGGATTATGCTTAGACTTTCTCGGAACTGCTTCAAATCAACTAGATATCTTTGTGCTGTAAATCTCCCAACAGCCAAACGCAAAAGCATCAAACATCTCACTGTATGTCCCACATCCAAAGTGCCAAGAGAGAGCTTGCTCTCCCTGTCTTTGAGTACTGTTTGCACTGTCCCGATTACCCCTTTGCTAACATTCTCTTCAGAGCTGCAGTGAAACCAGGAACCACGTGGAGAAGCCACCCACACTGAAAGTGCCTGGAAGGAACGTTGGGGCTTCTTCTCAGTGTCTCTGATATAGGGTTTCACTGTCCCGGGAAACTCTCTGCTAACACCCTGCAGAGCGCTGTGCCCAATATACAGAAACGTCTTGCGGTATCTCCTACAGGGAAAGTGCCAGGAGGGAAAAGTGAGGATTATGTTTAGACTTTCTCGGAACTGCTTCAAATCAACTAGATATCTTTGTGCTGTAAATCTCCCAACAGCCAAACGCAAAAGCAGCAAACATCTCGCTGTATGTCCCACATCCAAAGTGCCAAGAGAGAGCTTGCTCTCCCTGTCTTTGAGTACTGTTTGCACTGTCCCGATCACCTCTTTGCTAACATTCTCTTCAGAGCTGCAGTGAAACCAGGAACCACGTGGAGAAGGCACCCACACTGAAAGTGCCTGGAAGGAACGTTGGGGCTTCTTCTCAGTGTCTCTGATATAGGGTTTCACTGTCCCGGGAAACTCTCTGCTAACACCCTGCAGAGCGCTGTGCCCAATATACAGAAACGTCTTGCGGTATCTCCTACAGGGAAAGTGCCAGGAGGGAAAAGTGAGGATTATGTTTAGACTTTCTCGGAACTGCTTCAAATCAACTAGATATCTTTGTGCTGTAAATCTCCCAACAGCCAAACGCAAAAGCAGCAAACATCTCGCTGTATGTCCCACATCCAAAGTGCCAAGAGAGAGCTTGCTCTCCCTGTCTTTGAGTACTGTTTGCACTGTCCCGATTACCTCTTTGCTAACATTCTCTTCAGAGCTGCAGTGAAACCAGGAACCACGTGGAGAAGGCACCCACACTGAAAGTGCCTGGAGGGAACATTGGGGCTTCTTCTCAGTGTCTCTGATATAGGGTTTCACTGTCCCGGGAAACTCTCTGCTAACACCCTGCAGAGCGCTGTGCCCAATATACAGAAACGTCTTGCGGTATCTCCTACAGGGAAAGTGCCAGGAGGGAAAAGTGAGGATTATGTTTAGACTTTCTCGGAACTGCTTCAAATCAACTAGATATCTTTGTGCTGTAAATCTCCCAACAGCCAAACGCAAAAGCAGCAAACATCTCGCTGTATGTCCCACATCCAAAGTGCCAAGAGAGTAATGTAGAGCTTGCTCTCCCTGTCTTTGAGTACTGTTTGCACTGTCCCGATTACCTCTTTGCTAACATTCTCTTCAGAGCTGCAGTGAAACCAGGAACCACGTGAGAAGGCACCCACACTGAAAGTGCCTGGAGGGAACATTGGGGCTTCTTCTCAGTGTCTCTGACATAGGGTTTCACTGTCCCGGGAAAGTCTCTGATAACACCCTGCACAGCGCTGTGCCCAATATACAGAAACGTCTTGCGGTATCCCCTACAGGGAAAGTGCCAGGAGGGAAAAGTGAGGATTATGTTTAGACTTTCTCGGAACTGCTTCAAATCAACTAGATATCTTTGTGCTGTAAATCTCCCAACAGCCAAACGCAAAAGCATCAAACATCTCACTGTATGTCCCACATCCAAAGTGCCAAGAGAGAGCTTGCTCTCCCTGTCTTTGAGTACTGTTTGCACTGTCCCGATTACCCCTTTGCTAACATTCTCTTCAGAGCTGCAGTGAAACCAGGAACCACGTGGAGAAGGCACCCACACTGAAAGTGCCTGGAAGGAACGTTGGGGCTTCTTCTCAGTGTCTCTGATATAGGGTTTCACTGTCCCGGGAAACTCTCTGCTAACACCCTGCAGAGCGCTGTGCCCAATATACAGAAACGTCTTGCGGTATCTCCTACAGGGAAAGTGCCAGGAGGGAAAAGTGAGGATTATGTTTAGACTTTCTCGGAACTGCTTCAAATCAACTAGATATCTTTGTGCTGTAAATCTCCCAACAGCCAAATGTAAAAGCAGCAAACATCTCGCTGTATGTCCCACATCCAAAGTGCCAAGAGAGAGCTTGCTCTCCCTGTCTTTGAGTACTGTTTGCACTGTCCCGATTACCTCTTTGCTAACATTCTCTTCAGAGCTTCAGTGAAACCAGGAACCACGTGGAGAAGGCACCCACACTGAAAGTGCCTGGAGGGAACATTGGGGCTTCTTCTCAGTGTCTCTGATATAGGGTTTCACTGTCCCGGGAAACTCTCTGCTAACACCCTGCAGAGCGCTGTGCCCAATATACAGAAACGTCTTGCGGTATCTCCTACAGGGAAAGTGCCAGGAGGGAAAAGTGAGGATTATGTTTAGACTTTCTCGGAACTGCTTCAAATCAACTAGATATCTTTGTGCTGTAAATCTCCCAACAGCCAAATGTAAAAGCAGCAAACATCTCGCTGTATGTCCCACATCCAAAGTGCCAAGAGAGAGCTTGCTCTCCCTGTCTTTGAGTACTGTTTGCACTGTCCCGATTACCTCTTTGCTAACATTCTCTTCAGAGCTGCAGTGAAACCAGGAACCACGTGGAGAAGGCACCCACACTGAAAGTGCCTGGAAGGAACGTTGGGGCTTCTTCTCAGTGTCTCTGATATAGGGTTTCACTGTCCCGGGAAACTCTCTGCTAACACCCTGCAGAGCGCTGTGCCCAATATACAGAAACGTCTTGCGGTATCTCCTACAGGGAAAGTGCCAGGAGGGAAAAGTGAGGATTATGTTTAGACTTTCTCGGAACTGCTTCAAATCAACTAGATATCTTTGTGCTGTAAATCTCCCAACAGCCAAACGCAAAAGCATCAAACATCTCGCTGTATGTCCCACATCCAAAGTGCCAAGAGAGAGCTTGCTCTCCCTGTCTTTGAGTACTGTTTGCACTGTCCCGATTACCTCTTTGCTAACATTCTCTTCAGAGCTGCAGTGAAACCAGGAACCACGTGGAGAAGGCACCCACACTGAAAGTGCCTGGAGGGAACATTGGGGCTTCTTCTCAGTGTCTCTGACATAGGGTTTCACTGTCCCGGGAAAGTCTCTGCTAACACCCTGCACAGCGCTGTGCCCAATATACAGAAATGTCTTGCGGTATCCCCTACAGGGAAAGTGCCAGGAGGGAAAAGTGAGGATTATGTTTAGACTTTCTCGGAACTGCTTCAAATCAACTAGATATCTTTGTGCTGTAAATCTCCCAACAGCCAAACGCAAAAGCAGCAAACATCTCGCTGTATGTCCCACATCCAAAGTGCCAAGAGAGTAATGTAGAGCTTGCTCTCCCTGTCTTTGAGTACTGTTTGCACTGTCCCGATTACCTCTTTGCTAACATTCTCTTCAGAGCTGCAGTGAAACCAGGAACCACGTGAGAAGGCACCCACACTGAAAGTGCCTGGAGGGAACATTGGGGCTTCTTCTCAGTGTCTCTGACATAGGGTTTCACTGTCCCGGGAAAGTCTCTGCTAACACCCTGCACAGCGCTGTGCCCAATATACAGAAACGTCTTGCGGTATCCCCTACAGGGAAAGTGCCAGGAGGGAAAAGTGAGGATTATGCTTAGACTTTCTCGGAACTGCTTCAAATCAACTAGATATCTTTGTGCTGTAAATCTCCCAACAGCCAAACGCAAAAGCATCAAACATCTCACTGTATGTCCCACATCCAAAGTGCCAAGAGAGAGCTTGCTCTACCTGTCTTTGAGTACTGTTTGCACTGTCCCGATTACCCCTTTGCTAACATTCTCTTCAGAGCTGCAGTGAAACCAGGAACCACGTGGAGAAGCCACCCACACTGAAAGTGCCTGGAAGGAACGTTGGGGCTTCTTCTCAGTGTCTCTGATATAGGGTTTCACTGTCCCGGGAAACTCTCTGCTAACACCCTGCAGAGCGCTGTGCCCAATATACAGAAACGTCTTGCGGTATCTCCTACAGGGAAAGTGCCAGGAGGGAAAAGTGAGGATTATGTTTAGACTTTCTCGGAACTGCTTCAAATCAACTAGATATCTTTGTGCTGTAAATCTCCCAACAGCCAAACGCAAAAGCAGCAAACATCTCGCTGTATGTCCCACATCCAAAGTGCCAAGAGAGAGCTTGCTCTCCCTGTCTTTGAGTACTGTTTGCACTGTCCCGATCACCTCTTTGCTAACATTCTCTTCAGAGCTGCAGTGAAACCAGGAACCACGTGGAGAAGGCACCCACACTGAAAGTGCCTGGAAGGAACGTTGGGGCTTCTTCTCAGTGTCTCTGATATAGGGTTTCACTGTCCCGGGAAACTCTCTGCTAACACCCTGCAGAGCGCTGTGCCCAATATACAGAAACGTCTTGCGGTATCTCCTACAGGGAAAGTGCCAGGAGGGAAAAGTGAGGATTATGTTTAGACTTTCTCGGAACTGCTTCAAATCAACTAGATATCTTTGTGCTGTAAATCTCCCAACAGCCAAACGCAAAAGCAGCAAACATCTCGCTGTATGTCCCACATCCAAAGTGCCAAGAGAGAGCTTGCTCTCCCTGTCTTTGAGTACTGTTTGCACTGTCCCGATTACCTCTTTGCTAACATTCTCTTCAGAGCTGCAGTGAAACCAGGAACCACGTGGAGAAGGCACCCACACTGAAAGTGCCTGGAGGGAACATTGGGGCTTCTTCTCAGTGTCTCTGATATAGGGTTTCACTGTCCCGGGAAACTCTCTGCTAACACCCTGCAGAGCGCTGTGCCCAATATACAGAAACGTCTTGCGGTATCTCCTACAGGGAAAGTGCCAGGAGGGAAAAGTGAGGATTATGTTTAGACTTTCTCGGAACTGCTTCAAATCAACTAGATATCTTTGTGCTGTAAATCTCCCAACAGCCAAACGCAAAAGCAGCAAACATCTCGCTGTATGTCCCACATCCAAAGTGCCAAGAGAGTAATGTAGAGCTTGCTCTCCCTGTCTTTGAGTACTGTTTGCACTGTCCCGATTACCTCTTTGCTAACATTCTCTTCAGAGCTGCAGTGAAACCAGGAACCACGTGAGAAGGCACCCACACTGAAAGTGCCTGGAGGGAACATTGGGGCTTCTTCTCAGTGTCTCTGATATAGGGTTTCACTGTCCCGGGAAAGTCTCTGATAACACCCTGCACAGCGCTGTGCCCAATATACAGAAACGTCTTGCGGTATCCCCTACAGGGAAAGTGCCAGGAGGGAAAAGTGAGGATTATGTTTAGACTTTCTCGGAACTGCTTCAAATCAACTAGATATCTTTGTGCTGTAAATCTCCCAACAGCCAAACGCAAAAGCATCAAACATCTCACTGTATGTCCCACATCCAAAGTGCCAAGAGAGAGCTTGCTCTCCCTGTCTTTGAGTACTGTTTGCACTGTCCCGATTACCCCTTTGCTAACATTCTCTTCAGAGCTGCAGTGAAACCAGGAACCACGTGGAGAAGGCACCCACACTGAAAGTGCCTGGAAGGAACGTTGGGGCTTCTTCTCAGTGTCTCTGATATAGGGTTTCACTGTCCCGGGAAACTCTCTGCTAACACCCTGCAGAGCGCTGTGCCCAATATACAGAAACGTCTTGCGGTATCTCCTACAGGGAAAGTGCCAGGAGGGAAAAGTGAGGATTATGTTTAGACTTTCTCGGAACTGCTTCAAATCAACTAGATATCTTTGTGCTGTAAATCTCCCAACAGCCAAATGTAAAAGCAGCAAACATCTCGCTGTATGTCCCACATCCAAAGTGCCAAGAGAGAGCTTGCTCTCCCTGTCTTTGAGTACTGTTTGCACTGTCCCGATTACCTCTTTGCTAACATTCTCTTCAGAGCTTCAGTGAAACCAGGAACCACGTGGAGAAGGCACCCACACTGAAAGTGCCTGGAGGGAACATTGGGGCTTCTTCTCAGTGTCTCTGATATAGGGTTTCACTGTCCCGGGAAACTCTCTGCTAACACCCTGCAGAGCGCTGTGCCCAATATACAGAAACGTCTTGCGGTATCTCCTACAGGGAAAGTGCCAGGAGGGAAAAGTGAGGATTATGTTTAGACTTTCTCGGAACTGCTTCAAATCAACTAGATATCTTTGTGCTGTAAATCTCCCAACAGCCAAATGTAAAAGCAGCAAACATCTCGCTGTATGTCCCACATCCAAAGTGCCAAGAGAGAGCTTGCTCTCCCTGTCTTTGAGTACTGTTTGCACTGTCCCGATTACCTCTTTGCTAACATTCTCTTCAGAGCTGCAGTGAAACCAGGAACCACGTGGAGAAGGCACCCACACTGAAAGTGCCTGGAAGGAACGTTGGGGCTTCTTCTCAGTGTCTCTGATATAGGGTTTCACTGTCCCGGGAAACTCTCTGCTAACACCCTGCAGAGCGCTGTGCCCAATATACAGAAACGTCTTGCGGTATCTCCTACAGGGAAAGTGCCAGGAGGGAAAAGTGAGGATTATGTTTAGACTTTCTCGGAACTGCTTCAAATCAACTAGATATCTTTGTGCTGTAAATCTCCCAACAGCCAAACGCAAAAGCATCAAACATCTCGCTGTATGTCCCACATCCAAAGTGCCAAGAGAGAGCTTGCTCTCCCTGTCTTTGAGTACTGTTTGCACTGTCCCGATTACCTCTTTGCTAACATTCTCTTCAGAGCTGCAGTGAAACCAGGAACCACGTGGAGAAGGCACCCACACTGAAAGTGCCTGGAGGGAACATTGGGGCTTCTTCTCAGTGTCTCTGACATAGGGTTTCACTGTCCCGGGAAACTCTCTGCTAACACCCTGCAGTGCGCTGTGCCCAATATACAGAAACGTCTTGCGGTATCCCCTACAGGGAAAGTGCCAGGAGGGAAAAGTGAGGATTATGTTTAGACTTTCTCGGAACTGCTTCAAATCAACTAGATATCTTTGTGCTGTAAATCTCCCAACAGCCAAACGCAAAAGCAGCAAACATCTCGCTGTATGTCCCACATCCAAAGTGCCAAGAGAGAGCTTGCTCTCCCTGTCTTTGAGTACTGTTTGCACTGTCCCGATTACCTCTTTGCTAACATTCTCTTCAGAGCTGCAGTGAAACCAGGAACCACGTGGAGAAGGCACCCACACTGAAAGTGCCTGGAAGGAACGTTGGGGCTTCTTCTCAGTGTCTCTGATATAGGGTTTCACTGTCCCGGGAAACTCTCTGCTAACACCCTGCAGAGCGCTGTGCCCAATATACAGAAACGTCTTGCGGTATCTCCTACAGGGAAAGTGCCAGGAGGGAAAAGTGAGGATTATGTTTAGACTTTCTCGGAACTGCTTCAAATCAACTAGATATCTTTGTGCTGTAAATCTCCCAACAGCCAAACGCAAAAGCATCAAACATCTCGCTGTATGTCCCACATCCAAAGTGCCAAGAGAGAGCTTGCTCTCCCTGTCTTTGAGTACTGTTTGCACTGTCCCGATTACCTCTTTGCTAACATTCTCTTCAGAGCTGCAGTGAAACCAGGAACCACGTGGAGAAGGCACCCACACTGAAAGTGCCTGGAGGGAACATTGGGGCTTCTTCTCAGTGTCTCTGATATAGGGTTTCACTGTCCCGGGAAACTCTCTGCTAACACCCTGCAGAGCGCTGTGCCCAATATACAGAAACGTCTTGCGGTATCTCCTACAGGGAAAGTGCCAGGAGGGAAAAGTGAGGATTATGTTTAGACTTTCTCGGAACTGCTTCAAATCAACTAGATATCTTTGTGCTGTAAATCTCCCAACAGCCAAATGTAAAAGCAGCAAACATCTCGCTGTATGTCCCACATCCAAAGTGCCAAGAGAGAGCTTGCTCTCCCTGTCTTTGAGTACTGTTTGCACTGTCCCGATTACCTCTTTGCTAACATTCTCTTCAGAGCTGCAGTGAAACCAGGAACCACGTGGAGAAGGCACCCACACTGAAAGTGCCTGGAGGGAACATTGGGGCTTCTTCTCAGTGTCTCTGATATAGGGTTTCACTGTCCCGGGAAACTCTCTGCTAACACCCTGCAGAGCGCTGTGCCCAATATACAGAAACGTCTTGCGGTATCTCCTACAGGGAAAGTGCCAGGAGGGAAAAGTGAGGATTATGTTTAGACTTTCTCGGAACTGCTTCAAATCAACTAGATATCTTTGTGCTGTAAATCTCCCAACAGCCAAATGTAAAAGCAGCAAACATCTCGCTGTATGTCCCACATCCAAAGTGCCAAGAGAGAGCTTGCTCTCCCTGTCTTTGAGTACTGTTTGCACTGTCCCGATTACCTCTTTGCTAACATTCTCTTCAGAGCTGCAGTGAAACCAGGAACCACGTGGAGAAGGCACCCACACTGAAAGTGCCTGGAAGGAACGTTGGGGCTTCTTCTCAGTGTCTCTGATATAGGGTTTCACTGTCCCGGGAAACTCTCTGCTAACACCCTGCAGAGCGCTGTGCCCAATATACAGAAACGTCTTGCGGTATCTCCTACAGGGAAAGTGCCAGGAGGGAAAAGTGAGGATTATGTTTAGACTTTCTCGGAACTGCTTCAAATCAACTAGATATCTTTGTGCTGTAAATCTCCCAACAGCCAAATGTAAAAGCAGCAAACATCTCGCTGTATGTCCCACATCCAAAGTGCCAAGAGAGAGCTTGCTCTCCCTGTCTTTGAGTACTGTTTGCACTGTCCCGATTACCTCTTTGCTAACATTCTCTTCAGAGCTGCAGTGAAACCAGGAACCACGTGGAGAAGGCACCCACACTGAAAGTGCCTGGAGGGAACATTGGGGCTTCTTCTCAGTGTCTCTGACATAGGGTTTCACTGTCCCGGGAAACTCTCTGCTAACACCCTGCAGAGCGCTGTGCCCAATATACAGAAACGTCTTGCGGTATCCCCTACAGGGAAAGTGCCAGGAGGGAAAAGTGAGGATTATGTTTAGACTTTCTCGGAACTGCTTCAAATCAACTAGATATCTTTGTGCTGTAAATCTCCCAACAGCCAAACGCAAAAGCAGCAAACATCTCGCTGTATGTCCCACATCCAAAGTGCCAAGAGAGAGCTTGCTCTCCCTGTCTTTGAGTACTGTTTGCACTGTCCCGATTACCTCTTTGCTAACATTCTCTTCAGAGCTGCAGTGAAACCAGGAACCACGTGGAGAAGGCACCCACACTGAAAGTGCCTGGAAGGAACGTTGGGGCTTCTTCTCAGTGTCTCTGATATAGGGTTTCACTGTCCCGGGAAACTCTCTGCTAACACCCTGCAGAGCGCTGTGCCCAATATACAGAAACGTCTTGCGGTATCTCCTACAGGGAAAGTGCCAGGAGGGAAAAGTGAGGATTATGTTTAGACTTTCTCGGAACTGCTTCAAATCAACTAGATATCTTTGTGCTGTAAATCTCCCAACAGCCAAATGTAAAAGCAGCAAACATCTCGCTGTATGTCCCACATCCAAAGTGCCAAGAGAGAGCTTGCTCTCCCTGTCTTTGAGTACTGTTTGCACTGTCCCGATTACCTCTTTGCTAACATTCTCTTCAGAGCTGCAGTGAAACCAGGAACCACGTGGAGAAGGCACCCACACTGAAAGTGCCTGGAGGGAACATTGGGGCTTCTTCTCAGTGTCTCTGATATAGGGTTTCACTGTCCCGGGAAACTCTCTGCTAACACCCTGCAGAGCGCTGTGCCCAATATACAGAAATGTCTTGCGGTATCTCCTACAGGGAAAGTGCCAGGAGGGAAAAGTGAGGATTATGTTTAGACTTTCTCGGAACTGCTTCAAATCAACTAGATATCTTTGTGCTGTAAATCTCCCAACAGCCAAATGTAAAAGCAGCAAACATCTCGCTGTATGTCCCACATCCAAAGTGCCAAGAGAGAGCTTGCTCTCCCTGTCTTTGAGTACTGTTTGCACTGTCCCGATTACCTCTTTGCTAACATTCTCTTCAGAGCTGCAGTGAAACCAGGAACCACGTGGAGAAGGCACCCACACTGAAAGTGCCTGGAGGGAACGTTGGGGCTTCTTCTCAGTGTCTCTGATATAGGGTTTCACTGTCCCGGGAAACTCTCTGCTAACACCCTGCACAGCGCTGTGCCCAATATACAGAAACGTCTTGCGGTATCTCCTACAGGGAAAGTGCCAGGAGGGAAAAGTGAGGATTATGTTTAGACTTTCTCGGAACTGCTTCAAATCAACTAGATATCTTTGTGCTGTAAATCTCCCAACAGCCAAACGCAAAAGCAGCAAACATCTCGCTGTATGTCCCACATCCAAAGTGCCAAGAGAGTAATGTAGAGCTTGCTCTCCCTGTCTTTGAGTACTGTTTGCACTGTCCCGATTACCTCTTTGCTAACATTCTCTTCAGAGCTGCAGTGAAACCAGGAACCACGTGGAGAAGGCACCCACACTGAAAGTGCCTGGAGGGAACATTGGGGCTTCTTCTCAGTGTCTCTGACATAGGGTTTCACTGTCCCGGGAAACTCTCTGCTAACACCCTGCAGAGCGCTGTGCCCAATATACAGAAACGTCTTGCGGTATCCCCTACAGGGAAAGTGCCAGGAGGGAAAAGTGAGGATTATGTTTAGACTTTCTCGGAACTGCTTCAAATCAACTAGATATCTTTGTGCTGTAAATCTCCCAACAGCCAAATGTAAAAGCAGCAAACATCTCGCTGTATGTCCCACATCCAAAGTGCCAAGAGAGAGCTTGCTCTCCCTGTCTTTGAGTACTGTTTGCACTGTCCCGATTACCTCTTTGCTAACATTCTCTTCAGAGCTGCAGTGAAACCAGGAACCACGTGGAGAAGGCACCCACACTGAAAGTGCCTGGAGGGAACATTGGGGCTTCTTCTCAGTGTCTCTGATATAGGGTTTCACTGTCCCGGGAAACTCTCTGCTAACACCCTGCAGAGCGCTGTGCCCAATATACAGAAACGTCTTGCGGTATCTCCTACAGGGAAAGTGCCAGGAGGGAAAAGTGAGGATTATGTTTAGACTTTCTCGGAACTGCTTCAAATCAACTAGATATCTTTGTGCTGTAAATCTCCCAACAGCCAAATGTAAAAGCAGCAAACATCTCGCTGTATGTCCCACATCCAAAGTGCCAAGAGAGAGCTTGCTCTCCCTGTCTTTGAGTACTGTTTGCACTGTCCCGATTACCTCTTTGCTAACATTCTCTTCAGAGCTGCAGTGAAACCAGGAACCACGTGGAGAAGGCACCCACACTGAAAGTGCCTGGAGGGAACATTGGGGCTTCTTCTCAGTGTCTCTGATATAGGGTTTCACTGTCCCGGGAAACTCTCTGCTAACACCCTGCAGAGCGCTGTGCCCAATATACAGAAACGTCTTGCGGTATCTCCTACAGGGAAAGTGCCAGGAGGGAAAAGTGAGGATTATGTTTAGACTTTCTCGGAACTGCTTCAAATCAACTAGATATCTTTGTGCTGTAAATCTCCCAACAGCCA